>NC_063218.1:48151666-48454696 GCF_020740725.1 Corvus hawaiiensis | reverse complement strand
GAAAGGTAAAAAGGAGGTATCAATCTATACCATATTTTGTAGTATTATTTAGAAAATGAAAAGAGCAGCTGCTTATAAGGCAATCCTCATCTCATTTACTACTGAGATGCAGATTGAGTAGTGGCTCCCCAAAAATCAGCATTAGCATTACCAGTTGCAAATACTGACACTTTATCAAAATTCATGTAATTTGATTTTAGATATTATACAACCCTTTACATTTCAAATACTCCTAGGAGACTTCCTCTGCTATCTGGAAAATAATGAAGTGTGTAATGGGTTATTCCCTTCTTGACTGTGTCCTAACAAGCTAGAAATATGGGGGTATTTCCATTGAAGAATTAAAAAAAAAAAAAAAAGAAGAAAGACAAGCCCTTTTTACCTAGCCTTTGATTATAGATTTACTTGGATGCAACTACACAGTTGAACTGATGTATTTAAGCTATGCATGAATACCAGAAAATACCCCGTATTCTGTACTCTCTGTGGAGATCTTTACACAACTGTAATACAGTTTGATTCATTTGCATGCCTTCTGTAGGAGATATCTCAGTTATTTTGTCTTTTAAAGTCCCTAAGCACCAACCACCCAAAAGCTGTTTCTGGAGGTTTGTTGTTGGAGGGTAAGCTAGAATATATTTATGATCCACTTAGTTTCCCTGTCGCCTTAAACCTGGCCGTCCATCATGAGCTGACAACGTTTTCCTGCAGAAAAAGCCTTGTGGCAATTATAATTTTCTTTACTGCTCAATAACAGACAATTTATTTACTTACCAAAAGCCCTGCAGCCCTCTTCTGCCCTGCAGAACACTTAATTCCTACCACCCCACCCAGCGCTAGGTTCTCCCACCAAAAAAGCTTTCAGCTTGAACTGCACTGACCGTGAAGCACAAGGACTTGCAGGAGACAGGCAGTGCCTCCCAAAGCAAGCACCTGCAGAAGAGTAAATTATTATCTTTTATCCATGGCCTTTCTTGGCCAGAGAAGCAATGTGACTTGACTCCTCCTTTTCCCAGAGCAGCCTCTAAACTTCTCTAAACAGCCTCTAAACCATTCTTGCTGTCAGCCTTAACCCACGGAAAAATAAAAGTCATCCCCTCTGGGTAGCCTGCAGGAACACAGGTATTGCTAGGGAACGTCACAATGTAAGATGGCAACAAGAGTCCTCAGCTGTCAAGAGAAAGTCACCTGAGAGGAGGCCAAGTCCACAGATCTTTCCACTTGAGGTGTGCTATGATGCTGGGCATCATATTAAATATTCAGTGATCATTGCTATTGATGGAGGACTGCTCCTCTCTGTACCCAAGACTTGCCCTCTCTCCCAATCAACTTTCCTGAGGCAACAAATTGGTGACAGTGCACATGTCTCATGTTCTTCATAGAGAAGAACATGGAAATTTGCGGGGTTTCCCTCTTGAGTTGCCGGGTAAGACACCAAGTAGATCCTCCTAATGCCTTTAGCAGTATGTCTTACTAAGCTTGGCAATGAGCTTGCTCCGTGCTGTCCTTACCCTGGCATTAGGTCTGCAGCTTATTTGCTTTTCGTTTCTGGAAATCATCTCCTAAGACGCCTGGGCAGGTATCTTTGGTACTTTTCCACCACATATTCGGCACAAGACTCATGAGGCAGGAAGCCTTTTGAGATTACAGATGGTGCACAGAAAAATAATGCAACTTGTGTGAAGTGTCAACTGAATTGGAACTTGCTGAGTCCCAAAAGCGATCACCAGCCCTCGGAAAGCCAGTGGAGAGCCCCAGCACTTAAGCCAAGTCACACAACATATTTGTCTCATGACTAGATTGACATGATCCAAATTCAGGGATGTTTTTTTCCAGGCCGCAAGCTGGTGCAAAGCAAATATAATTGTTCTATGAACAGCCTCCTGCATTTGTTTAGGGTTTGTCATTTCCACGGGCCTCTCATTAATAAATGAGTACACAGGAATATTCGTGTAATTTTAATGTCCAGGGGGCATTTCACGGAAGATTTGAAGTGACTGGTCACAGAAAAATCATGTGAAGTCTTTCCATGGGTTAAGCAATGAGCCTGCTGGCTCCATGAGGTGGATCTGGTTTGTTTTGCTACCTTGGGCTCAAAACGAGCAGCTGTGATTAACCATGACAGCCACAGGAATAAAGCTGGGCAGATGCCGCATGGCTTCCCCATGGCCCTGGCTCAGGGATCATACTCCATGAGGCAGCATTAGGGGAAGCTCCCACCACCATCTCCCAGCTCCATGCACACACCCCTGCCCTCCCTGATAGCCACAGCTCCCTCTCAGCTGCTGTTTATTTTTCCTAGATTTTATAGTGTAAAAGCTATAGAATAAATAGCTTGTGTGGGGGCAAAGCAAAGCGCTAAGCTAAAACAGGAAAAGTAGTCTCAACGAGGAGAGGAGAGAGGCAGACTCCTGCAGCTAATAATTCTCTGCATGGCCTAGAATAAGCTAAATCAGGACTGTTGGGAGGCGTCCCCAGGGATCTGTGTTGCCTGGCTCTCCAGATGAAGAGCTTGTCTGGCTGGGCAGATCCCATCCATCACTTCATTAAAGGACAAGACCCTACACTGCCAGAGATCCTGCACTAAAAAAGGGAAAGAGATTTGGGAAATTCTCTGATGATCTTCAAACCCTGCAGCACCCATTTCACTGAAGACTTCAGGACCTTTGGCAACCTGAACCAGGGCAGCCACAGCAGAAATGCACATTTGTACATTTCCCTGGACTCTGCATCCCTATGCCTGCCTGCCACTTTTCATCAGCTGCAACCCTGTCCCCCAAGGATGTCTGTTTCGGCAGGGCTGATCCTGGTTGCACTCCCTTGGGTTACTCAGGTAGTAAGTGAAACAAAGGGTAATAGTGCTGGGAGACAGCAAGGCGGATACCAAGGGGAAAGCGCGCTGAGATTGAGGCAGGTCATGACACTGGTGTTCCTCGAAATTGGAGGCAGCCACACCTCTTCCCGCATGCGGCTGGACCCCGGGGCAGGCAGCGCACCACTTCCTGTTATTAGAAAACCTCAGGATGCTCTCACAAGAGGAGAGCTCATTAGCAAGTGAGTCAGGAGAAAAGGAAAGAGCACTGCCCCATACAGCCCTGACAGTGGGCAGCGAGCTGGAGCTGCCCAACTCATCTCACTTGTGGGCTTATGCCTGAAGTGCAGAGAGAAAGAGCGAGCATGGGCACACAGCACTGGAACCGCCATGGCTGACCGTGGCGAGTATCCATCTTCACGAATCCATCTAAAATTCCCAAGAATAACAGGAAATACCACTGTTAATTTTCTGTTTCACTTGCTTTGGGGCAAGCTCACATCCCACAAGGCCCAGAGACAAGGAGCCCCACAGAGCCTTGGGGTGGAGGACACTCAGATGAGATAATCATCCACTCTTGAGTCGTGAGAGAAGAAAATAATAATGATAATTAAAAAAACAAGCAGCCACCATGGCAAACAAAAGCAGGGAGGCCAAGCACACACTCAGCAGCCACAGGGAGGGACAACTGCAGCCCTGTCCCAGCTAGAAGGGACCGGGCAGGCAGGAAGCACCTCAGCTGCTGCCATCCTTGTCGCGTGCTTGCTGTGCTTTCTTCTCCCTGTGGCCACGCATCATCATCATTTATTCATTCTGTGACCTTGAAATCCCTCTCCCCTACCAGAAAAACAACGAATCCCCATCAGAAAAGTGGGCTCTACAAAAAGGAGGGAAAAAGAAAAAAAAAGTCTAAAAAAAAAAAAAAAATTCATGCAACCTCCCATGTTGCTTGTATTAGGTCAGATGGGAGAACTTATTTAATTAGTGACTTTTATAGGGCTTTATTTTTCGATGCCCAGTGGAATAGTTAAGATTGGTAATAAGAAAGAAGTCTGGTCCTGTGCCAGCCCTCCTAAGACAATGGTGCGGGGAGGAAAGAGCTGAGCAATATATTTGAATGTTTTCAATGCCTTGGGTATTTGGCGTTTTTTTTTAAACTTTATTTTTCAGTGCCATATTCTAAAACCATTTGAAGGGTGTACATGGAGGGGAGGGGAAGGAAATTGTTCAGGGCGGCCCGAGGGGAGGATAACAATGAATAATGGAACAAACCCAGGGAAACTGCTTCTCGTTCCGGTTTCTCCAGGGCAGGGGAATTTTCCCCTGAATGAGACCCACTCCAGCACAGAAAGAGGATGGCTGGCAGGTGGCCAAGCACCAAATTTTTGTAGTATTTGGAGGTGGGTGGATCAGGCTCAAAACCATGATGGACAACTAGGAGGAGGGAGTATAAGAAGAACGCAATTTGCTGCTCTTGTTTGTGCTACTGTCTCTTCTCGCAACCTGTTTCTGCTGCTCATCCCCATCCCAAGAAAATACTGCTGGCTTTTTCTTCCCATACTTTCCACTGAAGGAATAGGGAAGGAAGGTTCAGCTTAAAAAATTTTCCACCGGAGGACTATGCATTTCTCAGCCTGTGGGACGAGCTGCAGATGCTGAGGAATGGGGCACCTTCCCCAACAGCCCTGGCCCAGGCAGCACACATCCCAGACAGCTCAAGGCCATTCTCTGAGGTTGAAATGCAGCACACAGAGTATAAACCAAACCAGATGCTGTGCTACAGATTTTATGGTAGTAGGCTTTTGCTCTCTTCGGGCCCAAAAGCTGTGCTACCCACTCACCTCGCACTGATAGGGGAACTTCCAGAGGCTGACACCAAAGCTCTTCAATGCCAAGTGTTTGAAGGACATTCATAGGCAACCATCTAAGACAGTAGCCTCACCAGTGGCCAAAAAGCCCCATGCAGCCTAGTTTCTCAGTAGCCAAACTTTGGGAGGGCAGTCAGCCTGTTTCCTGACAGCAAGAAGAATAATGTAACAGCGTTCAATAAATTCCTAGCAAGCACAACTAAAAAAAAAGCCAAAAAAGAAGAAAAAAGAAAAAAAAAAGTAAAGCCCTGTTGAGCTTTGTCCTTTGCAAAATGAAAAATATGGTTGTTTTGCTCCACGGGAGGAACAGCGGAATCAGCTTTAAAATCGACAGCAGATTTGGCCAGATTCCACAGCCCCTTTGGCTTCAGCTTCCTTCCAACAGTCATCTCCCTGCCAATTTGGAGTGCTTAGGACACAGCTACACACCTGATGATACGCTGAGTAATGGCCTTGGCTTGCAGCTATCTGGTCCATGCAGCAGGGAAGTGGGAGGGTGAATATTTATCAGAGTCCTTCATCTGAGCAGTCGTGGCTTCCACATGGCCGCAGCTCCCTGGTGTGAGGGCCAGTGCTGCGTCACACCAGAAGGGATGTAACTGATGGTTCCTGAGGGGTGTGCGGTGGTCCCCAGGGTTCAGCAGGTGACTGGGTGCAGAGAAACCAGTTCAAATCATCAATGGGTCTCCCAGCATCATGCAGCTTCAAGGTAAAGCAAAATAGACATTCTGTCATTTAAAGGTTAAGTGAATTCACACTGTAGAGATTGTGTTTGGAGGGCACTCCTGCTGAGTGCCAGCTGAAGTGTCCAAGTTCCCAGCACCCAGCCTGCCTTTTGCTGGTGTTCTGCAAACTCTCATCTTCTCCTACCTACCTCTCTCTCACTCCATCCTCACCGACGGCAGCACCATTGTAAAGCCTCCATGCCATCTCCTGGTCCATAGGGAAAGGATTTTCTCGGGAGAGAAAGGAAAGTCAAGAGCACTGCACTGCAGCAGCAGCTGAGAGGCCAGAAGGGCCCTTGCGCAATGGCAGAAACTTTAGGAGCACGTCCTGGTATCTATATGGTTATTTGTATCAGTGCTGACAAGAAGGAGCTTTCAGCACCGCAGCTTGGGTGACAATATTTCTTTCCTCACTGTTCCTGCCTTGACATCAGTGAGAGAGTAGGGGCTCCACAAGGGCATTTTAAGATAGAAAAGACAATTAAAAGAAGTTAGAAATGGGAAAGGGCATGCCATAAAAGTCATTATTAAGCCTTCCCTTCAGTCCCTCCACATTTTTCATGGGGATAAATATTCCCTCTGCAAAAAGAAATTTGGAAAATTTCCACCTATTCTACTGGCTGCATCCATGAGAGTATTTCTGCCTCTGGCAATAGATTCTGCTCAAGTCTCACTATGCCGATGAGACATACGGCTCCGACGTATGGCTCCAGTATATTTCTTGAGCAAGGAGGCCTGGTGTGAGCAATACAGCAGGAGGTGCTACAAATAGGCAGAAAGTTTTGCAAAAACATGGAGTGGGAAGAGTCTGCTGTTGCAGCTAAAACCTGTGCTTTCTACATCTAATGCAAACAGTCCTCTGCTTCCAAAATTGCACAAAGCTGGCTGCTAAAATAACTGCTTTTTGACCTTTTTATCTTCTCCCATCTCTCTGAGCCTTGCCATTCTCCTTTTGCTGTCCCCAGCCACCTGCCTTTGTCATTAGCAATAATCAGCAGCAATAAATAGGAGACATTTCATTGCTGAGGAAGCAGCCTGAGATATTTTGGGCCAAGCCATCCGGGCTGGAGCTCAGAGACCCCACTGGCCAGCAGGAAAAGACACAGCTGAAGTCACCTTGCTGCCTATCTTGGTGTTCTGCTGTGAGCAATGTGCCTGCACACAGCAGCTGGGAGGGTCGGGCCCCAGCTGGAAGTTGGCTGGGCTGGAGAGGAATTACCACCCGACAGGGGCTTCTGGAAGAGCAAAGGAAAGAAGGAGAGAAAAACAAAAACCAGGGCAGCATGGCTGGAAGCAAAACCCAAGTACAATGCATCTCTGGTGGGACTAGTGGAAGGAAAGAGAGGAGATCTCTGCTGTGGGACAGACAGAGAGGTCTGTGCAGGTCCCTGCAGGACTTGGAGAAGAGGTGACCTCCTGTTGGGTGTGAGGGTCTGAAATGATGTGACTGAGAGGGGAGAGGACCCCAGACTGGGCAGGATGGATCACCAGGGCAGTGGGATGGAGGTGCTCTTTTAGGTGCTCAGCTCCACAGGAGCTATCTGCAGAGGTACCTTTAAGGCTCTGAGTCTCACGTGCTTCAGTCACATTTTAAAAATAGGACAGGAGGCTTCCACATCACTTAGGTATTTCGGAAAATTTTACTCAGCCTTTCTGCAGCTCCTGTCAATCCTTCTCAGTGTGGTGCCGAGATGCATTCAAGGCATGTATACAAATAGCACACTCTCCTGGCCCCTCTCAGCCACGGCTGGAGACACCTTGAAGGACTTGATAGTTGGATTTGATGATCTTAAAGGTCTTTCCCAACCATAACAATTCTATGATTTCTCCAGTTCTCCTTCACACCTCTCCAAGAAGGGTTGGGGGCAGGTACGATGCCTCTGGCTCTCCTGGCAGCAGTGCCTCCTGTCCTTGGGGTGCCAAACAACACTAAAAAAGCCTGAACACCACAGTAACCAGAACAAAGGCCCTCTCAGCAAGGAGATGCTTTTACCTCCAGGGCAGAGGCGATGTCCAGGTTCAACCTTCTCCTCGTTTCCAGGGACTTTGCCACCATGGGGGAAGCTGACTCAACATGGAGCCTCTAAGGTCTCTGCTGCAACTCAGTGGAAAGACGACAGCACATGACATTTGCAGACCCCTTCATCTGCCCTGCAGTCACTGCTGGACACAAATATCAATAAAGAAGCAGATCAAGGTAAGGAAACTGGCCGGTATGCTGCCAGTTGCAGGAATTTGCAGTGGGGAAGAACGTTTCCTATTTGGGCTTTTTCAGATTGGAAAACTCTGTAAAGTTCAGCTCAGACAATTCTATCAAGATTGTAGGGACTGTTTGTTCCCAGTTTTGGCAGGGTCATGAATGATGCATGAGTAACAGCATCCCTTAATTAGTGTAATATGCCATACCAGGTTAGAAAGCACTCTCTAGTTCTGTTTTCCCTCTGCATGTGTGTGTGTGTGTTTCTCTTTAAAGGAGAAGGGAAAGAACTGAAAACACTGCAGTTGTGTTTTTGTTGGTTGGGGCACTGATGAACCCTGTTCCGATTGGGCTGGTTATGAATCACTGGAGAGCCATATCCACACCAAACACTGCTGCAGCCAACCTGATGTCTGCTTGGCAGTTGTACTGAGCAAAAGCTCCTTAATTATTGTTTTTTTGCTGTCTGAATCCTAGTAGAATAAAGAGAAAAGAACAAACTACCTTTGAATTTAAGAGACTGGGTGCATAGGGGGGGGGGGGGTGTGTGTGCACCTGCATATGTACACATGTACTAATACACACAGGGTTTGCTTTGACTCTTGGGATAAAGAAGAAAGCTCCATCACTGATTTTATTTGCATTTGTCTGACTCCCTTTCTTTCCTTCCCTGGCTGTTTTTGTTTGGGGCATTTCCAACATGCCCATCTCATCCTGGCCATCAGGAATGACGTTTTCCTCACTGTGACCACAAAGGACATTGCCTGCCCTCCCACCATTCCTCCTGCAACACATCCTCCCAGGGCTGCTGTACCCAGGAGCTGCTTTGCCAGTCCCCAGCCACCACTTCTGCCCACACTTTGGAGAAGGAGTCTTCATCCACACAGCACCGGCACCTGTCCTCTGCCCCAAGCATTTCTCCTGCTCCCACACCAAGAGAAGTGCTGACACCCTCCCTGAAATCCTGGGTTTAGCCCCTTCTCCTCTGACTCATGCTTTTCCAGAAAGGGATGCCTTGAAATCCCCCTCCTTTTTCTCTTTTCCTCCAGGGCTTGCTGGAGCCACCGGAAAGGTGCCACTGGATGATGCCAAGCCTCAGCTCTGGCCAGCACCACCACTGCTTGTTCCCACAGGACCCTCTTGGCAAGGGGGAAATCACCGGCGTCGAAGGCCGCGGAGCAGAGTGACACCAGGATCTCGGACCGGTGTGGTAAGAGAAAGCTCTCTCCCACTGGGTAACCCGGCAGCAACTGCTATTTCAGTAAACATATCATTTTGTGCTCAGTAAACACACATTCCAGAGGAATGCTCTCATTGTTTTTTTGCTCTGTAATGCATTAATGAAGAAATAAAGTTTAGGTTGTGTAATGGTGACAGCTTGAAGTCATTTTGCCTAGTGTTATTTCTCAGCAAAGGCTCAGCTCTCCCTGGAATGGGAGAAAGAAAAGACAACCAGATTTCACTTCAAACTCACCAACATGTGCAAAAAAAAATCAAAAAACAACAGCAATTAACTCGCTTCCACATGCCCCAATAAAACTACCTCTCTCACTCACTCTGAGCTTTGTCACGTATGGGGCTGTTTATGGAGGAGACAATACAAAGTGGGTTTATACAAGGCTCTTGTTTTAATTTTTGTTTTATATCCATTGGAACCCTCAAGTAGTGAATTCATTTCCTGATATAGTAAACATTTCTGATGGCCAGGATTCTTTCTCTTTTCCCAAATGAACACAAACTCCTGGTCTAACTCACCAGCACTGCAGTCTATACAAACAGACCCATCAACTAAATTTTCAAAGAATGCATCTTAAGCACACAGCTAGGAAAATAAACAAACAGCAACGCCTTCATGAGAGCCCAGCGGACTTTCTCCCCCAAATTTGCTTCAGCCCTCAACTGCATGTGGAAAAACTATCAGCTTTTCCCCATTACTACAGAAAACAACCTCATCCTCGTAGCTGCACATCGATGGATGCCGGCTCACTGCTTCATGATCTCCACAGCCCCTCTGATTTGTGACCCTATTTGCACTATGCAAATATCTTCTGACAGCTCTCTTTTCCTGTCATTAAAACAAACAATGGCCCCTGTAACCAAAACGGAAATCAGTAACAGGCGAAAGCTCTTCTCTCTTTTTCTTTGCTTTTTTTTTTTCTTCTTTTTTATATTTTTTTTGCTGATTCTGGGACTAACTGTTAGTAATTATCCTGAAATATTTACAAACCTTTTCTTCTCCCAAACTGTTTTGCTCATCCTAGTGGCCAGCTCAACATGTCTAATATAATTGCACTTCCAAAAGACCTAAAAATGAAAAAAAACCAAAATAATGATCAGCCAGGTAAAAAAACACCTTCGGTCTTTCTTTGGATTTATGTATCTTTATATTCATACACATACAGAAAAAGAAGAATTATATTACTGATTTGAGGAGCATTAAAAATAGATCCTAGTGTATGAAGTAATGAGAAATAAGAAGGTATTTGGGGGAGGAGGTTCTCAGGGAGGAAGACACATCTTTCTCTTTAGTCATCTCTCTATTTTCCAGAGCATCCATCCTGTCTTACCCTCTACATCCAGCCCCAAAAAGTGTATTGTTGATGGCCGTGCCTTGCCAGTGGCAGGTAGAGGACACCTGATTCCACTCCTCCCAGCACACAGATGCTCTGCTTTTGATTTCAGTGGGAAAAGTCTACATTCAGAGACTTCAGCATACTTACACACTCCTGGGATTTGTCTCTTTGTCTTTTAAATAATACGATATACATAATCCTAAACTGGGACAGTTTCCCACCCCATCACACAAGCTTTGTGCCTGTAGGGCTCAGCTGAAGTCAATGGTGTTAATGTTGACATAAAATCATGGTGACCAAGTGGGAAATTAGTCCCGTAACATTTGATTGTCTTTTGCAAAAATTTTCTAAATGGTCTTAATGGTTTTGTTTGTGGTATGTGTTGCTCACTCCTGATTGTACTTCTGCCAAGTTGTACTTTTAACTGCAAACACTGGCCTCTCAGAAAATTTGAAGTAAAGCAAACCAGAAAAGATGTTCAAAATAATGATACAAGCTAATTTAATTTATCCCTTGGTAATTGCATTTGTAGATAATGAACAACGCAAACAAAACAGAACCCAAGCCCTTCCAGCCTTGCAATTGCTTTCACATGTGGACACACCAGTTACAGCCAGCATATGGTTAAATCTCCGTCTGCATCAGGAGAAGAGTTTGGGAGCTGGGGGGCAATTCAAGGTGACGCCAGCCTTGGATCCCTGCTCGTAGGTGCCACCTATTGAACAGTAGCCCATTTGTGCACCTTGGCAAGCTCACCCAGTCAGCTCTTCCTTTTTCTGTAGTCCCCATCCTTCATTCTTCCAGTATCAATCGATCCACCCCACATGTCGATCCCGGAGGAAATATAGCTGGGCGACTGCTTGCCAAACTCAATTAACCATGCAACTGGAGTCCTGTCTCCTGGCCCTGTTCCAGTAAGATATTTGCATGCTTGCCTGATTTTAATCTCATGAACTGCTCCAAGTAAATCCTGTTGAACTTAGGCCACTGTTTGCCAATGCTACAGGAACTTTACAGATGTGTTTGAGATGCTGTTATTACGTGAATGGTTTCTTTGGCCGTTTCTCAGTCTTTGGGTTGCTTGTAAACTATGCAGCCTGACTGCAGTTAGACTATTTGTTGTTGCCTTTTTTTGCTAATTTTCATTTGTGCTCTTCTTGGTGAGTGTCTGCGTGTGTCCCTGTTTACCTCCTTCGTGTGGCAGAGCTTCTCCGCTTTGATTCGAGGAGGCTGGAACCCACAAGCAGCAATCAAAACCAGTTATGCAAACCCCTCGCTACACAGATTTGCACAAGTGTTTGCCCAACAGCTGACATTTACACAAGTATCTGCAACATGTCCCCCTCCTCTGAGTATTTCAGCAAGTGTTGTTGTACCTGCCTGAGTGCTTGCCAGAAGCAATCACCAGGAGAATCACTGTCAGTGCCAAAATAAACTCATGGTTTTTATTTGAGGGAGGACTTGTAAATAGTATTTTTCTAGCATTCACCCATTTCTAAGTGGAACTCCCCGTGTGATGAATACTGTTTACAGCGCAGATCTGTTGTGAAACAGGAAAAAAAAGGCAGATTCTTGCACTTGCTGGCAGCACGCCGATGCAGTGGAGGAAGATACATCCCCTCCTGCTGTCACTCCATTTCTTGCCCCATTTCTTGCTCTGCTTCGCACTTAAAGCCCACATGGATACACAGGATTTTCATGCTCTGGGAATGGCAAATTTTAAGAAAGATGAATGGGGAAGTCCTAATTTGGGTGGAGAAATTTTGACATTTTTTCTACAAGTCTGGCCCTGTTTTCACCACTCAAAGAGCCATTAAAGGAAATACATAGTACACCCTGCAAGGAATGATGAGCCAAGTCAAAGACAGGGAAAGCTCCTCCCTAAAGAGGAAATGCAGGTAGCAGGTGGATTTCTGAAAAGCATCTCTTCCTAGGTCAGCAATGAAGCTGCAGTAACAGGAGGGGCTCAGGAGTAGGTCAGGACCTGGTGCAGCACAGGAGGAAGGCAGGCCAGAGAGCCAGAAGGCCCATCTCCACCACTTTGTCTCTCCAGGTAATTGTGGATTCTCCTACACACCCCAAGAAACCCACACTCGCAATGATGAAATCACACATTTCTCCCACAACGAAAAATTTTTCTTTCCGCTTTTTCCCATTTTTACTGTGTTTACAGTGAAAGGGAAGTCTCTTTGCAGATGGAGCGTAGGAATGGGAGGGTTGTGTGTCTCTGCAAGAGCCACATAGTCCTTCTGAATCCCTGCACCTTCAACCATTCAAGACCTGCTGTTTTTCTCTCCATACCATCCTCAGGGAGGAAGAAAAAACATCTGGAAGCTAATGGTGGCTCCAGGGTGGTTTGGAAAGTTGAAGGATGCAGAGGATTATACAGGAATGCAAGCTCAGTTAAGGCCAACACTGTTTGAAATCGAGAGCAACTCTGGCAGTGTGAATGGCATCACTCCCTATTTCTAAGACTTGAAGCTGCTTTTGGTCCAAGGTCTGATCACTCCCCCTACTCCCTCCATCAGTTCTCACATCTTAAATGAGAGCTAGGTGCAAGTGTCTTTTGCTCCATGGAGTCCATTGGCCCCCAGGCTGGAAAGTAGTTGCCAGCTTTAGAGACACTTTAACCCTCTTTTTCCTTCTGAGGTATGTCCTCCCTTCACCTACACTTCTTGGCTTTGTTTTTGGTTTTTTTTTTCATTCCCATAGTTAAAGCTGATTACTTCCCTTGCTGCATTAGCTGTTCACCTGTTCCTGTGATTGAGGAATGGCTTAAACACTCTTTTGACATAGTCCCTTGAAAGTGGGTTGCTCAGCTGCGGTCGATGAACATAGCGTGGGAAAAATGCATTAATACTTTCACCAGTAACACTGAGGATGGCTATAAATAAACCCTTCATTACAGTATTTATATATTATTACATCATATAGCCACTTAAAACAGAGAGCAATTGGAAGTGTTGAATAATGTAAGGATAATCGCCTCTACATTAGTTCCACTGTCATTGGCATTATGTATTTCCTGGTGACATCGCCGTGCTCGTTGCTTCACCCAGTGTTGCGTGACATTGGTGGTGATGTTAGAGTATCAACGGGCCCTCTGCAAATGACAGACAGCACTTTGCACGACACATGTAGCTTGGTATTATATAATAAGGGTGCTTCACTGGAGAATTTTGGCAGCACATGCTATTTTTCTGAGCATTTCATGCAAACCAAGTGCCTGTTTCTCGAAGGTTTTCTTCAAAGCAATGGGCCCATGGTGCAAGGCTCCAGCACCCTCCGTGCGTGAAGGAGGGAGATGTGCATCACAGTGGCCAACCACGTGTCTTAGGGATCACCGCATATTGTGCTGATGAGGCATGTCCCAGGTGGGTCCTACCCACTCTGATGCCTTCTCCAGCCAGAGCCAGAGGCATAGCCAAGAGAGATGGTGAGGGAAGGAAACTTGAGATGCCCAGAGCCTGACAAGAAGGAGTTTCAGTGGTGAGGCTCACACTCATGTCGTCTGAATCCAGTTATGGGGCATACAGAGGATTTCCTCCCAGAATGAATCAGATTACTTAAATGTGTTATTAAATGACACAGAAGTATCCTAATTCTTCTGGGATTTTTTGTTGTTGTTGCTGCTTTTCTTCCTTTTTCAGAGCAGGGGAGTGGGTGGATACATGGTTGGTGTGACTGTGCTTAGACCACAGCTGAGTAAGATTTCTTGCTGACTGTGGATTTCAGTTTCCTCAGTTTTGACATGCTTCCCCTTAAGGAAGCCCAGCAAAACAAAACCCCTTTCTCTTGACTTGAATGTCTCACTGCTGGTTTTCATGGCAGGGATGCTCGTCTCAATTACACTGTGGTCAGCAGCGTTCAGTGCCTCATTGATCGTCACTTGTCAAACAAGCTCCTGTGTGGCACAGAAGACCAAGTCCGGAGGAGGATCTCCACCACAGTGCTTGGAAGGAGCTGCTCCCAGAAGAAGTCATTTCAGATGTTGAGAAATCTCATCTCCAAACCTTGTCCTCACATGACATATGACCAATTTCTGCACAAAGATCTGCAGTTGACTTTTATTACAGCTCTGATTTTGCTGCTTCTTTGATTTATCGCAACAATGCACATTCAATATCTTTCTTCTGATGTGGAGGCCAGAAGTATAACTCTACTCATATGTTTGTATTCTCAGGACTTTGGATTTCGCAGATTCAGAAACTCATTCATAGATTCACAGGATTTAAGGCCAGAAGGAGCCATGAGAACATCTGGTATGACTTCCTATATTTCAAAGCCATTCAGTTGCAGTCAATTAGCCCAGTACCGAGCCCAGTAGCTTTGCTGCATCTTCCAGAAAAACATCCAGCTCCGAACATACCAATATACGGGAATATGAACACATCAGAAGCTGGAAACTCATCAAATTACTTGATTTCGAAGCTCACATTAATTTAAAAATGTGCCTCATTCCTAATCTGCTTTTGTTTGGCTTCACATGTAGCCATGAGTTTTTTCTCTGCTTCATAACTGAGCGGCATTGCCTGGCATGCTACATTCTTCAAACTTTGGAGTTGGTTTTTTTTTAATCCTGGCATCTGGACAAAAAGCTGATATATCAGAAGTATTTGTGAGTCAACTTTACGGCAGTTTTAGCTATTCAAAAACTTTTTGTGCTGTTGTCTGCATTATCATTTGTCCTTAACTAATACAGAGAAAATTCACTTGGGATGTTTAAAAATTTTTTTTCAAAATACTTTCATTTAGAAAAATGAACAGAAATTGAACTTGCTGATGTAAAAACCAGACCGACATTTCTTGCTGAAACAAGGGCTCTGACCAGCCTTGCCAAAGGACTTCTGAACACCTCACCCATCTCTCTGCACAGATGTGTTGTACATTATTACTCTCCCCCCATCCCCTTTTGACATGGAGATGGAGATAGATCTGTGTCTCACACCATCAAGACATATTTTCCATCTTTGAAACTATTTGTGCAGACTTATTCTACATCCCTTCTATTTTTGAGTAGCTATACCATTCACTGGAACTCCTGTTCATGAAGAGCTTGATCATGGCAGTAGTTTGTCCTTCTGGCTACTTGTCAAGGACATACTTTTCTCACCATTGCAAATTTACACCAGGAGCTTTTAGGTTTTTCTTAGTATTATCCTTCCTTCCCCTTTCCGAGTGGGCAGAAATTTTAATGATACACAAATGGCCTTCTGAAAAAAGGCTCATTTAAATTTTCATTTTCTGAACTTTATGACTTTCTGCCCTCCATTCAAATGTCTTTGGTTTTCATTAATTTTAATGTACTCAATAAATAGCAGTGGAAGAGCTGGGAAGAATCAGATACTTGTCTCACATGGATTTCTCCATCTCTTGCAGTACACGAAATTCAAGAAAGCTGCTGTTTGGGGTGAGGAATGCAATAGCTGGATGCTGGCAGGGAGAAATGCCGGTGATGTTAATGGCAGGAGTGTTGGTACCACCTATCCACTGTGTTGCTAATATTGTAGGTTTTACCTCTGGGCCTGGAGAGCCATATCATCTGTGTGAGATGCAAGTCATGCTCTGAACTTGTTTTGGAGAGCTGGTGGGTGATTCTAAAGACTTACAGCTAAGGAATGTGGCTGTGTCTCACACAGCCCTGTTTAAAAGCATCCAAGCTCGGGTTGTTGGCCTCCCAGGAACCCCAGGGTGTGGAAGGGGGAGAAAATTATTAATATTAATAGCACCAGCCTTGGAGCAGCACCCCAGGGCTCCATCAGTGAGTGCAATGCCAGCATGCAAGGTGTGGAGCAAACCAGAACACTGTCCCTTTGCTCGAGGACAACCATGAGACAGACGGACCTGAACACACAGGCATGGTTCTACTGCACCTTTTG
Source organism: Corvus hawaiiensis (assembly GCF_020740725.1). Taxonomy (NCBI): domain Eukaryota; kingdom Metazoa; phylum Chordata; class Aves; order Passeriformes; family Corvidae; genus Corvus; species Corvus hawaiiensis. The sequence continues at coordinate 48,438,642 of NC_063218.1, read as the reverse complement.
AAGGCTTCTGGAAATGAGCTATCACTTCTGTGGGGTCATTCTGGCAATGGAGAGTATCCAAAAGGCTGTGAAAAAGGAGTCTGTCTCTGAGAAAACATTTTTGCTGGTAGGAGGAGAGCATTTGGACAGAGGTAGTCTGGCTGCTTGTAAAAAAATAGAAGAATGTAAAGTCTGTGGCAAAGCCTGTCATATCTGGAAAATTCTGACTTCCTTCTTTCTGTATTTTAACACTGACCCATCAATTTATGAAATAGTTACACATCCCATGCTGCTGATATATGACCCCCAAGTGGGTCAAAACTTCTGCCAGTTTTACTGGGAAGGAGCTGAAGTCCAGAAGAAAATTAGAGGAGCTGAAGGACTGAGCCACGAGGGAAGCCTCTAGTAAAGGAAGGAGTTATCCTGCTTTCCTTTCACCACACTTACTCTCTCTTCCAGTCTTGCAACAGCAATGGTAGACAATAGCCAAGCTGGGCAGAGTAGCAACCCACTCCTGTAGATCTCCAAACGTCAAAAGCATGTTGGTATGGGTGTGCAGGCTCAGCCTCTCCTTCATTTAAAAAAAAAAAAAAAAGGAAAAAAAGAAAGGAAAAGGATAAAAGAAGAAAGGTATAACACTGCTGTGAGGGAGCCAAAGGTGATTTTTCTTTTTTCTTGGCCCTCTTGCTACTTCTGTGGGAACCCAGCAGTATTGTTTCCAGAAGGCTCGGTCTCTGTCACCCAAGTGTTTGGCATGTTTGGGGACACCCTTACTACTTCCCTTTCCTCCCCTGCAGAAGAGTCCAACTCAGCTTTGACCACAAAGCCCAGGAGGCCCTGGAGTTTGTCTGAAACAAAAGAAAGAGATTGCGAAAGGCAGTGGTGTCAAATAATGCTTCCATTTAGTAGGAATTTTGCTCCCCTTGCATTCCCAGGCAGCACCTGCTGTGTGAGGCTCTTGGCCAGCTCCTCTGAGCCTCTGTGGTAAAACAAACAAAAACAGCAGGGAAAAAAATTCCTCTTTATAACGCCTGTTATCCTCAGGCTACCTTCCAACGCTGCCTTGCCTCCCCATGTTGACTGTACTCTCCAGGGAAACAGGCTACTACGGGGCCAGAAAGCCTTGTGCAAACGGGCCGTTGAGCAACGGAGGAAGAGACCCTGTCTTCTTGAAAAACAAAACTGTTTTCCTTCCCTTCCTTCATGTCTAAATGCAGAAGGGTCCTGATTGCTGTCCCTGCCAGAAAAAAAAAAAAAAGGAAAACACCCTGACATATTACTTCCATAGCAAAAGCAATTAGGAATTATCCTGCATTAGTGGAAAATAGGGCTGGGAAGGAAAGGGATGGGTAGCCTGTCTGGAGGGGCTGGGGGACGTCTTTGGAGATGTTTATAGTCCTCTGTTCAGCACTTTTTATCCACTATTTCTTCTCACACGTCCTAGCATTCCAAGGTTTTTCAGAAGTTGTTTTCTGTTTCGGAGCATGGTGGAACTGGCTGTGCTGGAGGTTATTCATGTTTGTCTGGGGTCTGGCACAAATGGCCCACTTGCCTTTTGCCTGCTCAGCCTTCAGCTCTGCCACACCACCAGTGTTGCTGGTGGGGGCTTGTGCGACATTCTGGAACAAGGTTAACTCTCACAGGAGTTTGACAACATCTTTCTCACCTCACACTTCCCCTGCAATCCCTGCGTGCTCTGCATGTGCTCAGCTGAGGAAAGAAAAACATTCAGGACCTTAGTTTTGATCCTACCTTAAGGCAACATCTTGTAGATAACTGTCCCTAGCCTAAATAGCCCTGGGACAGAGATGCACAGGCTGTTGTGATCCCCTGGCCTGACCTTAGGAGTTTTAAGCATCACTTCAATTTCTGTAGCAGAAAGCTTACTTCTAGCAACAACACTGGAATTTCCATGAGTGCCACTGCCGAAGAAAGTCCCAAGCCACCTGCCATAGTCCGCAGATCATGCTCACAGATGCAAACATCCCATCCCTAGAGCATGTCCCCAGCACTGGGTTCTTCACTAAACAGCCACCGCTGTGGTCAGGGGAAGGAGATTCCTTCTCCTGACCCCCTTCCTCCCTCTATACCCCTAAACCCAAGCAGGGCACATCAGCTTTTCCCAGTGACTTTGCAATTTCAAGCCACAGTTAGCATTTAACTGGCCAGAATGGTGCAAGGAGCCTGGATAATTACTGCTGGGATTGTGCTGCAGAGGCCCCGTGTAACAAACTAGCCTCAAATAACCCAGCTTGAATGTCAGAGTCCGTGCTGTATTGTGTTTCACATTGTGGCTGTGGGAGTGCTTCCCCAGCAGGAATCAGGGTAACAAATCCCTTGCTCTCGCAGGAGGGCCCCATAAAATGAATGATTCTGGATCTCACGCTCCTGAGGAGGTCTCGGTTACTCCAGCAGTTGCCGCTCGTAGCGGGAGTGACCATAGGGGACAGAAGGAGGGAAGGGTGGTTTGGCAGGCTTCACTGTACCATCAGCCCAGTGTCAGAGCAGGAAGGAGCACTAGGGCTCTGCTCTCCTCTCCAATCTATACTTTTGCATAGATGTCAGATTAAAAAGAAATCAAAAAACGGAGAGTGGATAAACCCTGAGGCTTAGATTGAATTGAATGTATCTGCCTGAAATCCTGCTGCTGGTGGAAGAAGGCTCCCAATTCCTCTCAGCTCAGACTTCCCTGCAAGCAGCACCAGCTTCCCTGTGAGCAGCACCATACGTTTGTGGGGTGGCAAAGAATGAGACATGCTTGCTCCGTGTGCACCATGCCAACCCCCCTGCTCCCTCTTGGAGTAGCTTAAGGCATTGCCTCCACCAAGCCCTGTGGCTCAACATCCAGCACAGCCGCCTCTCCATCCATATCAGAAACCTGAACTCCCCCACTTCTCCTTGGGAGAGGGAGGTTGTTCCCTGAACTATCTCCAGTCTCTTCTTATCTTGCTTTCCTTGTCAGCCAGTGAACTGTGAAGCGACAGCAGAGAAAAAAATGAACTCTGACCTCATTTTTCCCCCCCTACAATTAGCCAGAACTGTGCCTTTTATTTTTTTTTCCTCCCCACTTTCTAAATGATTAATAAGACAACTTGGTCCTTAGCTTCTGCAGTGAGGCAAGTGTGCTGACAAAGCACTGCAATGCCTCTTCCAGGTCACCCGGCAGCAGGCCATGCCTTTATGAAAACATAAAAATTGGAGGGACTATTTGAGGAATTTGGAGACTGAGGCACAGGAATTTCGCCCTTCAGACCCTGGCAACTGCATATCTGTGGTGGTCTCTGAGCCCCAGAGACTGCCATGGAAAGGAGTAACTACTTAACAGCAACCTGCAAGCTGTGAAAAGCAGACTATTTTTTCTTCTTTTATTATGTTTCCTTTAAATATGCAGCCACTGCCCTTCACCTGTTTCATGTGGTGATGGCCTCAGGCTGTGCAGCAAGCTGGATGCAGTGGCACAACACAGATCTGTAAACACCATCAGTGGCAATGCACAGGGAGATCCTCACTCCATGAGCATCGCCCTTCCATGTGTGCTCATCTGTCTTTTGAGTTTCAAAAGCTCCTGTTGCAGTAGGGAGTAGGGAATTAAGGCCATGTGAAGTTTATTCTTTTAGATCATCCTTCCTATGTTTGTGCCTTCTTTATGCCACCTGTTATATTTGGAGACAGGAAAAAGCCTCTGTGCACTCCCAGGCACTGCCAGGGTAGGAAGAACTCACCCCACAAGGATGCTCCTGCAGGGGCAGGCAGGCAGGGGAAGGACCTCCACCAGCACAGACGTAAATGGACAAAGCACTGGAAAACAGCACTGGGGGGAACAATTCTGCACTGGCCTCTGGTTGATGGATTAACAACTGGATTGGCTTTCTCCCCTAGCAGCAGGTAGTGCCTGCCCTCCAGTCCTGTCAACTGGAAAGCATCACTTAAGGAGCTGCTTTCCACACTGTTCCCAGCAGACCCCTCTGTATCGCTGGGGCTTGAGAAAACCAACGACAGGCCAACACATGCAATACATTCAAGACATTTTAAAAGCAGACGAGCGTTCCAGGGGAGTTTGTCAGGCTGCAGGGCTGCTGCCGAAGGGGTACTGGGGTAAGAGCTTTTCTGAAAGCATCCTTGGCATGTTAGAGAAACAATTTGCCCTCAGCTATATCTGTAGAGTGGCGTGTAGCACAAATGATGTGGCTCTTGCCATATCATGATGTCCTTGTGTACCAGCTGTGGGTCACTTAGCAGGAAGAGAAGGGCACCCTCTTGGCTGAGGGACAGCGCTGGCACTGCCAGGGGGACTCTGAGTGGAGTAGAAGCCAGTGGGTGAGCATGGAGTCTCCTCAAGGGTCACAAATGCAATGGCAAATCCTTCATTACACCTTTTGATACCATCCATAGAGTTACATGGATTTCAAAGCTGCAGCACTTGCCTGAAAGAGGTGTATTCTGGAATCAAAGCTCTTGTGGTTTCACCCAAAGATGATCTGCCCCATAGGCTTTTGGTGGCCTTGGTTTTGTCTGTTCCATCCCTGACTTCTGGATGACAGGGCCTGCGTTAGCCCCTGCAGCCTCTCTCCACCTTTCTCCACTTTTCTCACCTTTCTCTCCACCCCTGCTGCTAACCAGGCTCCAAAGTGGAGTGTTTCCCTGCCCTTTCCAGGAGGCCTCCCCAGCTCTCTCAACCTTTCTCACAAGAACTGGTATCCGTCCAGATGTTTGTGAGGGGGAGGACTCCAAGAGGAGCCTTCCTCATTACCTCTAACAAACATTCCCTTTTCTTTGGCAGATGCTTCCCACTCCTCCCACTGTGCAGCTGGGACAGGGAGAAGATGTCAATATTTATGGGGCTGGTAGATATGGTCTTCAGTGTGGCCATGGAAAAGGAACAAAAACAGTTGTTGCCCCTGGACAAGCACTCTGAACTGCCAGAGATGTTCTGCTAGTTCATGTATGCCACTTAATAAGTAAAAACTCCCATACAATTGTTTAGCAAATGCTAGTTTTTAGTCATCATCATGAACTTTTTTACTGTAGTACCTCCCAGAAGCAAGTCTGATTGGGCTCCTGTCATGCTATGCAATCTTCAAGCAGCTAGGGAGGCTGAATTCCTTTCTCTAGGAGTTGACAGTCCAAATAAACAAGGCAGACAAAGGAGAGGAAGGGAAACAGAAGCTCAGGGGAGGTGAAGTGAGTTGTCCAAGGTCACGCAGCAGGTCAGTGCCAAAGCTGGGAGCAGAACCCATGCTGCCAGCTCTTGCTCTCAAGTTCTAACTCCTGGGGGAAGACTGGGCCAAAATAATTTATGAGACAAAGAACTTCTATCACATCCCTCCTGGCACCATGAAGTTCTTCAGCTTGTGCAAATAAAGCACAGCCAGATAAAGAGGCAGCTGGGCACTAGTTATATTTTGGTTTGCTAGGTCTTTGATTCTTCATATGTTTCTTCATGTTAGAAAAATTCTTTACCAGCTAAAATGATCATCTGGGTAGAAGTATCAGAATCAAGGAAGAACATTGCTTCAGGGCACTGACCTGAAGATCTGGATGGTGGAAATCAAGGTTGGATGGCACCTGCTGGAAGGAAAGTGCTGAATCCCACCTCCTAATGGTGCTGACTCCCACCTCTCATGGTTCAGAGATGAGATCCCCTTCTGCTGCCCACTGGAACTGACACTGTGGTGGAGGTGTCAACAAACAACCTGGGCAGCTGCAGGGAGGGAGAAGAGAGAAAGAGAAGTCAGTTGAGATAAGGAAACAGCTGTGCTCCATCATGATTTTCCTATGGAGAGAGATGAAGAAGCTGATGAGGCTTCTATGAGGCATCTTCTGTGAGGGCAGCCAGGCAATGGACCTGGAATCTTCATCTGGTTTCAGAGCATGGTGGAGGTGATGTGGCTGCTGCTTCCAGGGAAATGATAATCTTGGCACTCACCTCACCCTGTCTGCCCCGAGAAGTAGGAAAAAAACCAACAAGGAAGCAAAGCAGCCTCCTTAAGGACTTGCCTGTTCTTTGCCTGAGGCAGAGCTGTGGATTCTAGTGCTCTCTCAGTGCCACTGGAGGCATCACTGCTTTCATGCTCCATAATTGATCTTTCATCTCTTTCTGAGGAAACAGAGGGTCCTGCTGTACACAGCATCCATCCAGATGCATGTACTTCACCATCAAAATGGTATCAGCCAGCTCTCCCTTCAAGCAACAACTCTGGCTGATTTGTTCTTACACCGTTGTGGTAGGGAGGGAGGGCTGGGGGCTGGACTAGGACACCTGACGTGTATGGGAGGCTGTCAAGCTCAGACTCAAGCCCTGAAGTCTTTGTATCCCCTGTGCTGTGAAGCAATAATCTGCTTGAAACTAAACTGCCCTTTGATCCTGGCAGTGTGTTCCTATAGGGAGCACAGTCCTGAGAAGTGCTGTGGCCTCATGAGTTTGGGAAGCTGAAGCAGTGACCATTCTTGCTTTTGCAGTTGATTAAATGATTTTTCATTAACAGATGTTAAACATAAGGATGTTCACCGACACTTCCCTCTTGCCCCTCACTTAAATTTCTTGCAGTGCAAGGAGGGTTGTATCTCAATGGCAAGGTTAGGCAGGTGGAAGCTGCTCAAGCCATCCTGGCCAGCTGAAATGTCACTGGCTGATTTTTTTTCTTGTCTGCAAAACGTTCACTATCTCCTGCATAATATTTTGTTGCTCAGATGCTTGAGTGCTGTAAGGACATGTGCCACCCATGCACTAGGTGGTCCTGATGCCCTCATACCTCCCTCAGCCCCTCCAAGGCTCGGGCAATTCTCAGGGCAAGACAAGGACCACAGCAGCATCTGCAGGAGCATATGGTATTAGATCAGCACTGGAATAGGAAAGACAGCCCAAGAGACAATATTGGATGTTTGGAAAAGCACTCATATCAGCCCATCTTCCCAGCATACAGTCCTGTGAACCAGGCTGCCTGTCAGATAAAAGAGCAAGAAGAAGCAAAAAAAAAAAAAAAAAACCAACAAAAAACCACAGAGCTATTAAGTAGCATGGCAGTTTAGCAATGGACTCCCAGAAAGTCTCAGTGCTGCCCCTGAGGTCAGGTTACTGAGTGCCACATCTGACTGAGGGGTTGTCACAGCTGTCCAAGATCACCTCACCTCCAGTGGAGCTCATCACAAAACCTCTGTGTGCTGCCAAATCCAGGCAGTGAAAACTGGCAGGATCTGCTCATTCCGTCCCACATCGGGCTTTGCAATGGTGACGTCAGTGTGGTCATGTAATGAAAAACGCTGTACCTTTGATGTCGGTGCCACCAAACTCAGCAGAGAGATTTCTGACTGATCGCTTGTGAATGAGAGCACTTGAAGCTGCTGGCCTGGATGTTTGTTTGAATCTTGCCCAAGTGGATTTTTACCCTGTAAATGAGCAGAGTTAACCAGAATCAGAAAGACTGGTTAATCAGCAGGGTCAGAAATTACTGTAAGAGAGCATTCCTCAGGGTATTTTGGTGCCTCTACCTCCAGTCAAACCCCAAAGAGGGCAGAGGAATGTGAAAGTTGAAAAAAATGTTGACAGAACTTTTCAAACTCAACAGAAGAGTCAAGTAAAGTTTGGTTTAAGTCTGAGGCGAAGGCTGGGTATGGATCATGGGCAGGGCACCCAGCCCCATGAGGGCCAGAGACCAGCACAGCTTCAACCCCTCCCATGCAAGGGCAAGGGCCCAAGGCCAAAGGGCTGCTGTGACATTTGAGGTGCTCTAGAAGGATTTCATGGTGACCAACTTGCCATGCCAACAAATCCTCAATTCAATCCTCTGTGCTGCCACCAGTTTCTTTTGTGACTTTGGGCAAGTTAGTCAGATCTCATTCTTTTAAGAAGTCCTCAGGACACCATGGAGATAAGGAAAAAACTGATGCTCTGTGATACTTTGGAGATAAGGAAAAGATACCACATAAGTACAAAGGATGTGGGCTAGGCACAGTACACATTCACCAGTCTCAAGACAAGGTTAAGAACTCTGCTCATTCATGCACTTCTGAATTCTAATAAATGTCCCTTAACAGGAAAGCAAATGACACTTATAGGTAACCTGAGGTGCCATTTAATTGGGTGTCTTGCAAAACACAAGCAGGTCTTTGGTGTCGGTTTCCCTCCATTCTTCACTCTTCCTCCCACTTGAAAGAGTTTGAATTGGCCAGAAACAGCAAACAATGACACAGAGAGTGTTTAACCATTAATAAGGGTGGACAATGGTTAGGGAAGTAGCTAAATACACTAGTTATAGCTAACTGGCTGTCTTCTTGTCTCTGTGTTATTGAGCTTGGGTTGGGGTTTTTTTTTGCAAGCTGGCCCTGGTTAAAGTCTTTTCAGGAGTTAATGAGCCAGAGGAGAATCATCTTCCCCATGGGCATGTTTCAAGCCTATGGTTCTTGCAGGTTTTCTTGGCTGCTGTGTGCAGGAGCAAGGCTGTGGTCAGGGTTGTAAATGCTGGCTCTCTGCTGAAGGGCTGCCCAGCTGGGCACAACCCTGCCTCTTCTCTCAGCCTGGCCTCAAGAAAGAGACTGCCTTAGATCTTGGCCACACCAGCTGGTGTTTGGGCAAAGACAATGTCTGACCCAATGCGCCATCAGCTTCAGCTGTCAGCAGAAAGAGACATTTCAGGGCTACTGTAATGCACATCCAGCTGCATAGCTGAACTCAGCTGAGGGCTACTGGGGACACAGGCACAGTGTCCTACACCTTCACCTGGCTCAGCCCCTCCCGGGAAAAGGACTCCCAGCTGAGTACTCCCAGCTGATCCTTTGGCTGCCTGGCTGTGGCTGCATGGGAAGGAGGACAGCCAGCAGAACTGCTCACAGCAGAACCATCCCTGGGACTTCCCTCGTTTCTCAAAGAAACCAGTTCAGAAACATCCCAGGGTCCATACAGCAAAACTCAGCACTAAACCCTGGAGCCTGGGTTTGTTCTTCAGCCATCTGTTTAGGAACCTCAGCCTGGTAGTGGCAGAAAAATAAATAAGGTACTCTGAGGTATTTCTGGATTGTATGTGTGCTGATAGTTACGTAACAACAAGAGAAGAGAGACTGCTGGATAAATCAATTTTGAAAAAAGAAAGAAAGAAAAAGAGTTACAACATCTACATTTGTCAAAGAGCAGGGGTAGGGATAGGGGAAGAGGGGCTGAGCAACCCTTTTTGGGTTGACACTAGAAATTAGCATTTTGAGGAGGGGTCAAAGTTTGTGGTCAGAGAAGTGACTTTAACCAGCTGGAGTCTACTCTCTCTGCCCCTTGAGTAACAAGCAAGCAGCTTTGAAGACTGATAAAAACAAGTTTTCACTAAAGTCAGCACTCCCAAGCTCATGCAAAGCTAAAAGAGGGAAGTTCAGGCCAGTTTTAGCTTCTCCCACCAGCCGGGCCACCAGCTGAATCCTGACCTCAGCATGTTTTTGGTAGGTGACAGTTTAGAAGCAGTAAGGACAAGGACAGGAATATGAATGCACCAAATGCACCAGGAGTCACCTGAATCCTCCTCTCTGATGTGAACTGAAACCCATAATCAACCATTTCAGAAATTCCAGTGGAGTTCAGACCTCTGACACGGTCCATATAGTTTAGAAACTTAAATAAACATCCTGACTTCAGAATTTCGTAGAAGACTGGAAGCAATCTCACTTCTTGCTCAGATACCCATGTGAGACTTGCAGTATTGCCAGGTAAGGGAAAAAAACTACCTTGATTTAACCTATAAGCAGTGTTCATCCTGGGAAAGGCAGGAGTCATTCAAAGGAAATATATCTGGGAGACAAGGTAGTTTTGATGAGGTCCCCTTTATTGATTCTAATCTGTCAGGAGGGATGCTTCAGGTACTGGCCCAAACCAGTTGCTATGAGAATTGTTTTCCAAACTGCTGAAAATTTTGTTCCCAGCTTTTCTGTGAGCTCCTCAGATCTGCTCCTACTCTTGCCAGTGTTGTCGGACCTGGCTGTTTCCTAGTGAAGTGATGGAACTTGGGGCGTTTGCATAAAATGCAAAGGGACTGATGGGAATAATCCCAAACTGGGCTGAGAAGGAAGAAGAACGAGCAAGCCATATTACATCAATGGACTGGTAGTTTTGTTTTCTCAGACCGTCACACAAAACATATAAGCTACCTGCAAAACCTAGAAAAGAACACTCAGAGGATTTATTAATACAGAAAAGGGTCTCAAAGGTCTTTTTACTCCACATTTTCTATATTCATAATACTCTTACTGAACCTAACATACTTTTGGTGCAGGATTCCTCAGAGCTGAAACCACTGACAGGAGACTATTTGCATTTGCTGACACTGAAACTATCTTTTTTCCAGAGATAGTTTTGCTTTGGAGAAAGTGGTATTTTCAAGTTACAAACCTGAAACTCTTTCAGCAGAAAACTCCTGATCACTTTGAAGAATGAGCTCCTAAAAGGACCCTGTAGCCTGCACACTGGATTAGCCTGACCCTTTGGCATCTGCTGGCTTCCTGGCAAGCCTTTGCAGGTGGCTCCCTCTCCTACACCAGCGTGCCCCTGGAAACTTTCACTTGCTCTCTCTCCCTCCGCTAGCTGTACTTTGGGACACAGAGCAGCAGCTGGGGAATGTGCTGAAATCCATCTTTCCCCAAACCACAATGTTTGCTGATGCCGTTTGGTTCTATCTGATAAAACACAAACAGTAAGACCTGCTCCACTCTCTTCCTCCCTCTGACGGAGGAATGAGCTCAGCACGCCCTGGCGTCTCAGCCAAATCCCGCGGGGGTCATATAATCGCATTCCTGCTCCGTCTGCCTCAGTTACCCCACTTGGACATGTTATGTCTCCGTGCTTCCTGTTGTGGCATCCTCGGCATTCCCCACCACACTGCAGCCACATTGCTCCTCCGTGTGCGTCACGGCCCAGGGCTCGCTGCTGGCGCACATGCAGGCTGGCAGGGCCACCGGGATGCATTCCTGGGATAGACAGGTAAAAGCTCCTTCAGAGCTATTCTGAACCCAGCACTGCTCAGTCAGGGCGTATCTGGGGACACGAACGTGTTTGATTCTTGCCTTGGCACCGTATTGACAGAAGGAGACCACGGGGGAGTCTGGGTTTAGTGCTGATTTTAGGGGATCAATGGGATCTACCAAGAGGCCATTAGGCTCCTTGTGCAGTTTGCTATTGGAAGCTTAGTGAGTGTTTTAGAAAGAGCACAAAACTCATGAGTGCTGAAAGCTGCTGTAAAAACACCTCCTAATAAGCAAATTAACACCAGATTCCCAAATCTCGTGAGCCAGGGTTCTGCATGAGACCCTAAATGATGGGAAAATCTATTTTAAGGATGTTTAGGGAACTTCTCAGGATGTGACAATTTTAAAAATTTTTTGTGTGTACTGAATATAATATTTTGTGCACTGGTGCAAGCACAATCTCTGCTCAGTACCCAGTGCCTGTGCAGACACACAAGGTGGTGAAAGATGGTGGGTAGGGGTCTCTTCTTTGGGGAAGTGTGAGAGAGGACATTCCCTGTGGAAGCATCCACGTTCAGCAAATATCACTGTCTTGCTTCACAGGTGAAAATATATTAAATACAAGCCCCTTGATTTTCAAGGTCCAACTGATCTGTATTCTTGTCCATTTAAATATGTGGGTGAATGAGTGAGTAGTACATCAGTGATTGGAATAAGAGATGGGAAATGGTGCAAATAAGGACATTGGACAGAGTACAAAGAATACCATCAATAATGTGATATCATTGCCGGCCTTGCAGAAAAAGTCATACAGATAAAATATGTTATTACTAAGTTGCAAAGTATCAATTTTTTTTTTCCATTAGGACTTATAAATGCCTTCAGGTCTGTCTGCAAAATATTCATCAGTTGTTGGCTTTTTACTTGCCTGGTTGCATCCTGTCCTGGGGCCGCATCCTTCAGGCCGGGAAGGCTGAGTCTGTGGATGGGCAGGCTCTTCCTCATCCCATCCCCACGGAGGACTCTGGTCCTGTTTTTGTGCTTCTGGTCCTGTTTTTGTGCTGCACAGATGATGGGAGGTGTAGTGACATTAGCCTGGAAACAGACAGGAGTGTGCTATGTTGCAGCCACAGTGATGCTCCTTGGGTTGCCTTCCATCATGGAAAATCTGGCAAATGAATTTAAAAAGGGGAAAAACAGTCAGATAGAGTGGATAGAGGAGGTCTGGCTTAAACAAGGAAGGTGCAGCTCAGCCCTACCTGCCATGGACATGCCTGAGGGTAGCCAGGGACACACACACTGAAAATTACAATAAATATTGGGTGGAAAGAAGGGAGACTCCATTGTTTGGCTCCTCTTCCCTCCCATCCTGCTCCTGTTTGTACAGTCCCCATAATGACACATCTATCTTGGCCTGCTGGACTTTACACTCAGGTCTATGTGTGCTTTGGGCGCTGACTTCAGGGCCCAAAATTAGAAAGACGATGAAAAGAAAACACATTTCCAACACTGCTTAGCTGGAACGAAAGCATTTCTGCTACCCTGCCTGACATCCTGGCTGGCAGGAGCACCCACTGGGTCCCAGCCCCACTGCCCAGGCACACAGCCAGTCTCTCCTCACCAAGGAAAGCAATAAATTATTGCTTGTGTGGTAGACCAGGGACCCAATCCCACCATGCACACTGGAATAGGCAGACCCCAGCCCTCCTACTGGCCATGCAGAGCAGCTGGTAGACCTGGAAATATAAAAGCAAGCTAGAGGCAGGCAGAATAACCTGTTCCCAAAACCACTGTGGGATGCTCAGCCTCAGGAATGTGCAAGCTTTAACTGTCCCAGAGCTGTAAAGTACTGGAGGAGAATGGCTTACCTGGGCTGTGGGTTTGCCATCTCTGTGATGCTGCCCCAGCAAAGCCCTGCCACATGGTGAGAGCCAGCCACAGGGAACCTCACAGTGGGTGAGGAGGGTCTTTGGGTGGCTGGGGGATCTGGGAGAAGCTTCTGACTAGTTGCCAGGCATTAAGAGTGGCAGAAGTCATTGCTCAGAACTTCACTTGTACCTTGAAAGTGTTCTGGTGTCCAAGCTGATCATCAGCCAGCGAGAAGCTGTGCCAAAAGCTGAACCAGAAAGGGGGACTTTGATAGGAAGAAAAAATCAAACCCAAATCTGTCCCTTCTGCCCATGTCTCCCCAAGGTGGAGGTGAGAAACTGTCAAAGGGCTCAAGTAGAAGTGTAGCTATTGCAGAGATGTTCAAACTGGACCCAGCTGTATGATGAGGCAGGGACCATCCTCCTGTCCCATCTCCTCAACCTGCAAACTCCCAGCAGATGGCTGAGACTGAGGATGCATGCAGATGGAGAAGGTTGTAAGAACACGGATTTTGCTGATTTGGGCTCCAGCAACTCTGTTTTTCCTCATCTAAAAACTCAAGAAAATGCATTGCCCCACAGTTATTTTGCACGAGTAGCACTGGAACAATCAGTTTGGAGTTTTGTGGAAGGGGAGGGAGATGTAAGTACAACTTAATCTGATATTTGTTTGATATATTTGTTTGATATAGCCAGTGATTACAAATCTTGTGAGGTATGTGTAATGGTCCAATTGTAAGATATGTGTAATAGCCTTACCACAGGAGTCTTTGAAAATAACACTGCAGGGGTGATGTCAGCTTTACTTTAAACTTAAGCATCTACTGAACATCTATGGCATGAACATGGCATCAAGACACCAAGAAGGTAATGTCAAGCCCTCACAGGCTAGGAAATTAGAGACTTGAGATGTGTATTGCATATCTTTCATTTCAAGTTGCCAAGTGCAAGACATGAGAGATTGGATGAGCAGAGGTTGTCAGCCTTTGGGACTGGACATGGGGCCAGCCAGAGCCACACTGAGTATGCATAAAGAGCTACAAAAAAGCTAATAAGGAAAATGGAAATTTATATGGCTCACAGTAGGTAACACAAGGAGTGGTTACACTTTGCTGATAGTCTCTTGGTGCCTTATTTCCCTCACTCTGAAATTAGGATGACGGTTTGCTCGTATCTCACAGGTAAGCCACAAAGACACATTCATTAAACTCTGGGTAATATTTGTAAAGGGTGCAGACATTGGGATGAGACCCTCACAGAAACACCCAGAAACTAAAGCCTAAGTTAAGACAATATTTTCTAAGTGGGACACATCCATCTTGTGACAATGTTTAGTTACAGTGACTTTTATCTCTGCTATGCCAGTCAAGGCACTAAATCATTGCATTTGATGGATGCTGGGGCAGCACGGCCACAATTGCTCATTGTCAGGCTGATACAAAGGTCAGAGCTTTGCTAAGCTTTGGATCAAAATCCAAACCAGTCCCTGTCACGTCCCTCAGGTTTGAAAGAACAATAAATTTACTAATTTAGCTTTAGTGTTGGGTAGTAGCTGGTGCCACCTTTCTCTGTTTCTCCTGAGAAAATAAACCCAGCATCACCATCCCCAAAGCAGCACCGTGATGCTGCAATATGCTGTTAACCTTCACAGCACAAGACAAAGGCTCTGGGGGGAAGGTGAAGGAGGGCAGGAGTTTGTGGGATGACTCAAAGGCTCTGCAACACCTCCCTTGCTGAACTAGAGACAGTTTCATGGAAGTGGCTGTGTGTCCCTGAGCTTTGTGAGGGGTGATGATGCTGGTGAATCAGACCCTGGATGCTCACTGGAGCCTCCCACAGCTGTGGTTCAGTGGCAAGGACACTGGTATTGAAACGACAGAAAAAAAAGGGATCACCCTTTTGGGGTGACCACTCTAGTGGGGATCACCCACTACTGTGGCTCACCCTTAATCCTTTAAAAACGAGTATACAGTCTCCAGCATTATAATTAGCCCAGATGTTTCAAGAAAGATGCAAAAAGTAGGCACAGATAAACCATCTCTGATTCTCTTAATACCAAAATATCTAAATATCTTTTTTTTTTAATTTCCTTTCCCAGCTTTGATCAACAGGTGCTACTCTGAGGTTGTTGATACCACTGTTGCCTAAACACACATATCCCCCATTTCCTTTTGAATATGGATGTATTCTTGGAGGAGCCCAAGGGGATCACTGAACCACACGACACATCCAAATTGGAGATGGACAGAGGGAGTGAGAATGAAGCCAGAGGAGGAGTGGATAGGATGGGGGCATGAGAGACTGGGGCCTATGGGAAGGTACAATTGTGGCAGAAATGGAGGAAGCACTGTGGACTTTATTCTCTGTCTGCGGGAACATCAACATTGAAATCTCTGCTTGGATCTGGATTTGTTGACACAAAATCCAGTGCCCAAACGTGGGGGGTTGGAAGCAGTTTACCTGTTACATTCCCAGTGCTATCTCAGGAACACAACTCCACAGGCTGCAGCAGTTGTAGTATATCTGTCTGCCTCTTATCTAGTGTGTAACCTTCTGGACTGAAGACACAATGTACTGTCTATCCTTTCTGTGATAAAAATAAAGCATATAAAACACACACATATACACACACACACACAATCCCAGGCCAAAAATTCCCTTAGGGGAACATACTGTGACTAGATAAGAAGCTACTAGCTGGCACGTAGTTACCTCTTCATTTCCTAACTGGGACACTCAGGGAAGGGTGGAGTTGGTGCTGGTGAGGGGCCACAGGAGAAGGGGGAGAGAGAGATGTCATGGGATGGATAGCAAGATTAAAAAAAGAGCCATGGAAAGAGCCAACTCAAGGAAAAAGAAGTCAAAAGCAGGCTGGACTTATTCCAGGCTTTCATAACCCCTCCAGCCAGCTGTAAAATCTGACAATTTTTGGGCCATGGGCAGCAAACCCTGCTAATGCTGTCCTGAGGGACGGAATAGGAGGTCTTTGGGGCTCAGAGCATCAACTTCTAGGTGAGATAAAAACTGAAAAACCTTCTGGAAACTGGAAATCCTCCTGGAGAACTCCTGGAGAGCTGGCAGGTGTATCATGCATGGCAGTGCGTGTTGTTGGTGCTTCACACACCGCACCTTCTGAAGGTCAACTTTCCAGGTGGGAGCAATCTGGTCTCTTCTGGAGGCTGATTTTTCCATCTCTCCTTTACTACTGTTTCCCTTCAGTGGTCCTGGTAAATTTGTGGGTAATATTTTCTTCTGAATGAGAGGTGTGATGTTGTAGTGCTAGGTTTGGTTTAGCAAGCTGCAGCTTTCCCTGAGAGCTCAGCAGGGCTGCTTAGGGCAGTGTGACCATGGTTGCCCTCCCGCAGTCCATTTCGGACGGCTCCACACTCTTGATCTGGCAGCTCTCAGCTCTACAGCCCAGTGACGGCGAAGCAGGCGAGAAGGGTCTCCCCATGAGGGTTTCAGAGGACTTTTAATGGTTACATCCTGTCCTGGTGACACCCAAAGGCAGAGAGACCTCGTGATCCGGGCGCAAGGGGGTTTTTTCAGGGGCTCAGGGGCAGTACATGGGTGGGGTTGGGGTACAGGAACTAATAGGGAGATCTTGAGGGAGTCGCCAGGGCTAGGGGCAGGGGAAAGTGGGGGGAACAATATGGGATCAGAAAAGCAGTGGGTGAACAGCTCACCACAGTGTGACTGGCATCACCTCCTGGGCACATGGGGAGGCTCTGCTGCCAGGTCCTGAGAGCTGTGTCCAACACATCAGAGGCTGGTGGGATTTGGGAAACACTGAAGAAAATAGAGCTTTGGAGGAAAGGTGGAAGTGAAAGAGAAGGGAAACCAGAGGCTCACCATGTTTATGAAACAAACCTTGCTGGAGATCCTGAGCCCAACTCAGCATCCAAGGCCACCAAACTCATACCCACTGCTCAGTTTTTCACTCACTCTGGGTTCTCTTTGTAGATCCAAAGCAATAGAATGGATGAAGGAGAATTGCAATCATAATCAATCCTTATCACCAGTGTTTACACAGTGCTTAAAAACTGTCAGAACCACATCAGTGCTTCCTTTCCTATCAACAACTTCTGCTGGCTCCAGGGCTTGGCAACCAGCAAGGCAGCAGCAGCAGCTCCCACATCGTGCTTTTGTATTATTCTGCATCCAGGAAACCCACCTTCAAATATCTCCCTTCCTCAACATCTCTTGCCCTCAAGCACCTTCAGAGAAAGCAATTTTTCTAAATCCAGCAGCTGGATGAAATTTTTGGTTTATCTTTCCTTTGGATCAAGGTGATAGCCTGGGTTGTAACCTGCCCCTGCCTTGATGCTCTCTGCACTGGTAAGGCAATTGTCCTGGTACCCTGCCAAGGATGCATTTTACAGGTGTCTGCTGGCTGGAGGATGCCAGCAGCCCAAAAGATCACCAGTTGTGGGCAGGGCTCTTTGGAAACATTTTCACAACTAACTGGCTTAGATAGTGGAGTAAAACATGCCTTTCCCAAAAGAGGGCATCTCATTTTCACTTTGATGGATGGGCTCAAATGTTGAGTCAGAATGAAAAGATAATATTTGTGGAAAGCCCACATACTTCAGAAGAACTTAAACCTTCTTTTTCCTTTGGTCTCTTTGTAGTATTTTTAAGAAAACGTTAACTCAAATTTTAAGAACTGTGCTAGGATGGAATAGGAAAACATTTGCTTCTGAAAATGTCAATATTACATATTTGGACATTTTCTGTGTTTGTTTTTTTAAAACAAACAAAACAAAACATTGAAATTTATACTGGCTTTGCTAAAAATGTCAGTTCCATCAAAATGACATTTTGCAATGAGAAACTGGTTTATGCTTCCCCCCTTTTTTTGCTGACTGCTCGCACTTTCTTCAGAAAAAGTGTCCGTCTAGCTTTTACTGGGAACAAACACTTTGTGTGCATCCAGGAGCATTTGCACGTGCAAAAATGCCTTTCATGTTGGTGCCTGCATGGCAATGCACATACCAGGAAAACATTCCTGCTCATGGAGCCTTCGCCTGCAACTTGCTTGGATTGAGTGAAGAACTGAGCTGCGGCCAGCTCATGAAATAAATTCAAGCATCCTCAGCCATGTGGACCAGCCTTCCCAGGGGGGAGACGCAGCCCTTTACTCCTGTGCTGCCAGATCCAGCACCGGTGCCAGCCAGGCCCTGCTGCTGCCCTGCAGTAAAGCCACCTGGCCTGTGGGCCTTGGGCAGGGCCAAATCTGCACCGGCCCTGGGCCTTGGGCAGGGCCAAATCTGCACCGGCCCTGGGCACTCCGGCAGGAGGCTGTGAGAAAGGACAGCTCGGGAGCCATCATAAACACAGGTTGCACTGTGAGCACCAGTCAGTCTGCAGACCGCTTGAGTCAGTGAGGCGTACTTCCCATGGGAACTCTTAGTCCTGGCTAACTTGAGGCAGGACCAATTAGAGCAGGGAGTAAATACACTTAGCATGCTCAGGAAAATACATCTAAAGCTGTTTATACACATTCCTTTGGACCAGTCAGCAACAAAAATGTCCTTACAGCTGTTTCCTCCTTCCTTTCTTCCCCCTCTCTCTCTGTGCTGCTTCAAAAATAAAGCTCGCTGGCCTCACCTAACCCTTGCTGGGTTTACTCCTATTCACTCCCAAGTCTGTCAGGTCTTCTGTGACACCAGCCCCTCGACTGGTGACCTCCCGGCAGACTTCTAACTGTGGGATTTTTCTGGCTCCCCTCAAGGAGCCAAGAGGAAAATGGAATGCAGTAGGAGCCAAGAGGAAAAAGGTTTGCATGTTTCCTTATAATCAAGGAGCTGATACCTGGTACCAAGTCACCTTCATCACCTCAGGCCACCTTCGTCATCAAGCTGGGATTTTGCGTACAGGGTGCACTTGATTGGTACTAATGGCACGTTGAGAGCCACTGCCAAAGCCATAATCACTATCTAACAAGGATGATCTCAGGCGATGGGGCCATGGCCACAGAGACCACTTACAGGGAACAGGGAACCCAGATCTCATGTCCTAGACCACTGCCCAACCCACAGGGTTGTTCTTTTTCCTCATTGATATCACGCTTGACTCAATGTGCGTGTTTCATGACCGGTCACATTAACTACATGGGGCTTTTCCTGTTTTCCAGGTGAGGGACCAAGGCTTTTGTAAGAGAACTCCAACTGAATGACATGGTTGTGCAGCATAAATAGGGTTTGATCCTAAAGAAGATCTTCCCATTAAGCTTTGCTGTGAACCAGTATTTTGTTTTACCAAAAAAAGTGAGGTACTCTAATTTGGATTCACTCAAGATCAGAAGGGTTTTCTCTTCAAAGCCAGGATAAAACCTGAATATGACTAAATTCTCTATGAAAAAAAACCCAAACTTTTTTCTTTAAAATCTGGACAAGACTAGTTGGACTTACTTACTTTATATTTCATATTACTTATTGCACCACATTTTAAAAAGTTGCTTCAGGATTTTTAAAATAGCACTTTTCATACTAAAAATATTTCAAGATACTTGGAGTATTGACAGAGCTGCATTGTCCAAAGTAAAACCTGCTCTTCCTGTGTTTGCCCTACCAGCTGTTTGGTGATTTTGTATGTGGTACAGCTGAGGTGTCGGAGTGACAGCACCTCCAGAGCTGGGCAGGCAAGAGGGAGAGATTCATCTCCCCCAGCCAACAAGGATGGGCAGGGCTCTTTGGTTTCCAAAGCTTTCTCCTACCGATCCAGCTGTGGTTAAATGGCTGGCTGATATCTGCCAGACAAACTGGAGGCCAGCTCAGAGGAATCCAGTAGGCGTTGAAGTCACAAGTCCAAGTTTCTGGAAAGAAGCCTCTGCCAAGCTCAAGGAGGCTGAGACAGAGCATCTGGCTGAAACACACACGTGTGCATGCACACACA
This sequence comes from Corvus hawaiiensis, assembly GCF_020740725.1. Lineage (NCBI taxonomy): Eukaryota > Metazoa > Chordata > Aves > Passeriformes > Corvidae > Corvus > Corvus hawaiiensis. The sequence goes on along the minus strand of NC_063218.1, from coordinate 48,418,963 downwards.
CACACATGCACACACAGCAATTCTCAGAGCTGGGCTAGTTCAGCATTTGCTCAGAGTACTTTAAAGCTTAATTCCAGTGATCGCAGTGGCTTTGTGAGCACATCTCACTAATGGAGCAGTTCCAGGCTTTATTTGGTCAACCCTCTCCACCTTCCCTCATGCTTGTACAACAGAGCAGAGCCTCAATTTCTGGTCCAAAACGTAGGAAGCCCATGGCCTGGACAGAAACAAAGACATGATCCTGTATGTGTGTGTTTAGGGCTGGAAGGGTAACAGTAGGTAAAGATGTGATGGGAGGGGAAGGCAGGACTAGATGTGTTGAGATGAGCAAGAAAGGATCATGTTGTCATCAAAATGCAAGATACCTGTGTGAACTGCTTGGCTTTGTCACAGATTTCTACATGTCTCAAGAGTAAGCAAAGTGAAACCCCCTGTGTCAGGTCGGAATTGTCTAGGAGAGCTCCGTCTGCATTCAGACATGGTCTCCCAAACATAAAGGAGTGAAGAAGACTGGTTGTGGCTTATATGACTACATCTAGTCCACACAGGATGGAAGAAATGGTCATTAGGTCAAGATCTTTGCCACACAAAGAAGAATTTAAGCCACACAATTATACCTGTCTTCCAAACAAAAAACACTCCTTCTGAAACTCTGCTTGAGGGCCATCTAGATGATCAGACAGCAAGTAGACTCCATCAAGAAAAAAAGACCATTTTTGTATGTGTCAAGTCAACCAGCAATGCAGGGGTGGTAAGAGGCAGCCAACACTGCCCAGAAAAGCAGGTGGCAATGTGTCCCACAGCAAACCTCAGCACCATTCCACAGGAGCACCTCTGTGATAGGAAAGCCATTCAATCACTAGTGAACCTAAGCAAAGAGCAGTCCTAATGGAAAGCTGAGATTCAGTTAAATCCATGTGTTAACAGAGATTAGTTCCTTTCCTTGAAAATTTTCAATTATTTTTCTTTAATTGGAAATCTGAAAAGCCTTAAAGATCTTCAGCAGCTGAAAACGTATCTCTCCTTTTCCAACAGAACCTGTAAATTTCCATGTAATAACTCAATGAAAACAAACATTTTGTCACTCACATCAACATTTTCCAGGAAGGAGGGAGAGGATAAGGGGAAACATTATTTTTGACAAGGTATGCTAATTGGCAGAGCTCTTTAATAAATAGATCAGACCAGAGTGCACAACTTCAGTCCACATGGCAGAACGGTTGGTCCTTGAAAGGCTGATAGAGATCTTGTTGGCTGAGTTTCCCCTGTGGTTGACAGAGCATTAGCTAAAGACAGGATACAGGCAACCAGTCCTGCTGAGAGTGACTGGATGCCAAACCAGTGGCTGGCAAGATCTCTAAAGACTTAATGACAGAACGCAAATGCTCACACAGAGACCTGACCAGCAGAGAATTTGCTAGCTGGGGAACTGCAGGCTACCACATACCGTAACAGGAGCTTGCTCTCAAAGAGTGAGGAAAAAAAAAAACCAACAAAAAAGAGAGACGGTCTGCTCTTCAAGTATTTCCAAGGTGGTTATAACCTTTCTCCAAAGAGGCAAATCCAACATTAAACACCAGGAGAATAAATCAGCTGCAGGGACTGGCAAAAGGCTGAGAATCTAAATTACAGCAAGGTCAATAGGAAGCAGGGGGCTGCTCAGAGGGAGCCAGAGTGAGAAATTCAGCACATCTGGTAGGTACAAAGCAATGCCCTTCGGGCAAACTCAGCCCCCAGCCCACCCCTATGCAGTGCCTAGAACTCAGCAGAGGGAACAACATGCGCAGAGACAGCTGCGGGGAGGTCCTGTCTGAGGGAAATCCGTCTGGAAGAGGGTGGAGGGGGGGAAAGAAAAAAAAGGCAGGTGAATAAATGAGAAGCAGCAGTGTGGCTGTGCAGCTCGTATGGCCGCCTGAACAGATGTGAGCTGCTGCCTCTGCTGGCTCAGGGGATGCTCTCCTGCTCTGGAGACAGAGCTGGCTGCAGTGTTTTCTTTGGTGTGGTTGCATGCATGCCAACAGCAAGGCTGCACAGCCCCTGGCATAGCCAGCTTTTCCACAGATCTTGCAGGAGAGCTCCAGAGCAGCCCTTTGCATCCCCGCTCTAAGGTGCAATGCTCTTTGACAGCCCTCTGCTTCACACAGCTCCTGGGACGTCAAAATCAATGCAGGGAAGCCTTAAAGCTCCCCTAAAATCAATGCAGGGAAACCTTAAAGCTCCCCTAAATGTCTGTGGGGAACAGGCAGGTCTGAGCCTTGGCACAGCACAGGAGGGATTCCAAGCAGATCTCTGGAGAAGAAAATAAAAGAGAAGCGTGCAGCTGATTTTCCTGTTGACTTGGAGAGACTTGTCAATCAAGCACCCTTTCAATGTGTAATGGGTGGGTTGCAGCCCAAACCCATATTTACAAGAAAATGTCAATAAAAGCTGTATAAGCCTTGAATGTACATGCAGAGACATGGCATGGAAAGCAAGCTGAAAACCAGGGCAAAGAGCAGGAAAAATAAGAATAGAAAAGGTTTTGTTGGAGACAAAAGTAGGTCAGAGACGGATGGTGTTTTGGGGGATGTATCACAGAAACACAGAATATTCTGAGCAGGAAAGGGACCCACATGGATCATTGAGTCCAGATCCTGTATGGAGGCACAGTTAGCTGGCGTTGCAGTGCTGAGCTTATTTGGGCTGTGGGACCAGCAAAGGTTTGATGGTCAGGCTCCCCTGGAAGCATCAGCACTGTCTGCACTCAGTGGGGTAAGCTCTGCTCTGCTGGGTTCAGTCAGGCACCCCCAAGGGAATACTTCCCAGCATGGCAGCACTTTGATTTGCTCTCATTTCAGATGGCAGCAGATCAATCCTCTGACCTCTGGCTGGGTTTAGATTCGAGTTTGCCACAATATAAAATAGAAAAATTCAAACTTTGATCTCAAATACCTCCAAGATTGCAAAGTGTTGTCAACACTTACAAGTATTCCATTAACATTTAAATACTTTACAGTGTAATTCCCATTTAACAGTTCATAATTTCTTGCTTGCATTATTTTTTGCTGCTATTTATCACCATATCTAATGAGATTTCCCTTTGTAACATTACAAAAGAACATGGGAAGATATATAGCCTTTGAGGGTGACAAGGATGGTACAGGAAAAAAAAAGGACAATAATATATATTCAAGCTGAATTAAATGGGAAGTTCTGTAGCTTGTACGTGATTGTGGCAAGGAAAGTGCAGAAAACCTTGCAGATGGCAGTTCCTATGTGACCCACAGGAGAAAGCCTTTTCCAGTGTCCCAAGGACGGAAACAGTGATGTTATGTGTCCCTCCCACTGCTCCCAAATGCAGGTGTTGGTACAGTGACAAGCTGCTGTTACCCACGGGGGTGTCACTCATCACAGAAGAACACTGTGGGAAGAACACTGGGAAGGGATCCTTCCTCCCCAGTTCTTCAGCCCAGCTTTGAACTAGTCCAAGGTATTGGAACACTGGCATGAGAATAATATGTATACTTAAATATACATAAACATATAGGGCTATCTATGTGTTATTCAAATGTGAACAGACATGTAAATTTACATTACCTTTTTGTTCAGCTGTGGCTCACACTGCCAACCTCTGTTTAGCCCAGGCCACAGTGACCTACTGAAACAGTGGCTCAGGTGACTGCTTTGCTCAAGGGCTTGGAGGCGGGGAAGAGCTGGGACCATGGTCCCAGAAAAATTGCTGCATGGGGAAAGGAGAGCAAGGAGGTGAGCTGAGGTGCTCAGTGTCACCAGAACAAAGCCAGTCAGGGTCAGAGTACATCTTGAAAAACTTATAAAGGAGTATTTATAAGTTCTCCAGAGTGCATTTAAAACTGGCTGTGGATGTAGTGACTAAAGCTGCAATCCTTAAAGGTATTTAGGTATTTGATTCTCCAGTCAAGCCAAACCTTTGAGGATCTGGGCTCCAGTGCAAGGACTTTCTACCTAGATGAACATGAATAATACTTTGGACAAAAGTACCGGCCAGATGGCCCTCAGACCAACTCCCCTGATGGATGTGGTTCTAATAATGTCCTAGATCCTCAATAAGTGGGTCCCAATTCCTCAGAGCCTCTCTGAACTGCGTGGGTTTCACACACGGTCTTGATGTGTGGTAGTCTCTGCCTTTGCCAGCTCTGCCATCCCCTTGACCTCCTGCTCCTGTGGCAAGGCTGAGGTTGTGCAGCACTAGCGAGGGAGCGGGGAGCCTTTCTGGGAAGATGGAAAGATACAGGCAAATGAGGAGAGTAAGGAAAAACCAGCTCAGTTAAGGAACTCAGTCAAGAAGCTGCTATAAGGTAGGATGGTAGGTGCATCTTGGAGGTGGGAAGAGTCACTAAAATACACAGACAATGAAAACATTTTAATTAGAGGTGGCTATCACCTCATCTGGTCAAATATATTACTTGGCTAAAGCTGACATATCCCTGTGGACCATTTCAGCTTCAATCAGTTTTAAAAGGAAGCTTTTCTTGGTGAAAAGAAGAGAAAGAGACTGACTGATGCTGTTTAGCTAGTGTTTAGGACATTGGCCACACTTCAAATCCCTGTTCTGCCTGATTCAGAATGATCTCAAAAACCTCTGCAAGCAGGAAAAAAAATGAGGCTGGGAGGTGATGGTTTAAAAATGCTGCATTGGAATGTTTAAAATATGTCAAAACCTTTTCCTTTTTTTTTTTTTTTTAATGGGAAATTCATCAAACCTGACACTTCCTATGAAGAGTTCTGGCTCCAATGAATCAGTATATTTGGACACCCCCTGATTCACCCCCCCACTCCTTCACCTCCATTTCAGCCAAATATTCTTGGCTGGTTCTAATTATACAGCCATATATTTTTATACACACACACAACCAGCGTGTACACGTGAAGGCTCAGTAATCACAGATCAGACGGGGAGGAAAGTGTTGATAAGACCTTAGCTGCTCCACAACACAAAAAAAAGTCTGAGAACGCTTTTCTCCCCCACCTCTTCACCTCACCCTCCCAGGAAAAGCCCAGCAGAAGAGGCGGTGGGCTCTGCAGATGGCAGCCACACGCACTGGCTGGCTGAGTCCCCGTCTTGACATTTCTGTACTTCTCTAGTGCCCTCCTCAGGTTTTGCAGAAGTTCACCGTCTTCTGGATGTGAGGTTCGCCTTCCTGTAGATGTGAGAGTGCATCTGGCCCTGCTGTCCTGCTGCCAGGCATCCAGCACCCTTGAGGGAAGGTGAGAATTGGTGCTTTTCACACCCAGTGGGAGGCCAGGGAAATGGACATCCAGGGAACGCAATATCCTCAATTATGAAACTCAGCATCAAGAGCTTCCATACTTCAGGGTGTGTTTACAGCTCTGGAGAAAAGGGTCCCTGTCTTGAGTCCTGGCATCTCCAGTGAGAGCCAAGGGCACTCAGCATCCAACAGGCATCCAGCACCTCTCAGGATCAACAGCTGCTCAACACAGCTGTTCAGAGGCATTACCTGAGCCCAAAGCTGCTGACACAGTTTCAGTGGAGGTTCCTACACCACATGAGATTGACCCTCTTAATGAAGAGGAGTAGGGGGAAAGGGTTTTCTCTGAAAATGGTGAAATGGTTAAAGTTGAAAGCAAACAGGCCACCCAGCTCTCCCTTTAACCCTCCTGCAGCAGAAGCGGCCCGAGGGCCAGCCAAATCTACCAGTTCTAGGAAATTATTAAAAAAAAAAAAAAAGGCACACATTGCGGGTTGGGAAGACCAATCTATTTTCACAAGAGTCTGTCCTTGATTAGAGCAGAAACATGGAAGTGGAGAAAGAACCGATTATTCAGCAGAGAGTTCAGAAGAACAAATAAAAAAGAGGAAAAAAAAAGGCATACTTGTTCGGGGTGTGATAGAGAGACTTCCAAAGCGCATGGAGACAATTGGAAATTACGTCTGTTGAAGTGGAGGCATTCGCTGCTCAGGGTGAGGAATCAAAGGGCAAGTCCCGGGGAGGCGGCAGGGTGGGGTGGCCACCCCCGGGTGGGCAGTGACAGGCAGGCTCGAGCGTGTGACCTCTCATAAAATCCTTCCAGGGGGCTTTTGCATATTGTGTGGAGCATGAACTGATTTCCACACACAGAGATTCCTAATGAAGATGTCCTTCAGGAGGCGAGGGGAGGAGACAGGGTAATGAAACCAGCCTGTCTGCCAAGCAGACACTCACCCCCATGGAAGGTGGCATGGACATATAATGGAATAGCGATGGGAAAAAAATGCTGTTGGCCTCAATGCCATGCGACAAAAAAAGAACTCCATGTGAATTAAACCCAAACTGAACGCTAGAGGCTTGAGGGAAGATCAAGTAACCCCCGGTTTCTTATTGCAGACCAGACCAGGGCAGCTTCAGAGAGTGCCTCTGGTTAAGAAGCAGTTATCATCTGCCTCAGACTGACCTGGCCAGAGTTTGAACCAGTCTGAACAGAGATTTATTAACCCTCACAGTCAGAGATCAATAAATAGCTTCCTCTTGAGCAGGCAAACTGCCTGGAATACAAAAACATGACACGAGCCTGCCACCAATCTGCTCTCCCCCCATCCAATAAAAAGATGCTCTAATTCCCCAAAAGACAACAATTTCTTATTTCTATAGTGTTTCGAAGCCAACTGTAATATTCACATCTAATTACAGGGCCCTGGATCCCTGCCATGTAGAGTATGGTTGTTAGCAACATAATTTGTACACTTCTCTGGGGTCATTTGGAAACTGTCTGTACTTACACCCTCCTCATCTCCTCTGCTGAGTGTGTGCTGGTCACTCAGCCTTATCGTGCTGCAAAGGGCAAGGTGCACCAGTGAGATTTATGTGCAGAAGAATAAAGAGCAGATGATGTCCTTCAGAGTCAAAGCCACCCAGCGCTTCATCTTTCCAATTAACTACTCTGCTAGGGAGAGAGATAAGGTTAAAAGTGGGGTGGAATAAAAGATTTAAATTGCAGTTTGACTTTTTCTTTTTTTAATTGAAACTTCATTGGAAGAAAGGGTGAAGGCTTACTATAAAAAAAACCCAAAGTATTTTTCAGGCAAACATAAAAGTCAAAAACACAGGACTGGCATGATTGTTCTGGAAATCAAACCATGCATAAATGAAATGTGGGGAAAAGAAAGATGCTCTAACAACAAAGTGCCACAGGATCTTTTCCATTGGCTCCAGTGAGCAGTTCCACTCATCTTTGGAGAAGTCACAATTATTAGATTTTTATCAGTATTCACACTCTATTTAAAGATATCCTAGCCAGGCCTTTAAACAAAGAGATCAAGCTCCTGGCTCAAGGAGTCCCTGAGCTGCAAACCTCTAGAGGTTGGAGTCTCCACTGGAGATAATCTTCTGCTTCAAAGCTCCCCTATGCATTTTCTGTCAGTGATGGGCGATTGTTTGCTGTGTACCTTCACACTGACTCATCCCTAACTTATTTCCCAATCCTTTCCTACATGTCATTATTCTTATTCATTGACTCCTGTCTCTGTTTACAAATAATTCTGTTTACAAATCCTTCTGGCTGTCTCCAAGCTCCTTAACACATCTCCATCTCCAAAACATGATATACTCTATTTTAGAAAAGTTTAAGAGCTCATGCAGGTGGAAACTGTCAGGAATAGCTCCCTGTTACTCACTCTTCAGAGGCTACACAGGGGTGTGACAACATAAGAAAACCCTTCCTGGTAAAATCAGATCACAGCTTTTGACAGTGTTTTCAGACATATCCAAGCTGTAGCTAGAGCTTGGCAGGGAAGACTTTCCCTTTCTTATAAGAGTTTTCGAAACTTCAGCTGATGTTCCTCTCCACATCAGAAAGAAAACTGGAAGGAAATCTCAGAACTGTTCACAGACCATGAACAAAAAAAACCCAAAACAACCCAACACAAACAAAGCAAAGCAAAACAAAAATTGGTGCAGATAAAAATAATTTTGAAATATTTGATTTGGACTTTTCCTTGCTATTTAATGTCTTTCATCTACTATGAATTAAATTGAAAAAGGAAATGTTATTTCAGTGTAGAAAACCTTCAAACCTCTGATCATGAAAAAAAAAAGAAAAAAAAATTGGTTTAGAAGACTTGTAGCAATTTTGTAAGCTGGAAAATTTGTTAAAACCATCCCATTTACCACAAACAATCACAGTTTGAATATATTTGTCTTTTGTGACAGAAAAAAACCATGTGAAATAAAATTTCCAACCCTTTCTAACAGCGATTTCATGTTTTTGTAACACTTTTCAAGGTGAGAGATGCACCAAATAAAATTCTGACTTTGCCCAGCCCCTGAAACTGTTTGGAGCCAAGGACATTGTCAAAGAAACTGGTGGCTCCAAGAGTGTTGATGGGGGAAAGAGAGAGGGTCTGAACTGAACAAAAATACCTGTGCCAGCAAGCGAGGTTTGCCCCTTCATTTGTGGCTGATCATGCTGCAGAGCACACCCCTCAGCAAGGGGCTGAGGCACAGAGTCAGAGCCAAAAGTGGCCAGGTGACCTTCAACAGGCATCAAATTCAGCAGGGGCTCAAAGGATTGCAAGGGAACCAGGAGGGGTGCTATTTGACCTGATGCTGGCCGTGGGGGATAAATAATGCTGCTTTGTAGTAACTTCCACCTGGTTTTCCAGTAGTTTTTAATCCGCATTCAGTTCTCAACTGTACGTCTGACTCTCTGTAAATTCTAAAAATTGATCCATTCGGGGCATAAGGGTTGACGAAAAGAAAAGGGTCAGCAGAAAGCAGGCAAGCCAGCTGCTGCGTTGATGCAGGGGTGAGGTTGCCAAATAGCTTCTGAGGGATGGGACAGTGGTGTGGCAGTCATTTTTCCTTCAGCAGAGCTGGCACATGGAGACAGAACACATCCAGACTTGCACTTGAGAGCTTCCGGGATTCATTGGCCCTGACATCTTCTGCCAGAAATAGAGAGACATTCTGGAAACCACATCCCTGTCAAAAGGCCATTGCTGTACCATCTTGGCTCTGCAATGTGGCTCTGCTCCTTTCTACTGCCCTCTCCCGTGCCAGCCATCTATCCCATCTCCTGGCCACTGCTCAGGAGGCAGCTATGCGCCTTCTCAACCATAACCAAAAGCAACTGGGATCAAAGCAATAATTATGGTAAGGCTTTTTCAGGCTAGTTTGGAAGTTCAGGTTCTGTGATGGTAGCAGCTCCTTTGGCCACTAAAAATAATCAGGATTCCAGGGCCTTACATGCTTTGCTTGCACAACTCCTATTTACACTACTGGGAAAAGTAGTTCTTTGTTGAACACACAATATATACCTAGTAAAGACCTTTTGGGGGACTGGTAGAGAACACAGTTAACTGCCAACCCCACTGGAGGCAGGACTGCATGGAAAAGAAAATGTCCGAGAGACATTGACACCAAATTTTTGGGGTCATTTTGTGTATTACCTGCTCAGTGGAGACCACAATGAAAAACAGGGAAGTGCCCAAACCTATTAAGAACATGAATGCCACATTACATAAAACCAAATGTCCAAGCAGTGCAGTATTTTGGATGTGACAGTAACTGGTAACAGGCATTCAGGGAAGAATGTAAAGAACAGGGCATGGACAGATATTTAGCCTTTAGAAAACAGCAGTGTAGAGACCAAGCAGAAGTGGGTGTCAGTGTCCCTTAGAGATACCAGGGCACATTAGGGAACCTCCTTCTACCCGGAAAAAAAAAAAGTCACTGGGGAAATGTGCCCAGTGGAAGTGAAGAAAACATTATAAATGGCTTGGAGTCTGCCTCCCACTAACCACGGCGCAAGACATTTCATCTAGCCTGTGCCTCAGTTCCCACCACGACATAGAGATGTTGCATCACTGCAGGATGGAGAAAATGAAACTATGTCCTAACTAACAACTCCTGAGGTGTGAGGGATGAGGACCAGATGGGACCACTCCAGATGGGTAGGCTGTATGGGTGTCCCCTTTCAGCCACTTTCCCTTTGGCATCTGGATTTTAGTCCCAGTGTCGTGGAAGCATTGCAAAGACATTGTTCATTACACAAATAACTCCTGACTGCCATCCCTTGTACATTATTTCCTTTCCCTTACTCACTTTTCTTCTTTTTAAGAAAGATAAAAACAGCTGCCCTTGTCCAGGCAAGAGAATACCAGACTTTCAGCATCCAGTCAAAAGAGTGAATCATGTTTGGACTCAAGTCGTTATTAATCTAGGGCTGAAACTTGTCTGGAGGAATGATTCAACTGAGTGTTGCACAGGGGTAAATTCAGGAAGTTCCTCAAAGCACCTGAGCACGTAGAGGAAAAAGACATCTAATAAATGGTTCCCCATAAACACTTCACTGGGCTGTAATATCAAACATGATTAAATAGCACAAGAGCCTGAGCTGTCCCTACCCAGCTCTTACTGGGTAACAAGAGTTCAGTGTACTGAAGATGAGAAAAGAGGATTTTTCTTCCTCCCAGCTCAGTAAAACTAGGGTTTATACACACAGCATACCAGACTTGAGCATCTTACACTTAAATGTAACACCCAGAGCACATGGAGTGAGCGCCAGTCTCTGCCCAAATTGCTTATAAGCTGAATAAGTACGACAGGCAAGGGGAGAAGTGTTGTTAAGTGAGGGGCTTCAATGCTTGCAGTAAGGTCCAAGGAAGATCTGGGGGTCCCACACCCAGTCCCTCACTGCCATGATGGGAGCACTGACTACCCTACCAGCATCAGGTCCCCCGCAGCCTTATACCGAGAGCATCTCTGCAGGTGCTGCTGGATCTACAGACCCCTACTAGCCCTTTCCCTCTGGGGGAAGCATCCTGACTAAATAAATGAGTTGATTTGCTCTTGATGTTGGAAGTTGAGCTGTTAGCACCTTGCTGATAGGTGGGAAGGGATTGTAAGGCCTGAAGAGACAAACCCTTTTCTAAACTGCAACCTACTTACATCACTGCTAGACCCCTTTTTCCCCAAAAGGAAAAGGGGCACTAGATTAAATTCATCCAGGTATTAGAGGAATCCCAGCTCTGCTATAGATAAAACCAAGCATCACTTTCCGGTTTTAGGTGGACTATTCTAAGCACTCCCAAACCAGCATGCCTCAACATCCCAAAATGCATTCTCTCTGCTGAGCATGCCAAGGTTAGCAAGCCAACCTTGTGGTAACTGTGCAGGGGAGGACCCGAGCCAAGGCCCCCAGACAATAGGTTCTCTGTCTGAAACTACTCCGGCACTCAGGACCTGAACATGTGCCTTTGTTGAAGATGTTGTGGACAATCTCAGTATGTTTGGCTCAATACAGAGGAATTAAAAGGAGTCTGAAAGCTGTTACAGATAAGGTCAGACATTCTAGGGAGGTCTTCCTGGCTTTAAAGTCTATTAACTCAAAGGAAGTGGCTATGAAGAAATTTAAGAGAACCCTCTGCTGCCTGTTCATCTCTCATGATGGGATATGCTCTAACAAAGACAGTATTAATCTGTACTGGATGCTTTCATGTGCCTTGTTTCTTGAATTTTCCCTAAGAATCAGTCTGTATGAGCAAATATGGCAGCAATTCTCAAAGAGGGAAGAGTTAAGATTGTTTTGACGGTGTACCAATATTTCCTACTTTTCAGAAGTTTAGATTTGCATTAGTTTTTCATACTGTGCTGAGGATTAATCCTCTATGCATTCTGGAACAATACGAGACACCATTAGGCAATGTTAACTTTGTGCTGAAGATTTTTGGCATAAAGTGCTGTATGCTCTAATCTATTTGCAAATCAAAAGCCAATGCTTTGCACACTTCAATGAAAAGCCAGAGGCAGCCTGCCCCACTGGAAAGGTCACCAGATTAGGACTCAAGGGACCTCTTCGAAGTTTTGCCACTGATTTAGTGTTCAATCTTGTCCAAGTAATCTCTTTTCTTTGTGCCTCTAGTTTTCCTCCCATTCTTTGTGTTTTCTATTCAGGCTGCAGTTCTTCAGAGCAGGAGCAGCCCTCTCATTTTGTGCTGGTTCTGTGTCTCAGAGAAGGCCCCCCTCTCCTAGCTGAAGAATTCCTACTAGATCCTACCACAACACAAAGAGTTCAGAGCCTAAACAGTTCAAAAGAGTTTGGCTCTCATTGACAGGATCTTCAGTCTCTCTCACTTGCTTCCTTAACACAAAGCTTTTCAGAAGAGGTACCAGCCACCTACTGAGTGAGTAAATTCCCAGTCAAAGGGTTAAAATAACAAACTCCATTGAATAAAGAGGAGAAAGGTGTTTAAGAAGAACTCAGATCATATGGTAAACTAGGTATTAGTTAATCAATAGTACTCAAAGGTGAAGGCCATATGGAGGAGCCAGAAATCATTGCACAAGTTAAGCAAAGTTTAGCAAGCCTGATTAAGCAAAGCGTTAACTATTTTCTGTGAAAAGTTCCACCTTTCCTCTAACCTAGCTCTGGTAATATATACCAATCTTCTCTGGGACTGACTCATGCATTAAAGGCTTCAGTGGAAGTTTTGAGACCAACCCATGGACAATACTTCTTTATTGTCCAGACAGTTCATATACTGCATGTTACGTATAATTCTCCTATTCACTGGACTCTCGATCCAAACTCTTCTGGTAAAAGGGCTTGTGGGCAGTTTACTTTCTGTCCAATGACTTCATTGCAAAGGATTTTTCTTCTCTGTTGAGCTTGCCATGTGCAAGCTTTCCTTCCTCTTGTTTCCCTCCTCTTGTTTCCCAGTTTCTGGAAATAATTTGTGGTTTGGAAATGGAAATGCCCTTGTAGGCTTCAAACTGCTTAAAGCCTGCCATACCAGATGAGTTCATTGGATCCATCTAATCTGCTCTCCTCTTGCCATCCATGACCAATATCTGGTGCTTCAGAAGACAACATAACTGCACAGTAGCTACAGGACACTTCAGCTTTAGACAGAGTCCTTTCCCTGTGAGAAGCTGACAAAGCATCCTTCCCGCTTCCACCCTGAACTGCCCCAGATTTTCTGAGAGGATTTCTCAGGGCATCAGCTAAAGGACAGAGACCCTCCACAAGGATAAAGAGACTTAAGGGGTACAAAGTACTTTGGCACATACCAAAAAAGGGCTTCCCAAAACATAGCATAACAAACACAGTTCAACCCCTTCCAGGACTGGCTTGGCTCGCTTACCCTGTTCAAAGAAATTGGCAAGCAAATCTTTATTGTAAGAGACAGAACAGAAGCTGGAGGGGAGGTACTGAAATCTGGGGATAATTCACAAAATCCTGGCCGGTGTGGTGTAGAAGGAAGCTAGTGTTATGTATCTATCATTTGTATTTCTTTTGTTACTGCTGCTGGATTTAAGCAGATATAAGCAACCTAACAATGATCACATCTCATTCTCAGCTAACATGTTTCCTGGCTGCTTTTAAACTAGTAGGAAGCAGGTATAAGCTAGGACAGACATTTTTTGGCTTGCTCATTCATGCCAAGGTCATCTTGTGCTTCACACATATCCTACAAATTGCAGCAGGATCACTTTTTCAATTAAGTACAATTTAGTAAGACAAAGATACCAGATTTGGTCTCTTAAAAGTCTGCCATTTTGCCCAAAGAGCACGACCATAGTTCTCCAAGCCTGGTGACTCCATAGGCTCATGCCTTGTCTTTTCCCATGGCCAACAAGTAGCGTCAAAGCCACAAAGTTAGACTTGGCTCTCTGTCCCCGAAGACCTGGCAGAGAACCGTCAGGAAGACCACCTGTACTCACCTCAGTCTGAGCTGGGCTTGCCTTCATGCCTGCAAGGGGTGCACAGAACCAAGGGCACCACTCTTGGGATGAGGGAAACCTCAACCAGGAGTCATGTGCCAGAGGAAATGGTGGGATGTGTGGTGTTACATTGCCACCTTGTGGAGAGCTCCCACTGGAGACCAATGGAGAAAGATGGCTGACTAATAAGTTGCGGGCTGCCAGGACGTCTCCCCATTGCTGTGTGCCCATGGCTGGCTAAGCACTTGTGCCCTTGCTGTGACCGAATGGGCCACTACATGTTGCTGTTATTTCTCCTCCAAGGGGTGAAGCATGGGAGCTCCATGCAAGGCCTGGAGGTCCTATGCATGGGAACATCATCCCATTGCTCCAGTGCCTGGGTTTGCAGGCTTGATATTACGGTTTTGTATAGATGTTGCCAATGTGAACCAAGAGTCTGGTCCTAGCTCAGCCTGCAGGGGTAGGAGCCTGTTATCACAGTTGCCAGTAACTCTTATAGTGCTGCTATCCACAAAAGAAGAGTATAGCTATGCTCTGTGCATCCAAGCCCCCACAAGCTCAAGGAAAGAATAAAGGAAAATGTATTTCCTTTCATTAAGTGCAGAAGAAGCCTCTGGTGGCAATGCTTTTTATATTAGTGGTGTCCCCAGAGAGGTTCAAATACATAAACCCACAACATGCTCCTCCTGTTTGTGTGATGGAGTACTGTGTTGACAGACTGGAAAAGAATTACTGACAAATGCTACCATGTGGACTCTCACAGTGATGCCATGTATTGATTTCCATCTGGTGATGTGTGCTTCAGCGATTGCATTGACACTATTCTCCCTCTTAAGAATCTGCAGACTGAGTTTTTGAGTGAAAAGAATTAGCATTGTTTATTAGTTACTCAGTACTAGAGGAGGTCTGCAACTTTATGGGCCCTTACAATTACAATGAGAAAAAAAAATAATCACAGGTCCCTGTCCCAAGGCCCTTAGCAAGAAGAATTAAACATGACAGAGAGAGGCAGGCAAACCCTGAGAAGATGGGTTCCAGGAGCAATAATGTATGACAAGTGACACGTAGATAACTCCTTATTGCCTGTGCATCTATTTGGAGGACTGTAATGGCTCTACATGAGGTAAAATACATCCAGCACTGATTAGCGGGAGCAAGCTGCCCTCCCAGGTTGTCCTCTGCCAACACATCCCGCGCTGAGTATCTGTAAGTAAATAAGAAAATCCCTCAGCTTTGGGAATTGTGGTAGATCACACAAGTGTCTGAAGTGTGGGCTGAACTTTTCAAGACCTTGAGAGAGGAACAGTCTTTGATTTCAAGGAAATATGATACCTCCTCAAAGAAAGGGTCACATTCTTTGAAATGCAAGATATGGACAACTAAGGAGATGTTGGCCAACAACAACAGGACATGAATGCCAACATGTCCTGAGGGGAATAAAGGCAGTAAATTTGAGTTCCAGAGGTTTGCCATGGGACTTTTGCTAAACCCCAGTTGCCAGCAAATTCAACATCTCTTAGAAACAGACCTATAGAGGTGTGGAATTGCTCTGGTACTCATGAGAAGCACAGACTGTCACCTTTCTTCAAACAAAGGTGTATCTTGGTAAAGGCAATGGCATCAGTAGAGTATATTTGTTTTGCTCCAAAGCATGTAATTTGATATCTCGTGAGATCTTAGTTAAGACACAAATACTTTGCAGCGTATGGAAATAGTAAGGCATGTACTAGACCTACCAACATGTGTTTCAGTGACAGATTTCAACATATTTAAATATGTTAATATGTGAGGCATTATTGTAAATGGGAGCATTATTAGCAAGATGCTTTAAAAAACTGGCTATTAGTCCAATAAGGTTTAGCATTTTCAGTAATAACCTAGGTGACACAAAATCTCTGATAGTGAGATTTGCAGATAGTATACAAATTACTGAGACAGTAAAGAAGAAAGAGAACAAGCTGGGTTGGGGAGCAGGGTACAAGAAGTACCTGCTTAAATTACCACAATGCAATATGGGCATTTTATTAGAGGCAAATGAAACTAATCACACCTGGCAATAAAGGAGGAGATTCAACTCTACCCATCTCCTGCCCCTAAAAGGCATTTAAAGTAAGAGTATAGTTGGCCTAGGCTTCCTCTATAGTCAATGAAGAGAAGATGGCACCTCTGGCAGGGAAATCTGCCTGAAGTTTGAAGGGCTGAAGCCAAGGCCCTGCGTTCAGGGTGAAAAATCTGTCTTGAAAATCTGTGCATAAAGAACATCAAAATTAACCACCTCAGCATGAGATTGTAGTGCAGTGTTTGATGACTAATATGATACTCCGGTGTAAAAAAAAAAGGCTTTACCAAGTAGAAACAGGGAAGTGGTTTTGTCCCCCAGCTGGCCACTATTAAACTCATTAGAAGAATTCTATCTTCAGTCTTGGCATCCCCAGTTTAGGAAGGATATGGACATCGTAGTGTTCAAGTAAAGCCACAAAAATGACCTTGCAAGAGAAAACAAGTCCTGCAATGCTATGAGCATAAGCCTTTAATCTGCCTCAATTAGTCAAAATGTGACTTGATATTTTTATGTGTAGGTACTTTTGCGTGGAAAAGGCTCCTTACAGACTTTTCAAGTCCCTCACCAATAGACACAAAAAGATTCAGAGAGAATTCAGGCTGATGTTGAACAAATGCCACTGTGAAGCAGGATACGATTTCCGCACTGTGTGGGTAGTTAATACTAAACATGTAATGAAATCACAAAACATTTGGAGTTTGTCAGACACAAATTGACATTTTAGCACTTTGGCACGCATGATTACATGGGAGTGCTTAGGTTTAAAAGCCTGTGCTTGGACAGTTACCGCAGAGCAGCTGATGCATGGTAACTCATCAGCTAAAGTTAACCTGTTCTTGGATCAATATACTTCATAAAATATTCACTCCACAGCAACTCCTAGAAAAACATTTTACAACCTAACTATACCCAAGAGGAAAAATACAGAGATTCACCACAGTCTGTTCTTAGCTCAGGATCAAAGAAAAAGAAGCCTACACTAGAAATAATGGGATATTAAGAAGAGGAGAAAAACCAAGCTGCACATCTTTATGTCAAAGAAGTAAAAGTCACGTATGAAGGACAAGGGTGGACAGCTCCATTGCTCCAGGCTGAGTCTTCTGCGCCACAGAAGCTCTACATTCTTCTGAAAACCTCAAACTTCATTTTGTGATTTAGATATCCTCATAAACACTAAAATAATGTCAGCCTGAAGAAGCAGCTCCGACGGATGGGATCTCTCCTTTGTTTGAACCAGTGGTCTAGCAAAACCTAAAGGCATGTATTTCAATGGCAGTTGGTACGTCCTTACAATTACCCCAGCAACAAATGCCAGTATTACATGCTTCTCTCTGTTCTTGGGCTGCTTCTTAAGCCCCCTCAAGCCCCCTCAAACCCTTCCTATTCTCTTCCTCCATGGCTGAGCCTCCAGCTTTACTTCAGATAATCTCAACGAAATAGTTCCACATTCACTACACATAAATCTGTGCAAGTCCATCATGCAGGGACAACATAAATTGAATTGAATACCAAGATGACACAGAGGAGATTGTACTTGAGTATATTATTCATTTCCATATTTAATTCATTACATTTCTTCTTCTTCTTCTTTTTTCCCCTTCCCCCCCCCTTTCCAATTTATACAGAGCTGCAACACATTTTCCAGCCTGCTGTGCTGAAATGCTGCAGTGTCAAGGGACTTTGCAGTTAAATGCAAGACCTTGTTGTTGTATTGTGCACTGGGCATTCGTCCTCAGGAAACCAGCAGCTCCAAGTTAGATAACAACTGGTAAATCATCATCTTTGCTAAGTGTTCACAAAGGCAGGTAGGGGGGCAGGAAGGAACTTTCTTTAGAGTAGAAAAAGAAAGAAACACCTCTCTTAAGGGATTAGGAACTTCTCTGACCATCCATCTTTGGAGTCACCTCCTAAATCTTTGTTTTTTCTGATACCAGCATTTCTTGACCTGTTTTTTTTGAGTTGGGAGAAGATACCTGTCTGAGGGCTCTCAGCAGGGTGGGAAGGGCAGAGGAGATGTGAATCAGAAACAGGAAAGGATACCTTTCCGGAGGAGTGAGGGGGAAGAAATCCAGAAGCCAATTTCCTTTGTACTTCAGCAATGATCATTCACTATTCTCTAAGGGTTAACCTTGCCTGGAAAGCCCATGGGAGGAAGCATACACTGGTTGGTTGCAGGGACCGGATAGAATGACGTAATAGAACATATTTTCTTTTCTAGCCCTGATTCCCATGATTTTGTAATAAGCCAACCTTGAATCAGCCAGTGAAATTTCCCTTCCGTATTCTCTAACACTTCTCTAAATTCACCCTCATGCTTCTGGAATGACCTGAAATTTCACATTCTCCCCCAACAAGCAGAGAAAGCTGCTGACTTCACTCCCCTCCCTAGGAGACAATGCTATGCTTCTCACACCTCTGCTTCAGCCCTGAGCAGTTTCTACCTCAACCCAGCTGATGTTCCATTTGAGCAATGGTAACTCTTCTTTCTTACTTTTGCTCATCTGTGAATGAAGTAATACAGTCCCATGGTGGCATGTTGATGCATGTAGAAGAGAAAAACAAAATACTTAATCCTAGCCAGATGAAAGGAAGGAAAAAAAACAAAACAACAACCATGAGTTCCTCCACACTCCTGCTTGGTAAATTTTTCTTCTGGAGCCAGCTGTTTGACAGATGGCTTTAAAAGTGGTGTTCACTGCTCTTAGATAGGCTCATGGTCTCATTCTGTTTGTTCTTTTTTGGGTTGGAAAACTGCAGAGACAACTGCATGGAAGTCACTGTTCTTCAGGTTCACAACTTCATTGTACAGCAAAAAGCCCACTGCAGTGATGTAGGATGTACTGAGGATAGAACTGGCTAGATTTGAAAGCAAATTGGGACAGAGAGGAGAGGCAAGTCTGGGCAGGGCTTTTTCAATTGTCTTTCCTGCTCTTGCAATGTCCACAAGCTTAATTTTCGTATGGTAGGAGGTCAGTGAGAACAAAAATTTCTGTTGTGCCCAAAAATGATGTTATTCTCTGAGATCAGTGGGTTGTGGGTTTTTTCAGTATCTCTGATTTCCCTTCACACCCCCTTCAACCTCCACCCTCTTCCCCCCCTCCCTCTCACTTCCTGCCATGTAGACGAGAGAATTTCTAAACCTCCAAACATTTTTCAAGCTGGCAAATCTAGTTAGATCAGTTACTATACTTTATTTCAATAATTCCAGGATGTTCTGCTTTGGTCTTGGAACTTAAACTCACCAGGGTCCCAGACTCTGTCAGTCTCAGTTCTCTGCCCCTTCCATTACTTCCAGACTGTTGGTCAGTCTCCTTACCCTCTTCACGGCCTCCTCCCATTCCTAAAAGTCCTCCTAACACCTCTATTTTTTATGGGAACTCTGAATAAACATCTTTCTCCACACCTTCCCTTGACCTCCTCCTCCTCTACAGATCCTCACAGTTTTGGTTGAAGGAACAATTAACCTTAACCATCCATAACACCACCAACAGCTGCCTGCTCTTCCCTGCTCTTGGAGGCCGCTCTGCACCCCACGCCAGTATCTGTGGTTCACCTGATGAGATCACCAGATACTCAAGGCAGGAATATCAGCTTCATATCTACTCTCAACACACCATGGCTTCTCTCTTCAACCTGATATTCAGTCCTGAACCAGCACCTTCCTGAATCTCATGCATCTTCAGCTTTCTAGTCTTTTCAGGGTAAGGGCTGTCTATTATTTTGTGTTTACATGTCATCTGTGCTACCTAAAAGGCAGTTCTGGGTCAGTAAATGTCATTTTAGGACTAGCACTCATTATGGAGTCAGAAGGGACGGAGAGCAGGAGAGGGAAAAATAATGGCACGTATAGTGAGTGTCTGTGGGATTAAGAACAGACAAGGGCGGAGAATAATGGAAAAGACATGGTGGAAAACTCTCAGCACAGCCTGAATGGGTCTGTTTGCACAGTGTCATACAGCAAGCCAACAGCATTCCCTGCCCGCCAAGGAAAGACAACACCTGGTATGATGGAAGACCACAGATCTGACACCTCTCTGGCTTTCACTGCACACAGGATTTTTTAAACTGCAAGATACGTCTTATTTATTGGCTGCTGGAATCAAGAAGACACTGAAGTGAGCTACCCCACACCCACACATTTTCATTACATTTCCATACTCTAGTTCCAAAAGTCTCTCATAATTATGTGGAAAGAAACTGCAAATCTCTTCAATAATATTATATGACAATGAAAGAGTTATGACACAAGACCTGTTTCTAGATGGCACTTACCACACTTTTAAACTCATCCTCAGTACTAATAAACAACCTATTTTCTTGCTTGTGTGCTATGATAGAGCAAAGACAGAGCAACCCCAATCAGCGAATTCTGGTTCTCCTTCAATTGACCCACATACTGCTCACTGGCTGAAACTCTATTGCAAAGTAATGCAAAAGTTACATGGGATCAGCTGTGCTTAAAAGCTTTGTGAAAGAAGTGTATTTTCCAGGAAGTGCCTGAGATCAGCTGGGTTGGTGAGAGCATGGTGTTAATAATGCCAAGCTTGTAGGTTCCATCTCCATGTGGGTCATTCACTTAAGAGTTGGACTCCATGATCCTTGTGGGTCCCTTCCAATTCAGAATGTTCTGTAATTCTGAAAGATGAGATGAAGGTTGTTTAGCATGCAAAGGATTTGCTCCAAAGCCCACTGAAGCTGCTGGAAGGACTTAGGTTGATTCCAATGGTCTTTGGATCAGAACCAAGGGGGGAAGAATTGGCACCAGGCATAGAGGGTAACATAAAAGAAGGCACAGAAAATAAAATTCAAATTTATATACAGCAGGAGAAGTCCTAGCCATACTGCAAATTGTTAAATGATACTGTTGTGGATCTGTTGCTTAAATGGCCTACAGTGGTGAAATGTCCCAGATCCAAACCTTGTCCACCACACCATGACTCATACAGTGATACTACGAGTCATAGCACATGTTCCTCAACCAGGAGATAAGAAACTATGCTTCATAAGAAGGAAAATCATCTCCTATGTCTATGAGATGGTGTCTCTGCTGAGATGGCCGGTGTGCACCAGCTGCTATGTTTTTCATCTGTTCTACTACACTGACATATTTTTTATTACATACCACTGCCATCAGATGCCAACAGCTGCAGCTCATCAGCCTACGGTCGTTTTTGATGAAGTGCTTTTCAGATCAGAATATGCCAATCCGTCAAACCCAAGACTTCTGATAGGGCGAGAGAGTTCAACCAACTCCCTCCAGTTTTAAATTCCACTTTTGTTTTTAAAATTAAACCACTGGTAATAAAAGAATAAAACACAAAGAAGAAGTCAATATTGAAATCAAATGTTTTAGCTGATGTTAAAGGAAAAGGATTCGGAACCTGGGTTTTCATTTTGCAAAAATTTTTAAAATTCTGGCTGTTGGCCCAAGTTTTAAACCCAGGTTTGGTTAAAAAAAATCCTGAAAATGTTCACAGGATAGGAAAGCCATTTCCTGCCAACTCTATATTGGCTTACAGTTCTGACGCATGCAAGCTGGATTTGAATTAGCAGATTAGGCCCAGATCCAAAAAGGGACCTAGGTACTTAAAGTGGGACTGAGGTATGCGAGGCCCAGACAAAGGTCCTCCTCAGTCCCTAGAAACCAGTGAGTTTTCAGAATCAGTAATTCTTCTTTGGAGAATGCCCAAAAGCACCTCAGCTTCAACACGCAGTTCCATGCCCACCACCCCTCTTCACCTTCAGCCATTCCTCCCCAGGATCTCCTGGGGCATGGCCACCAATGCCAGGGCCCTTCAAACATGCAACAGCAACTCTGCTTTCTTCCAAAACACAAACAGAGGAAGAGGTGGTACTGCCTTATCATACAATAGCTCAGTGCTTGGAGCACACACCCAAGGCAGAGCTGGTTTCCCTCAGCTCATGAGGACTCAGCCCTGCACTGCAGAGGGTGCCCTGGCCAGAGCCCTCCCTCTTCTTCCCCCTGCACTTCAGTTGCATGCAAAAAAAAGATCTTCGCCCTGGTTTCCTCTATCAAGTTTTGTATGAATACCTGATCTTGCTATTTTCAATGTGTGAATATATAAAGTGCTGTCTGAGGAAAATATGCCTAAAAGCCGTATGCTTTCTCTTCAAGAGAGTCTTTTGAGTTTAAGACATCCTCTTGACCTCAGCATTGCCTTTGCCTATCTTGGGCATCTCCACAATCAGCATTGGCCTGTTTCCTCTTTCCCCACATTTTGTGGGTCAGGATGAGGCTTTGTGGGTCTCACCCCTTGCACCCTATGGCACACACACAGGGTCAGTTCAGCTCTCTATCACTTGGTAGGAGGACACAGCCTGCTCTCAGGCCTCAGAGGCATGCAGCCCCACTGTGCTGTTATTCCTGCCTGTGCATATACAGAGAGGGGAATTAGGCTTTCTTGTTTACATCTTCTCTTTTCTCTTTCACCCCCTCCTTTTTTCCCCCCTTCTTAATAAAGAATGTTTTTAAAAACAAGTGCCTGCATTTGAGCTCCTGTGAACTCTAGTTTCCGTGGAGAAATGTTTGTACTCTTTAACTTAAAGAATTTCTGAAACATATAGGAAAGGAATTTCATAAACTGCTCATTGAAAAACATTCCATACATTCCCCTCTCATCCAGAGACACCCGTGTGTGGTCTCCGACAAGGTCAGGTTTGGGGCTACGTAACGGGGACAAAGATTCCAGCGCTCAGAAAACAACAGATACCACAGACCATGGGACGGGGGGGAAAGGACCTCGTGACTCCCATTGCTGGAGGCCGGGAGACCACCGGAAAGGCAACAGACAGTAAACACTGTGCGTTATCCCAGGGAGGAAAATCCCAGTGCGAACCTCCCACATATCTATTGAGAGAGTGACATCAGGCTCTGCAGTGCTAAGGAATGGAGATGGGAGAGGGGCAAAAAAAAAAAGAAAAGAAAAGAAGACAAAAAGGGAAAAGCAGTGTTCCCCACTTATCATTTAATCTAAGAAAGGTAAAGGCAGTGAAGGAGGTCCTTGAGAGGCAGACTGGATGGCTATTGCAAATGGTGGGCAGTCAGATTGGGAGATGATTTCAGATGGATAGTGTGGTGAGAAGAGCACCCTGGGTTTAGATTGCCTCCTCTCTGTTTTGAAATCAGGGAGGCATGTTTGCCAGTCCTGACATCCCTTGGGGCACTCTGAAGCTCTAGGAATGAGCGCTCTGCACATCTTCAGTTTACACTGTTTGCAGAAACCATAACGTTATTTCCAAACCAAGTACTCTGAAACATGCCAAAGGCACCATTCCCAATCCACTACGATGGACATGACTCACAGCAGGTTTTAAAAAAAATTACCCAAAGTGAGGAAAAAGAACCATCAGGGAAATAGTCTCTTGGAGAAAGTTCTTCTCTAGTACCTGATGAAATGTCACAAGATGTGTTTTATTACAAAATTTTCCACTGAAGTCTACATGCTAGAATTGATTTCTGAGTTTAGATCAACTGGAAACATGTCAATTCACAGGAGATCTTTTGAGAAAGTCCCCTACATAAGTAAGTCTGAAGTGGAAACCTTATTTTTTGCAGAAATTGGAAAGCAAGAACACACCTGGACCATCATTCATGTTGCCCTGCTTATCTTGCATCACCATTCACATTAGCATGGATTATGCACCACCACTGGCGCTGCGAAGTGCAACTGTTCCAATTTCGTGAGGTATTGCTGGTTTTTTAGAGCTCACTAGTGATGATGTCCACTCAATGCAATCAGGACCCAAAGCTTTTCATCTGCTCGTCATGTCACTCTTGCAATTAAGCAAATCCTTCTTCCTCAGCAGTCACCAGTACATTAGAAAGACTTGAACCTAGGCTGTTCTTGCTTGGACTTGGCTCCATTCGTGAGCAGGGGAATTAAAATAAGCTTCAACTGGAGATGTCAGACCTTTAGTCACCTTTACAAAAGTTTCACATTGCATTAAGCTGACCACAAACAACAGCCTGTCTAGATTTCTGTAGCAAACCACAAGGAATGAAAAATGGCCGACAACAAATACGCACTCTTAACATTACAGTTGCTTAACTCCTTAAATCTGGGATCCTGAGTCAGGAAAAAAAAGAAGTGCAAGGCATAATTACAAATACCTGACTTCATCTTGTGCATCATTCCTGAATGGATGAAACAGCTGGCGCAAGTAAAGCTCTGCTAGCAAAGCACAACAGATTGTCTTCATTCCTGCTGCTGCTGCTGAAGGTTGTCTCTGCTCTCCTGTTTGTTCTCTCCTAGCTCTTTATAAATTCAATCCAGATATTAACAATATCCATTAGCTTCTCCAGAAGATTATCTCAGCTTTAGTGACTGGAATGCAGGGATTAGAAAAAAAAAACCATTCGGTTTTGTTTTTAATAAAAGTATATGTTGATTTAAACTGATGGCTTTTAACATCTGTTGTGCAAGGCTTTGTGGTAATAACCCTCAGAGATTGTTGGAGAGAGAGATCATTTAGTAGGTAATAAACATCAGTGATTTCATTAATGAAATATTCTAGCATAGACATTACAAATGGGAAGAAGCAAGGCTTCCACCTGCTTAATGATTTCATTGCTGAGGCTAAAACTGCCTGCTGCTGGCAGAGCAGGAGATGCCCTGGTACCTTTTTCCCCAGCTGTGGGCACAGCTATGTCAAGGCACGTGCAGTGGAAGAAGAATTGCCTCAGGGGCCTATCAGGCAGCTGCTGACTACCAACATATGAGGCACAGATTTTGAAATGCCTTACCAATAAGGGGTTGCCCTTAGTTCCTGACATTGCTGTAACCCAGCTGACAACTCTTCCTTGGAGCACTGGATGCCTGTTAGCTGGGAAACAGTGACACAGATTGAACAGGGAGTACGGGAAGTTGATGGATCACTTAAGGGAATCCAAAGAACTACAGTTCCTGGCAGAAGGGGTGAAAACCTTCAGTAGGAATCTTTTCATCTTCCTCCACAGGGAGAGGTTTTGAATGCAATTTCCAGCCAAACCCAAATTTCTTCTTTATTGATCATGTGTGTAAATGTGGAGGGGACATCCTTCAGAGACCACTTTTACAAACAACAACAACAACAAAGCTGAAAGCTTCAAAGACAAAAAGATCGTGGGGTGGAAGAGAGAAGTTCTTTCCTATCTTGCAGACTCCAGAGAGCCAGAAATAAATTGAATGATGGGGAAATGCCCCTGCTCACATGAGAGTCCAGGGTCCCCACCCACCCAGAACATATTCTGGTGCCTCTTCACAGCAGTTATCCTTTCCCTGCACTGCAAAGAACAGGGCACGAGTGAGAAAAGTGTGCCTTTGGATATTAGCTCCTCACGGGGCCCTAGGCACAAAGAGTAGCAGTAAGTTTTCTCCCTCCTCTCCCCTTTATCAGCTCCTGTCCTACCTGAGATACTCACCATATCACAAGCCATCCAAGGGAGTGTTCAATCCCATTTCTGAACCCTGCTCCCTCCTCAGTGAGGAGAAAGGCACCCCAAAGCCCCCTTCCTCCAGCCTTGATGCTGCCACAGATGCCAGTCCTGGCAGGGGAGGGCCCTACACACTGTGGAGCTCAGCGCTCCTTTGGAAAAAGCACACGTAGGGAGTGGGATTTGGACCACAGTGTGCTGAATCAAAAGCATCTGAATGGTTGTCCTCCCCTGTGGCTTTGCGGTGAGCTTAGGAAATCCCCGTTGAGCTGTGCTGAGGGATCCCTTTGAGGCTTCCTGGCTTCCTGCAGCCTTTTCCTCCCTTGTCAGCCAGCTAACAGGAAACTGCTGATGCTGGCTTCCCCAAAGATATCAACTGCTTTCTATTATTTGGGAGCACAGGTCTCCCCACTTCTTAGGCACCAGAGCCTAACCCCAGGTTCTCTACAAACCTCCTGTGGTGCAGAGGAAAGAGCTGCTTGAGGCTGCAGGGAGAAGGATTACCTGCATGCCTGCTGGCATCTGTGGTGCCTCTGTCTGCGGTCTCCAGCCAGAAGCACAAAAGACACTGATCTTTACTGGGAATAAAGAGCATCAGCTAAGATAAATGAAGACAAAATAGTGTGGCTGACACCAAGTAAATGCCTTGGAAAGACAGGATGGCTTACACATTTTCAGATGAGCTAACAGGCCAGCCCAAAGACAGCATTTTCTTGACCTGAAAAATGAGGCAAAAAATACAAGTCCTGTAACTTCTCTGGAATTATGGCTTTAGTTTGGTTTTACCTGTTACTCAGAACAAGTTTAGCATGCACCACCCCATTTTCTCCTAGTGAAGACAATGCCAGCTCTTGTCATCGAGGCTACAGTAAAGGAAGGGATGAGAAAGAAAAAGAGAGAAGGATCGTTCATTTCCTTTGTTTAATAAGATCTGACAAACTGACAGTTGTCCCAGCCATTAAGCAAACTGTTTCCCAACATGTTTCATGCACTGGATCTTTTTGATGCACTGACCCTTTTGTCACAGAGTATTCAGAAATTACAGAATGTCCCTTGACTCAGACATGAGTGTTTTGAGGCTGTATCTGAACTGCATGGCAGACACATCCCATGGCGTTGCCTGAGGTCATTGCCACCAGAGACATCCAGGAGAGAGGACATGACTGAAGACTAGCCCATGTGCACAGGTTTCCTTCCCATGACTACCTGGACATGCACAGGAGAAGATGGTTTGTGCCCTGACAAAAAGTCAGGCAGCTGAGGCACAGTCACACACCCTCTAGTCAAGAGAGACTTATCTGGATGCATCATTTACATGCAGGACTTTCTTGAGGACCACTGATGACCTTACCTCCCTGTCCTAGTCAAGTTCTGGGCATCCCAGATGGTCCCACAGAGAGACCATGGCCCTACTGTGATGTTTTCCATTCTTTATGAAAAGGCAGTTTTAGCACACATTAACAAGCAGAAATACTCTTTACCCCTCAAAGACAGATCCATTTGAGGATAGACTCGGTGTTATCCATAAAGCTGTCAAGAAATTTTCACAGGTTTTATCAGGTTTTCTGAACTGGACGAATCACTCGTGAATGTTTTTGGAAATCCTCATTTTTCTGCCTGACTATAGGGAGTTTTCACATTTCAAGGTGTGGAGAAAAACTGCCACTACTTTCGACAGCAAAAATCAGTGTTCATTGAAAGATGCAATTTTGTTTGTTTGTAAAACTGTTTTTGAATCTCTCTAGAAGACTTTACCATTATTTCAGCATCTAGATCACAAATAAAATATTGGTAAATAGAAAAAAGATTACTTTATTTTCAACTAATTCTGCCAAGACCTAACTGCAAGGGCAGCCTTTGCCATGGGTGCTCTTGCCACTCAAGCCCTGGCTGCTCCTGTACTTGGTGGCATGGGAAGCAGTGACAAACAATTGAGAGAGATCTGCCAATTTAATAAGCCATTGAGAGGGGATACTGGAATGCAATATTTCATCACCCAAATCCCCAAGCTGCAACCAAGCTACTGATTTTCTTTCTTGATATCTATAGCTTAGTAACTGTTGCTTTGTTCCTGTTCTCAGAGGAATGACCCTGACCAAGGGACAGCTGTAGACACTCCATCCAAGCAAAGGATGCTGCAGAGACAGTGCCCATTGTCCTAGCTGCCCAAAGTCTTGGCCTTCATGCTTTGCAGCAAGGAACCCACATCTATCACAAACTGCAGAGAGAAGAAGGGGACCAGGACAATGAGGTGGAATAGTGAAAAAGCTGTTAGTCCCAAAGGGAGGCACAAAAAGAGAAACCTTTCCCTCTTCCTCGGGGACTGTCTAAAGCACTTTGATCCAATCATGGCTTTAATGAGAAGGATGCCTCAGCTGTCCCTAAGCACACACCACCACTGGTGCTGCTGGACTAAGATGCCCAGGGACCCAGACCACAAAAGAGAGAAGTAACCTCAGAAAACAGAAATTGAGGAGGACACTCAGTTTTGCTGCTTCTTTTATCTCTTCTTAACAGCCTAATTGGAGTGTAATGAATTTAGGGTTGGTGCTCGCTGCCAGACTCACTTCTTTGATGTGTTTTTGGCCTCTGTGCTAGAAAAATGCAATGGGAACCAAAACCAAGATATTACACCTCCATAAAGTGTCTCTGGGTTTACCATGAGATTCCAATGCCTGTGCCAAGTGACCAAAGCCACTAACAGGCTGCTGCTGGCCAAGATGTTTGGGTAATGAATAAGAAGCAGAGAGAGATGCCACTGTGAATCAGAGAGAGGAATGCACGCTAATGGCACCAGAGGTGGATCCCGGGCTGTAATGTGGAACAGAAGAGTGCTGTGGTCATGCTTCTCTGTGGCTGCAGCTTGCAGGAGCTGCTGGTGGTGCCTGAAGGCCTGTGGCAGGCGAGGAGGATTTTAGGAGGTAGGTAGAGTACCGCTGCACAGGGACACAATGACGCAGCACCACAAGCTGCTCATACTGCCAACAACCAGATCACTCTAAGGCCAAGGGTCTTTCCCCACCCCATTTTAACCATTCCTGCCTTAGCTCCTACAGACACATCTCTTTCCCACATGAACCTACCATGCTTTGCTTGGCTCTCAGCAGGGCATCCCCAGGGGTAAAGAGTAGCCACTACCAACATGTGACTGACCAACAAAAAACCAGTGCATGCTCAAGAGGCCATCACCCCCCATTGCCCACCACACACCCTGCCAGGGTCACCATCCTGCCAGTGGGGACAGCAGAGTCAGCAGGCTGTGCATGCAAGCAGCAGGCAAGGCTTGGGAAGGCCCCCTTGGGGGATATCCAACCCTGCAGAGAAGAGAGGGATCCCCACTGCCTCACTTAAATCCTCCAGGTGAATGGTAACCTGCCCTTGAGCACACATGAAAAGCCTGGTGATGCTTACCAGTTAAAATACCCAAGGGCCCCACATATAATTTCCTCTTAGAGACAAATAGATAAATTATGGGAGTTTGGTTCTGAAGATGCTTCATTAAGTATGGGTGTTTTCTGTTTCTATTCAAGCACCAACTAAGCAAGCCCATGTTAGATGAACCAATGCATCTATTTCAAAAATCATGGCCCAAAGGAACATCCAACTGCTTATCTGTTTCCCTGTCTGCAATGATCTTGCTCACGATAAAAAATGATGTGCCTCCTTGGAAAAATCGTGGCCAATGACAGTTCATGTACTTGCAGAATATTCAGGGCTAAATTCCCACCCTATTTAAATCAATACAGCTACATCCATTTTAGGGAAGCTATCCCCAATTGACAGTTCCTGGGAACCTGGCCCTGAGTTTCTCTCTGACTCAAACAGCCTTTACCCTGTGACTGCATGTTTGAGACATAGGCTGCTGATAAGATACGCTTCTAGTCAAATGCAGCCCTCCTTCAGCGATGATTCACGTTCAAGAGCAGTTAACTGGTGCAGCTGTTCTGGACACAAGCCTTCCCTCTGCAGGAAAAGCACTTTCTGGAATAGGTGTATGCACACAGCTTTGCTGGTAAGCAGCTTATGTACCCGAATACCAGAACTGTGCTCCAAAGCCTGACACTAGAGACAGGGACAAACCCTCTTCCTGCCTTGCACTGGCCACTGTCACCTTAGCTCCATCAGATGTGAGTGGAGAGCTACTTGATACCTTGCTCATTACTCAGGGGAGAAATCAGGGAGTCTATAACTGAGTCTCTTTGTGTTCTGGAAGACTTAGGCATCCACACCAGCTGCACATGGGTAGCATTTAATGGGCCAGTAGTAAATTAGTGTCCCCTGGGACCAGCAAGGCAGCCCCTGAGACCAAGAGGCATGCAGCTTCTGCGATCAGAAAGCATCCTCCTCTTCTCATCAGTGGAAAACTTCTGTCAAAGCAAAATGGAAATGGGACACTACCTGAGCATTAACCCTGTGGTTTCCACAGGGAACTCAGTGCTCCATTTGCTGCTCCTGGGGACCACATTGCTTGGCCAGTGCCATGAGAACATCAGACCATACACGTGCAAGCAGACATTCTCAGCTGAAGGGTTGGAACAGCTCTTTCTACTGAACATCAGGACTTACACATATGAACTACTCAACACTCTCTTCCAGAATTACTGAGTCTTTCATATCTTATCTCTCAAAAACCACTTATCAGCCCACAGCTTTCAGACTGCAGTCTCTCCCGTCTGCCAAAGTGGAACCCAGCCATGTAAAAACATGAATAACAGCAGACCCTCTCTCCTCTCCCACGCTGATGGCTGCAGCTCCTCTGATGGGGGCTTGACCTTTGGGAGCAGCAGGGATAGCTCCATCTACCCTGCTGCTGTGGACTGGCAGAGGAAGTTTAGCAGAGTTTAACCATGGGGCAAGAGATCACTGGAGCATGAATGCCTCCTCCCATCCCAAGATGAGGAAGGTGACAAGCTAAATGTACATATTTATTCTCTTAATTATGATGACAGACAATAAGGAAATATTTGTAAGCTCACATTGCTGCTGCACGGGCTTTGGGCATGCCCTAGACCCTCCACAACAAACGTGCACAGAAAAAGACAGGTTTGTGCTCATAAATGAATATTAATAATGGGAAATAGTCCGGACTTTCTGTCAAATAAAGACTTCTTTCTAACTAAATATCTCTTTTGTTTTTAACACTAACAAAATGCTCAGAGAAAGTTTCATTTATGATATCTTGAAAGCCCTGTTCAGGAGGGGGGAGAGACTCTTTTATTGTCTTCTTCTGTTTTTCTTCTCTCTTCTTTTAAAGAAAAGAAAGGTGCAGAGGAGGAAGTGCAGGAAGAGCTTTTAAGCTTGTGAGCCATGAAAACACTTCAAGTTTCAGATTCATTGGGCATCAAAATTTCCACACACCCCCCTTCCAATCTTTTCAAATCTTTCCATAAAAAATCTGAAATGAAATGGAAATTTCTTCCTCTGAGCCATAAGAGATGACATCATTAGACTTCAGCATGGTGCTAAAAACATGTATGTGTACTGCAGCACCAGATTCCAGTCTAGACATCACAGCAACCAGAACCAAAGCAGACCAAGGGGGCTCTCAGCAAGCTGCTGGGGCTGGTGCTGCATCATGCAGGAAGACGACAGAGATGGGGCTGGGAGGAGGAAGGCAGTGGTGTTACAGCAGGGGAAAGCTTAACATAAAACAGAATCATCACTAGCTCTGGACTAGCTTAGCTAACGTTTTTATCGGTTGTATGGACTGCACATGGGTCGTACATGTTTTTGTTCAGTCCAAGAGGGGTCTGTCGCAAGAACAACTGTCTCTGCTTTTGTTATGAAACTGAAGTTCAGGCACAAATCTCGCCTGATGGGTCTCATTCCAGCAGCCAATGATACAATCCAGAGAAAAAACATGATCATCAGGTACCAATTGGGAAATGGTGGGAATAAGATCTGTAATAGCAGTGGCAGGAAGAGAGGGTACAGGTGCCTTCCCTTCTCTTCCCTAAGTGTCCCCCCAACCCACATGCACTTTGGCCCCCATCAGCCAGTCCTCTCTGGCAAAAAAACATGCTTTCAGATGCTGCTGCCAAACCTCAGAAATGTATATTGCTGTTCTGGCTATGTTCAGGAGGAAGGGGAAAGGAAAGCAGTGTGCAATTTTCAACAGTTTCTCCTTGGAGAGGGGCCCCCTAATTTTCTGAAAGGGGCCATCGAGGAGGGGGGAGAAAAAGCAAGAGGCTCTGTCCCATTTTAATCCGTTTTCCCAAATTATTTATACATGGGGAATTCATGATGGAGTTCCCTCTTTGGGCTCTGAGCCTCAAAACATTTCATAACATGTAGAGCCCTTCTGAAGCCTTTTGATCACATCCCTTCTGAGACTGCTGTGTTTATGTGCAGAGCTGTGCACATGGGCAGACGCTGAAGGGAAATATGGGGAGCAGAAGCACCCTGCACTCGTGGCACTGCAAGTAGGGTTTGCAGGACAACACTGGCAAGGGAGAAAACCCAACAAGGAACCACAACACAGAGAACAAAACAACTGCGGGACAAAGATCACTGGCGCTGCTGTGAGAGCTCAGCAACATCAGCCACAAATCTCTTCCATGCCGCTGTCAGGACAACCTACCTGGAAACTTGAAGCTGGCTCTTTGCCGTGTTGAAACCTAGTACAGGGACTGCTGAGTGCTCTTTATTCGATGGGAAATTACCCAGTCTGCACAGAAACAATCCAAAATAAAGATATTCACTCAACCTGATGGTCTGCATTGACCAAACGGGTTTAACATCAAGCAAGGACCACTAAGTGCCAAGCCTGGAGATGATTTCCACAAGCCCATGAGAGGCTGGAGATCTTGGGATTACAGAGCATCTCCCTGCCCTATGTGTTTTGATTACAATCCTTCACAGCCTCAAAACCTTAAAGATAGAATAAATTGCTACCAGACTTAAGTCATTTAGGATCCTGCAGTCCAGTCACAGTTTTTCAGCTGACCAAGAAGGGCAGAAACCTTTCCTCAGATTAACCAGCATGACGTCTGCAAGCCAAGATCCTCAAAGGCATTAGATCCTCTTAGAAATCAGTGGTGCCTAGACATTTTAGTAAATATGTTCAAGGACCTGTACTGAAATACCAATGCCCACTCCCCCCAAAAAATTACATAAAGTGTCTGGAAAAGTTTACAAAGGTGACTGGGAGACTGACGCATTTCTGGAAGTCTAAGCAGGGGTATCAGTGTTTTGCTAAATTTTACTCAATACTGCTTATTAAACAAGAGCTCAACTGGTTTAATTAAAATTCATGGTAAATAGATTTACTTTCTCCAGTGCCAGTGCTTTGTATGGACACATTCAAAGGCATTTACTTCCATTTGGTTAAACTTCATAACTGACTCTTCTAAATGTTTCCACATGGTGGCTCGAATTTTTTTTTTCCTTTTTCTTTTTTTTTTAACTAAATCAATTTTAAACCAATTTTCATTACATTGGTGGTTTTGCATGTCCACAAGACCTGTGGGCCTCTTGGATTTTAAAACTTGGCGTGAAATTCAGCCCAAAATGCCAAGTGCTGAAACCCAGTGAAAATGAAACCATTACAATCTATAGGGGAAGCTGCCTGCCACTCAGCCCTGCCCACGCTGCTGGCTGGACTGAGACCACCTTCCCTGGGGCACCAGTCCTACACCAAACTGCGTGCTAGGAATGGCTGAAACTCGTCTCTGGACACTGCCACTGCTCCATCTCAAGCAGGTTTGGGATTTGGCAGCAGTGAGCTCAAATCCTGGCTGGTGGAAATCGCTTGAAGCACAGCCTGTGAGAAGATCAAAATCCTGATCAGGAGCCTCTTTAAAACTGTGGCTTCAAAGCTGACTGGAAACCTGGCCCTGGGCTTCCCTGCAATTCAGCTTGGGTTTGCAAACTTGGCTGGTGTTAGGTTTATTGCACCTAGTTTGGGGCTTTATTGTGAACATTTTGTGTAGATTCAGCTCTTGAAATTAAAAAGGCTCTGTTGTTCAGAGCCTGGACCAGTGTTCCTAACATCTGTAAACTCCACACCCATCTATTTATCTTCATGCAAAAGTAACAGAGGGTCTGCGGCTTTATTTTCAAGGTAGAGGTCGTTGTTGTGTATTATCAAGTGATGGATGGATGGATGGATGGATGGATGGATGGATGGACGGATGGGATGAGGACTACTTACTGCTGCACAATGGAGGGCTTTGACTTTTTAAATCGGTGAGGAGCCAGGTTTGTTATGGTCCTGTTTTCTACCACTGAGTCTAGTAAGCAAACCAAAAAGCAAAAAGCTGTCTTGTAGAAGTACCCAGCAACTGGGATGCTTCAAAGCAGAGACAGCAGCTTTAGAAGAAACACCAGCAGAGGTGAAGATTTTCTGCCTCCCAGAAGGTTTGGAGCAGTGAAGAAAACCAATAATACTGCTGGTTTCCAACACTGCTGCTTTTAATACCTCTAGAAGTAGAAAATAATGGGTTTATTTACTGTTCAACTCCTTTCCCTGCACAAAAACCCTCAAAAATGGTGACCATTCAAAGCAGGGCAAAGACGGCTCTTGGCAAAGGTTCAGCATGGCTCTTATTACTGAGGGGAATGTGGTCATGTTGCTAAGATAGTGGCCTAGGAGTCAGGCCACTCTTCTTGGCTATCCCACCACCCCACCGTGTAACCTTGGAAAGTCACGTTTCCCCTCCATGGTTCCACATTCCTTGCCATCCTGCGCCTCTTGGCTATTTAGGCTGCCAGCTTTATGGTCCAAGTCTGTCTCCTACTGTTCTAGCTACCACCATAATTATGAGAATTTGATACATGCTGCATTCCAGCACCCCTTCCCACAGAGCTTCGTTAGACACCATGCCAGATTCTACCATCCCTTCCTGGGACATACATGCACCGTGAAGCACAATCTGCCCCCATCACCCACCAGAAGCACCCCAACATCCAGCCCCAAAGGGACTACTACCCAGGGAGGCACTGTTAAGCAGTGACAATGCAAAGGTGTGTTCTTGAAGCATAAGAAATATCAGGGTTTTGCCCCGAGGTGCACCTCTGCCCCAGCATGCATTTGTCATGACTACTTGAGTAAGATGAGGGTTTATCCCTGACCTCAGAGGGCTGTCGAGCTTTCTGGCAATCCCCTGACTTTGTAGCCTGACATGCACGCACCATTTTGCAAGCAGTACTGCACTGCATGCAGTCACAGGGTCCTTTATGACCAGTGTAGCCCAAAGCATCAAGAGAATGTCTGCGTGTGACACTAGCACCTCATTTTTTTTTTTTTTCAGGAGCTAAACCTCTGCTGTGCCAGAGGCAGGACTCTTACAAACAGAGTATGTGACATTTTTCTTCCCTGTTTTGCTCTAAGAATCCTTAACTCCAGGAGCCACTGCACCACTAAGAGCACAGGTTCTGCTCCAAAATCTTGTTAGAGGCTGTTCCTCAAATTCCTTCAGGCAGCAGCATCCTCAGTAGCTGTTAACTTATCTCTGGGCAAGGCCTCCCATGCTGGGCACTGGGCATGCACACACATGGAAGGACAGCATGAAGACTTCTCAGCCTCAACGGTGAAATGACTCAAAGGGGAGGAGAGAACCCTGAAGAGAACTGGTAAAGGTGGGATTAAAACTCAGAGAGCATCAGGTAGCTGCCCTGCACACTGGGGCACGTGGTGCCTTCACTCCTTGCATGGCCCTTCCAGGCACGTACACGGACATACACACACATATGTGTGTGTTATACATATATATGTGTATGTTATACATATATATGTGTAAAGGTGGATGTGGACACACCAGCTGCGTTGACAAAGCCTGAACATGCATACACATCCACATAACTGCTGCAAGTGGCACGCTGTTATTTGCCCCCTGCTACCTGTCAGGTAGCACAGCCCTCACGGAGCATCCCTCCTGACCTGACCCAGCAGGAACTGTGCCCCATTATGACTTCTCCAGGCTGAGCCAGCACAAGAAACTGGGATTTCCAAAGGTGCAGGCAGGACAGGTAGATGATTGCACTGAGATACTATCTCAGCTCCTTCTCAGAGCTTGGTGCTGGATGTTTTATCAACAAATAATGTGTCTTTACTACTGCCAGCCCTGCTGAACCCATGTAGCTGCAGACAAGCAAGCTGTGTTTGCTTCTCTTTCATTTGTCATCAACACAATGGCCAGCCAAGTTCTCATTCCAGCATCTTACTTGTTGGTAATAACAAAAACAGGCAAAAAAAGAAAAGCTGATTTTTGGCTGGCTGTGGGCATGCAGAAGCATAGGTTTGGATAGGTAAAGTGAAAAAGCTTCAATATGAAAATCACTGGGGAAATAAAAACGTTATCAAGCAAGAGTTTTAAACCAAAAAATAGGCTGATTCAGGTTTCCAGGTTCCAATACTTCTGCTCTCTGGGGTGGTGTTGTGTATTAATGCTTTCCCTTCACCAACACAGGGGTCTCTAGTTAGGTGACAACTGAACTTGGTCCGAAGGAGACCAAGAAACTTTCTGCAAGTGTTTCACTTCCCAAGGGCTGCACTCAGGGACCATTCCAGGTCTGGATCACAGTCCCGCTGTTTAAAGGATGCAGAGCTCAGGGCAGGGAAAATGCAGGGGAGAACAGCGACAGACACCACTGAGGGAATATCTCTGGAGTATGTTAGTAGGTTGCTGAAAGGGAGGAACAGTTTTGAAACATGAGCACAGAGATAAAAATCTATTCCAAGGTGAAGGATGAGCTAAATACGTGAAAGGCCTTTCAGCACAATCTGGGCACATGGGGACCCATCTAAATAGTAAACAGCACATTTACTACTAATAGCCTCCTAATTTATTTATGGAGCCCCATCACACCGCAAATCTCTGTCATCTCCTTCACACACCAATCACCTGGCACCAGAGGAGGGTGCAGCAGCTCTGCTCTGCCCAGCCTTTGCTACCTGTTTTTGGAGATAAGCGCTAAATAACAGAGCCCTGCAACACATGATAAGGCCCACGCTTCAAGATGGTTGACTGAAAATACTCATTTTCCAACTTGGGGATGTTTCACAAGCTGTCTTAGTGCCTTGGAGCACCTCAGGCAGGGGAAGAAAAAGGAAATACAAGCACAGAAGCCAACACAATCAACCCTAGGGTTGGGGAATCCCTCCTCACACGTATACATGTGCATATGGATATATATCCACGTTCGTCACTGCTATGGCAACTAAGACAACAAAGATATCCTTTTAAAGGCCCTGCAGTAAGGAGGAAAAATATTTTGCTATATATATCACTGCCTATTGACGTCACAAAATAACTTAAAATAAACTAACCTGTAAGTTTGGATCACGCTGGTCCTTTTTCCTCCTCTGTGGATATTGGAATAACGTTCACGTCACAATGACCATCTGTTACCTTCCATGGAAAAAGTAACCAAAGAGAGCGGAGCTAGAAAGCTTTCTATCAAGCCCTCTCACACACCCTCACTGAAGCAACATAAAAAACCCCCTCTCCTAAACCCTATGGAGCACTGTACCCTGAGGGCCTCATTTAGTCCTTCCACAGGCAAAGCAATGCTGACATCAGAGGGAAATTGCCAACTTTGGTAATTAGTAAAAACTAAGAACCTGAGGTAAGCTGCAATAATTCATTCAGCTGAGCATCTAAAGAGTTCACTGGGAAGAAAGCAAGCTGGCAGAAGTGAGTTTGGGCTGAGCTGTAAAAATAAAACATTCTATTTGAAAGTGATTTTAGGAAGTTTGTTTCCACAGCCAAGATCTTGTAGATCAGGGCGTCCTACCTCTTGGGCACGAGTCTGTAGCACCACAGCACAGTGGGACTGACATGACTTGTGCTCTTTCCACTAATGCTACCAGTGCAATTATTTTACTGACAGCACTAAGTTGCTGCTATACATCCAGTTAAATACATATAAATAGATTTATGAGGCAGAGAGGAAGGTAGGGAATTTAGGACCTTACCTTGCACTAGGCTGTACCAATACAATGCTACTAAAGCCAAAGTCCAGCGTACTCAAGCACAAGCAACGCAGTGGGAAGTCCTGCAGGTGATGGTTCACACATGCAAGGCATGGGGGCATCTTTGGCATGGGACTGCTCTACAGCTCTTTGCTCAGTGCCCAGAATCAACAAATCTCCCATCCCCTGGCTAGCAGGAGGAGATGAGAAATACACCTCAGCTATGTTCCTATCCCAAATCATCTATTTTCCTCACCTCGGGAAGATTGCAGGGAACTCTCTCAAGTCCCTCTCGGCTCAATGTGTGTTTTAATCTGGCTTGAAGGAGGCTGGACTGCCTGCATGTCCCACCAGAGCCCCACAGAGTGGGCTGAGGTGTTCTCAGAACATGAGATATGCCATGATTCTCTCAAAAGCACCAGGGATATTTCAAAGCAACAGAATTTATTAGAGGTTTTTTTGAAGGCAGATCTCTCTTGCTCAGTATGGTGAGTTTGAACAGATATAGCAGATGCAATGAGTCACTGGAGCATTGTGGGTCGTTATATACTATTAAGTCATCTGCAAGCCCATGGTGAACCCATTTGCAATGTGCTATTACACAGCCACTTGATGTGTTGTGGATTTGGGTCTGTTGCTCTTCTCCTCAGGGTTTGTTTTTCTTCCTTTTTTTTTTTTTTTTTGTAAGTCAAGCTACAAACAACAAGAGCTAACACAATTCGAGCAGGTTTGAATCAGACTTATGAAGGAAAATCAGCAATCACATAGGTTAGATTAGAGATTAGAAATTTGCCTTCTCTCAAATTCTCCTGGGTCACCTGGTTTTCAAAGCTGCTGGAATTGCTGCAATTCTTACCCCTCCTACCCATCTGTCCCAAGTTTCCCTCTAAGCACAGGAAATCAGAGAGTTTGATTTACCCCTGGGCTGCAGAGGAGCACTGGCAGCCCACATCCAGCAACATGGTACTTCAGTATCCTCTGTGACTTAACTCCCAACTGGTGTGCATTAAGATACACATCTGACTTATCTCACATCTCCTGTTATCTCCCAAATTCATCTGCAGTCTCTTGTGCCATCAGCCACTTCAGCTCTCCCCTACAACAATTTCCTGAAGTAGTTTGCCTAGAGATTGGCTTCTGTGGCTCAGCCTGCAGGGCCTTCACCTTGTGGACTTGCATAAAAGGCATAATGGAAGAGCCCGTCCTTATTTTAAGTTCTTTATATTATCCAGCCTCCCTATATATTTTCTCTCATGGTAGAGGAAGACAGAGAGGCATCTTTCTGGAGATCTCCTCCCTACCTTTTCTCACCTGCCTATATGAATTCAGGAAGACAACATACTAATATTTCTACTGACTATAGTCTTCTTCAGCCCTGATCTGTGGAAGCTTTCAGAGAAACACCTCTCCCACAGTACCACCCCTCATCCTTTTGCCAGCAAAGACCTTTTTTTGCTTTCTTCCTCTACCCCATTCCTAACACCCTCCTTCATAGGAGATCATGCAGGCATCCAAAAACCTTGCTTAGTGCTTCTTCCACCTTTTATTAATGCCAGGTGCCACCCCTTCCTACCACCCTAATCAGGTCCAGATGGGATGTGCCAGGCTCTCAAAGGGGCCCTGCGCCTCTCTTTTCAAAGAAGGATCTGCCCTTGCAAGGTCTGTTGCTATTTTTTGGAGGAGATGTAGCTGAGATAGGTTTATGGTCTAAAGACAATGAAAGTGCTAGGTGGTTGCTGAACACCGGAATAAGGAAAAAATAAAAAGCAATAGCTGGTGGCTGCACAAAGTAGTTGAATGTTTTACCAAGGCTGAAATACTAAAAATATGGGAAGTTTTTATAGTACTCCATGCTGTACCTAGAAAGCTATAGGATCACTGTGGGACGAGTCAGACTGGCAACCTTATGTCTGACATAAGTTATGTCTGACAGCTGCTAGTCCTGAGGTGCTTGGCAGGGAGAAACCGAGCTCTGATACCACAGGCTAGAAATCACAGGAATGCCTTTTTCTCTACCCACAAAGAAGAAACATATAAGCAATATGCTCTAAAGCAGAGATTGCATAAAAAAGGCTGGCCACAGAATGACTTCCAACTGATCTCAAGCTGAATATGGAAACAGGTTGCTTTGAAGATGTCTGTGAAAGACCCTGGTTAAAATCCCAATAGTGGCTAAAATCCAAGAGAAAGAGAAACAGAGAGGGGATATGGGGAGGCCTAGATTGAACAGTCATTTGTCAAGAGAATTCAAGTAAAAAATAATGTGGAGCTCAAAGTCGGTGTCCAGCAAAAAAAAAAGGTACCCCTGGTGCGCATGGCACTCTGAAGAGCAGCTCCCTCACCCCACTGAGCTTCTCCTCAGCTGCAGCAGAGGAGCCTTGACAGAGGAGGGAAGCACCAGGGGAAACAGGCAGGCTTGGGTGGGATGGTGATGAGAAGCCAACTCTGCATGCACATGGTTTGACACTCAATCTTGGGAAAACCCAGAATGGGTGGGTTTGTTGTCCTCTCTGGGTACACCTCCCCAGATCCACCCATTTTGGATTTTTACCCTCTTTGAGATGAACCTAGGCTTGGCTGTGGACATTTTTGAGGGCTAGCATGCTGTGGCTTTCTCAGTCCACCAGTGGTACTTCTTACCTTCTAATTCCCAACTTTACAGCAACTTTTCCTGCCTTGCTCCTCTAAAAGCAAATGCAGTTTATGCTACCTGAAGTTGGCAACACTATTTGCTTAGTCACCAGTGCCCAGACAACAAAGGGTCATGCTGGTTAAGGGTATTTCTTTGAAAGCTGTACACAGACTACATGCATGTGAAAGTACAAACTGGACAGGGGAAGGGAGTGTTTGCTGAAGGATCGAATGTTTGTCGTGCTCTTGATGAGAAAGTATTAAAGAAATTGAGGAAAACATTGAGACTTGTCTTTACTAGGCAAGAAATCCCTAAACAGAGGTGGGATGAGCCCTGAAGACAGCACAAACAGCACACTTAGAAAAGCTCCCCTTGCCTGAAAGCACAAAGGATGGGAACTGGATAGGTTCAGTCTGTGGAACCAAAGGGGATAAGAAGGACTAAATGGCTTCTCATAAAAGACAAAAAGATGGAGCCTTCTCTTTCTGCATGCTAAGGCATTAAATATGTTAGAGGACGATTATCCAGAAACCAGCGTATGCTGGTTCTTTTTTTATGCTGAATGTGTCAGCAAGGTCTTGGCAGACTGTGAGGAAAAAACAGAGTATCTATAAGATTTCAAGGTTGTCACAGATCAGTAACCTCAGCCGAGGTCTGTTATAGTCATTCAGCAATGACCCCATCTCTTCTTTCATCTTAGGATTCCACTAGTTTCATCCACTTGCTTGCTTTACTTCCCTTTTTTTTCTATTCATCCTGCAAAACAAAATACCACTGCCATGTTCCTTCGCTGGAGTTTCACCAAGACTGGACCGTCTTGGTGGAGCTTTGCCAGATATGTCACAAAGTCACACAATGCATTGCCATGGAGGAAATGTCATGTATATAAATATATAATTTCATGGAGGAAATGTCAGGTCAGCTGAGGACCTGACATAAAGGTAAGTCACTTCAAGCAGGTTGGTTTAGAAGATAAGGGTAAAGCTCTGCAAAAGCGAGTCCTGCTGGGTGGGTATCACTCGAGTTGGCCAGATCCTCAGTGGATACAAATTGTCATAGATCCATGCAAATCATCTGGAAAATGATACCCTGGTTGGCAAGCTGCTAAGGTAACAAGTATACCCCAGGGCAGTGCCAACTAATGCTGGCTGTGGACCTGCCCATTAGCTGTACTGGTAGTATCAGCTTATGTGAACATATTTGTGGCTCTGGTAAACCTGGAAAATATGACATTTCCATGGGTTTGATGAGAAGTGAAACATTTGATGCTTTGGTCTCAAATTTTCTGCTGTCTTCCACAAGAAACAAAGGGCAAGGTTTTACAAATGGCCTTCTCCTTTTTCCCCCTTTTGGGGCAAATGTAGGAAAAAGTGTTATCTATGGAATTTCAGAACTTGTTCTTTAATGCAAATCACCAAAACCACCAGAAATAACATTCTCCTGGAAAATGTAAGATTTAACTCTGCCCTAAGCCAAAATTGCATACTGATTGCTGTTCATCATTCTGCTGCCCTCCTATGTACTCTATACATCTCCAAAATCTTACCACGGCAATCAAAGGTCAAGGAGTAGCTGGATGAAGCCACTGTTTCCAAAAGAGGTATTCCCCACATCTCTGTTCAGAAATGTCCTTCTCCAGAAGAGACTGGACAGCTGTTCTTTGTTGATATCCAGTCTCCTGGACCTTCGGCAAACACATTCAGGAACCTGGTTACAGTCTAGGATAACATTTCCTTCCAGACTCGTCAGGATACGACAGGTTTTTTCCAAGTTACCAGTACAAGCACACAACCTGAAGTCCAAAGGACAACTCCACAGCCCTTGTGCTGTTTGTTGAGCCTGGAGCCCACCTTATCCTTCCAGCTGCAGGAGAACCCACCCAAGGATGATGCTCTACTACTGGAGCTGTGAAAGCCTCTACAGATCCTGGGGAAATCCAGAATGTTATCAGCTGCTTCTTCTCATCCTGGCAGTAGGAAACTTCAAAAGATGAGTGTACATTATGGATTCCTCCACCAACTTCCACCAGCTGGGCTTCTTTTTGTCTCTCTCTCCTTCTTCAACATTTATAAAATGGGAGCAGGAATGTCTGCCTCCCTTACGAAGATCAGATTCATTAGGACTCTCTTTCCATGTCTTAGGTTTTACTCACCCCCCGTGAAAGGATTCCTACAGGTGTCACTATAGATAGAGCACGAAGAAAGGGCCACACACAGCTTTACAGGTGTGTCCTATAGCATCACTGTGTACCCTGGGGAGGTCTGGAAGTGGTCCTTGCTCCAAGCCTGGCTGCAATAAACTGTGTGGGTCTGCATGCTTTGCGTAGCGGGGCACCACAAAGGGCTCCAAGGTCCAGCTTACTCAGGGCACATTATCTCAGCACAGCCCTGCCCCACTGCACCCCTGTCCCCTGAGCCCTACAACTCTCACAGGGCACTAGAGAAATTCTGCATTACACTGGGCTCAGTTGTCCTCTCAGTGTTCAGCACCAGCTGAGGACAGATCTACGCTTCGCTTTGCTTTCCTTTTCCTGTGTTTATTCCTAAGCCAACCAAAATACTCTTTGTGCTGGAGAGCAAGTCACCTATGACAGGGGACCCTTATTTTTGAGCTAGGGGTGAAATGAAGACATGAGTCTGCCAGATCATCTGTGGAACATGCTGCTGGCAGATGGTATATAAACATTTGTTTTCGTATTACTCAAGAAGGGAAAACAGTTGGGAAAGCAAAAGTTTCTTCATTTTTTTTCAAAAATTTAATTTAATGAATGGAAAAAATCAACAAACTTCTGAAATTATTTTTGATAAACAGGATTTTGTCTTTAAAAAAAAAAAAAAAGAGGGACTTGGCAGGGTTGAAGTCTGCTATTTTTCATTAGGACAAGATGATGGTATGGCAGGAATGCAGGACAGAGGGGTGCAGATGTGTGAAAGCATTTAGGAAAAGGCACCCAGGGATTAGAGAAGTGCCTGTTCCCAAAATGGGTTGATCTGAGGTAAAGGAAACCTTTGGGATAGGAAGATAGTAAACCCCTCCCCGCCCCTTTTATAATGGATATAAACAGTTTTACGGTATTTCCACCAAACAGAAGAAGGAAAAAAAAAAAAAGATTTCTGCAACACACACATGTTCCCCATTAATTAGGACTGCTGTTAACAACACGTTGCGCCAGAGCTGCCAAGAACTGTCAGACGAAGGACAGGGAAGCCCACAGCGGAGGCTCTGCTGCCTCCCGGGGTCCACCCGCCCGGCCAGAACCCAGTCCCGGCTCCGCGCTGGGTCAGCCCCCTCCGCGGCAGGGAAGGGGGTAGGGCAGGCAGCCGGGCTGGGGGCAAGGAGAAATGCCGAGCTGCACAGGCAGCCCATGTTAGAATTTGAATTCCTCCCCCCTTCCACTTCAGCTACAGACATTTTCCACAGAAATTCTGGCTATGTTCGCTTTTGGTTGAGACTTTGGGACTATTTTTGGCTTTTTTAAAACATGCTGATGGGAGGCGCCTTCTACTTTTATTCACATAAAGGATCCTTATTTTTATGTATTAAGGGACAGAGAAAGAGGAGGGGAGGCAGGGTGAGGGGAGAGCTGCTTTATGCTTTCAGCTATACAACAACAACACAAATCTACATGCAAGCTGCCTTTCCTCCTCAGCAGGCTCCAGACACGCTCTTTGCTGTAGCAGAGACCACCCCTAGCATCCCAGTTTTCTCAAGCCATCATTGGGACAGAGACCTGACCGCCGCCTTTTAAGCATCTCTCACCTTCGCACCTCCTTGCAGGCACTTCAAGGGCTGGGAGCAGCTTTATCCTCCTCCTATCAGATCCTCTCTTCTCAGCTCCCTCCTGAACTACTCCCTTCCTTCAAGTTCCCTGAGTGCTGGTCTGGATTCACCACTGGATGTGACCGAGGTTGCACACTGGACTGACTCACATTAGCGTTAAAGCAGGGTCCTGAACTATCTTTTCCTCTTTGAACAAATGTAGGAAATAGTGTTGCAACAGTGCAGCAAAGCTCACTGCAGGAGCTTGAAGGAGGGGGAAATGATTGCATTTTAAAGTAAAAATTATTTCCCCACACTTGTATACTCACCATGTCCAAGCAGCCAGGCCATCAGCAGGCATCAAGATGTGTGTTCCAAGTGCCCAGTCCAGGATCCCTTGCGAGGACACGAAGGAGGAGAGACACCAGCTATCCACCAGCACGTCTCCTTGACTCCTTGGAGGTTGGTGATGATTTGCTTGTTTTGGATCTTCCTTTTTGTACTGTTTAGGAGTAGACAGGGATTAGCCTCTCCACCCTGTCCCACCTCAGTGAGTCATCCAAATGTACTCGCTGTCTTTAGGCTCTTGATCTGGGCATCCTGAGAAGTTGCACTAGATATGTTGAGCAGCTAATCGAGGAGGTTTTTGCAGCTCTTCTGCTGCTGTCTCCACATCAGACACCTGCTTCAGCCTCACTCAGAGCAAAGAACACCTCAGCTACAGGTCTCCATAGCAGGAGCAGTCAGAAAGGGGAGAGCTGAAGACTGCTGTCTTTTCCAGTAGCTGCCTTGCAGATGCCCATGAGCTGGAGGCATTTCTATACAAACTCCAGACTGCTGGGATGCAGGACTCTTTGGCTGTGTACCTGTATCTCACAAATTGGGCCAAGCAAAACATCTGAAGCACAACACTTTTCTGTGGTAAAAATTTTGGGATACTGGGACACGTTGCTATTCTCATTCTTCCTTTCAAATCCCTAAAATGCTGCTGTTGGAACTTCAGCCCTGCAGTTTTGTGAGGCTTTATAGCTACAGTGATGCATATGGTCTTATGCCAAAAAAAATTAACTACATATACTCAACTACATATATGCAACATTGTCTCTACAAATGTCATGTGAGGAAATCCTCACAGCTGCTGTCCAAAGCACTGGTGACTTGTTTGTGAAAGAAAAGTCCTTTCAGACAGGCAAGAAAACACCCTGGTCCAGATTTTCAAGAGCAGGTAGTGGTTTGAGTGGGTTCCCTACTACACATCCAAAGGACATTATGCTGGG
This sequence comes from Corvus hawaiiensis, assembly GCF_020740725.1. Classification (NCBI taxonomy): domain Eukaryota; kingdom Metazoa; phylum Chordata; class Aves; order Passeriformes; family Corvidae; genus Corvus; species Corvus hawaiiensis. The sequence goes on along the minus strand of NC_063218.1, from coordinate 48,374,207 downwards.
TGCCTTTCTGCTAACAGCTTTCCTCCTAGGCATCTTGAACCAAGAGTGGAAAAGCCACCAGAACCACAAGGATTTCTGACCTACTAGAGCAGACTGGACATTTTTCTAGGGTGTAATTTAACAGGAACCATTTAGCAGTGGGACTAAAGAACTGCTGGATCTCAGTGCACTTTGGGAGAGCTCCTCGGATCACCTGTTCAGATGCATGAGAGATAAGGGGAATGTTCAGACCGAATTTCAAAGGGGCACCACAGTGCTGTTCTGTAGAACATATACTAAGGTTTTTGGATAAAATACTTCCATTAGGGATAGTGTATATTTTTGAAAAGATAAAGAATTTCTGTAGAAAGCTAACAATGTCTCTCTTGTGTACAACTAATCTATTTACTTTTTTTTTTTTTTTTTTTTTTTTTTTTTTTTTTTAGAAAAGAGCAACCTATGTGAAAACTTTCGAATATCTCTCCAAATACCCCTTCTAATGACATTTGAAAATCTAGTTTCCCCTTTGGAACACGTTGCAAGAATCAACAATAGTAATAGTTTGATGTCTGTCTTGTTTCAATCCAGCGGGGTGGGGGGGAGGGAGGTTTGGCAGAAAGTATTATTGTCATGTGGGAGTCTCAGAAATGAGTTGTCTCCTGGCTAATATTCTTCCACTGCAATGGTAAGTCAAATAGGCTAGTAGCCACGGCAACAGCACAGAATTCTTAACTATTGCTATGGTTATTTCACATCACTTTGGGGCTACCCCAGTTCATACCGTTATCACTCAAGACATTATTTCATAGTGATTTCATTAATTGAGTGCAATTTGATATATGAATAACACCCACATTCATTTTAACAGAGGTCATGTTAACTGCACTTCTGCCTGAAAATGAAGACAAGTCAAGCTAAAACAATGCTACAGTTTAAAAATAAATACACAGAGACTGACCTGAGTTCATAGGTGCAGAACAGCTGTGTGGCATCTCTCCTTTATCTTAACCTACAGTACATATCTTCCTGAGGAAGGTTTTGGAAAAAGGTGGGGGCTACAGAGTCCCTAACCCCACACCTCTCATGTACCCTGCAAGGAGGGCTGGATTGGGCAAAGGCATGACATGTGAGCAGTCAGTGAGAATAATATCTGACAAAACTGGGAGCAGCAGCCCGACTACCACCTGTAAAAAAACCATCAGCTTCCTAAGTATCATAATTTGATGTGCATAATTTCAAGAAGTTACAAAACACTGCCAGCCCTGAACACTTAGTTTAGGAACACTTCCTGGTCAGACAACCCAAAGAAAGGACACACCCATAGCTGATGGAGTATCTGGACCATGGACAGAGAGAAAACTGGAAGCAAAATGACAAAAAGAGCCCAAGTTTCCAGGACACCATATTGCAAAGGCTCTGCATTGATTTGCTGGAGGCCTAGCATGATTTCCTATGTACTATCGGCAAGACAGCAATCCAAAAGGCTTCTACATGGCACTTCTTGAAGATGTTTCCAATCAAAGTTTGTTTTCCTGTCTAATGGCACTGATGCCCAAGACAGCTACAACACTCCTGAGCTGGTGTTTTGTGCCAGTGCTGCACAGCTGATCAAACAACAGGAGATCCTGGTTTATCTCCTGTGTTAATTTGTATTGCCATTCGTTACCCTTCAAAAATGTACACCAGGTTTCCCAAGCACACCTTTGGAGGGCCATGTGTCCCCCTCCAGTGTCAAGTTACGTAATTTGACTGTAATATCTGGGCCTTCTCTGACCAAGAAAGCAAAAAACCCAGCCAGCCAACCAAAAAAAACCAATAACAAACAACAACAAGTTCAAAAGAGTTCTAAAGACCCATTTTTCAGAAAATTGAATAATGATGTATTCTGCAAAGACAAACCCTTTAAAGTGTTTCTGGTTTTAGAAATATTTTTAAAAACCCAGTGTTCCTGTTGCTTTCCAGAGTTATCTGAATTCCTTCAAAAGCCCACTCAAGGTTAAAGAAGAAAAACAATGTTATTCTAATGGAACAAAGCTTTTTTTTTCATTACAGGATTTGAAATACAGTTGCAAAAGAAGAGCTAGAAAACCAGAAAGATTCAAGTTTAGAGTTTATCTTGTGTTAATTTTTTGCTCCTTTGTCACCTGGGTTTTTTTCTGATGTGTTCCTCCTCCAGAGAGCTGCTTCAAAGAAGCTCTCAAAACCCCCCATTTTTCCTCCACTACTGTGTTATTCTGCAGCCTCGTTTTAGCAGCTTGAGAATATGCAGGGCAGTGATTTTTCTACCTAAGCCCATCATTTTGTTTAGGAAGCCACGGAAATTGCAGCTAGCAGCTCATCACTTTATAAACATCCTAACTGTATGCTCTAGAGATCATTTCTGTGTACAAACAGTTTCAGTCCAGTTTCAGCTACTGCAATTTCTCTGATAACAACTTGCCATGTTTACATCCATCTGAAACATTAAAACCCCCTGGGGAACAGTGTGGGTTCTTGATTATTTATCTGTTTGATCGACCTGAACAACCTACTCGTGATATTTTCAAAAGGCAGCTGGAACACCGGGGGGAGTTGGTGTTACTTGTCCTTCTTTCCTCGGCTGCCTAATCTGCCTGCCTGCTCCTTAGTGAAGATGTTAATTCAGAGCAGAGCTGGCAGCGGTCCCCCTGCTGCCCCAGGGGGTTCTTCCTAGCAGTATGCAGGCAGTCATTAGTCTCTGACTACAGTCTGTCAGGCAGTCCAAGCCACTGGTCCCTGTTCAAGCCAAACAGGGATGTCACATCATGCCAAGTCATGCCATAAAATAACAGTGGAAGTAACTTACATTTTAAATCCTTGAGGGCAGCTACCCCATCAGGCTGGCAGATCAGAACACGGACGCTAAAGTGTGAGGAATGGTGCTGGGGTCTCTGGCTTGCACAGGAGGGAAATGGTTTAACACCAAACTACAGAGGAGCAAAAGAAGTGCTTGAGCCAGGTTCAGCCTAAGCCATTTAATGCACCTAACTGATCTGCCTAATTGAGTGCCTTTTCTAAGCAGGAGGCTAATATACCTTAGCCTTAGGTGTCAGGAGGTGAGATGGGTACAGCCAAGAGTCATCTGGATCCCAAAGCAGGATGAACCACTTTCTAAGAGCAACTCTGTCTTTTCAGTGACTGTAAGAATCCTTGGGCATTGTGTGGCACACAGGGTGAATGGGTACTAATCAGAGTACTCTAGGCATTCTAATATTTTAGAAAAATAGCTTGCATGTACCACAAAGGCATGCCCACAACCTTCAAGGTGCTAGTGCTATGAGCAGGGTCACACAGGAAGACATACCCTTTGTGAAAGGAATACATGTCAGTAAGAGGAAAATAAGAAAATTGGATCAAGCGTAAAAAAAATTCCAATAAAATAGCATTTTCCCCTCAAAATGAATTTTTCCAAAGTCTATAGGGTTTAAAGACAAAAGTGGACACTCTTGAAAAGGGATTTTCTGGTAGCAAACTGTTTCTGTGAAAATGTGGACATAGCTCTCCCAGGGATCAGGATGATTCAGTGCTGCTGGAAATATTTAGTAGTTATCTGTAGTGAGATGGTAATATTTTGGTTATTTAGACTTCCGACAAGCATGGATCATTACAAATAGCTTATTATGAAGCATATAAAATGAGGTGGTAACTGGATAACTTGACAACAAATTATTTTCACTATACATAAGTGCATGACAGTCTATATTGGAAAGTGATAAATTACACCATTCATGTGCCCTGAATTCACTGTAATCTCTCAAGGGGGAAAAAAATCTAGGTTAAATAATGGGCAACTAAACAGAGACATATGTTCAATATGCACCGCAGATCAGAAAGGCAGCGAGACGTTGGAAATCCTGCAACAATAGCTTTCCTCAAGCTGGAGCTGCCAGCTGAAACTGAGAAATGCCGACACTTCTTTTTGCCTGATAAATCCTCTAAAATATCCATCTCTCCTTCCACTCCAATAAGGCATGAAGTTGGTAGCACCACGCAGCACTGGAGGACGTGTTGCTTTGATTTGCGTGCTGCCATGCATGGGGCTGGCAGTTCATCCCTGTTCTGTACATCCCCTGCTGTGACTCCAGCCCTTCATCTGAGGCTGCTCCATGAGCTGCCAGGTGCTCAGGGGTGAGAATGCAGGTGTCTGATCACCTCTGATGAAACCATCCGTATCACCTGTGTGTGCTACTTGTGTTTGGAAGGAAAGGGTGTGGAGCTGACCCTTGGAGAAAGAGGGGTTTTGCTGCCCGTGGAGGCGCAGTGTAGGATGATGCCAGAGGCAGATGCCATCCACATTGTTGGGGAAGCAATGGGAGAGGTGGCTCTTCCAGAAACAGCCCAAGCTAATGATACACCTCACGATTTTCTCTCTCCATGCCTTCCTGCCAGGTGCACCTTTGGGTGGAGGGTGGGCTCCAAACGGGAGAGGCATGGGCAGAGGCGGCTGCCTGAGGGGCCGGCTGGCCAGTGGGTGGACGGGGTGAGCCGGCCCTGAGATGCATGCGTGGCTCTGGCCCGGCATTTCGTCTGCGCAGGAGGGGGGCTGGAGGTGGCAGGCGAGCCAAGTCAGAGCATAGCCAAGCGAGAATGTTCTGGCAGCCCTTCCTGGCAGCCTAAGCAAAGTTATTTATCACTTTGTGCATTTTCCTTCTCATCTGCGTACAGCCGGCTCCAATGGCTCAGCTTGCATTTTGCCTTCCAGAGCCAAGCCAGTCCCTTGGCTCTGCTCGGTTTTGGCTGTCCATTCACACCTTCTGTCTCCTCCAGCTCTTCCTGGAGTAGAGCAGGATTGCAAATTAGGAGTAGATGTCTACAGCCAGGGAAGAGATCGAAGCATCAGCAACCTACACCAATGGCAAAGAGCACATCTCTCCCAGGGAGGAAGAACACCAAGCTGCTGTTTACTGGGGCTGAGGAGTTGTGCACAGTTTGTGCTGCTCCCAGGCAGCCTCTGCTGGGGAGCTCCAGTGCCTGCCGGCAGCTATGAGACATTTTCTTTTATTTATTTTAAGGATTGTGCCTTTACGCTGACTTTTTCCAAATTGGTGGATGTAACAACAGTGAATTTACAGCAAAATTTTCCAGTTCTATGGACTCTTTTCCATACTGCTGATGAATTTTGCCAAAATGTCTAAAAAGGGTGCCTAAATTGGGCTTGAAAATAATACCAGCTGCATTCAGATATTTATAAGGCTCACATTTGCTCTTGATAAGGGCACACCACACTCTTTGAAACACTGAGGATTGCAAAAGCAGATCAATACTAACTCTATTACACCTTGCATCATCAAAAGCCTGGACAATAGCTTCAGGATTTTGCCTAAAGGAAGAACCCCTGAATTTAGCTGTCATTTCTCTCCTCCTCCCTGAGCTGCCCCTGCAGTTTTGTCTGGGGCTGCTAAATTCAGTGCCAGAGTAACAGCAAGACTGCATTTGACCTTGCCGAGTTTCAGGCCGTGTAAAGATCTATGTTCTTCTGCTAGATGTCACACTCTAGAAGATGATAGATAATTCCCAGCCTCTGCAAGGCCAGATCTTGACTACCTTCTAGCAGTCTTGGTCCCAACAGGGCAAAACACCTTATTGTTCTGATCAGACACTTTTTTGTTTTTAAATCATTCTGATCAGATGGTGGAAGGATATAAAACAGGACAAAGTGAGGCTGAAGGGGGCACCTGGTCTGCAGTGGATTCCCAGAAGCACACATGACAACGAAGTGCATCGAACAGCAGCTTCCCATCATGAGCCCCTGATTTTTACGTCCTGAGAACTTTCCAAGATTGGGCTGCAATTTCTCAGATTTGGTCTCTGCCTGAAGGTAGAAGAGGAAGTTGAGTAAAATCCCTTCAGACCTTCTGAAACGAGGAGAGAATGAAAAATTGCATTTTCTTATTGTAATAAAAATTCTAACCATTTTTTTTCTCTGTAAAAGGCCACATCAAGCTGCTTGGAATTTGAAACTTGGTGTGGGTATAGCTCTCATTACAAGCCAGATTCAAAGCAAGCTGAGGTCAATAACTGTCTCTTCTTTGATTTTGCCTGACTCTGAAGAAGACCCTACAGCTAGGTAAACAAATTGTAGAGAAAATCATTTGGAACAGTTGTGCCTATTTTCTACTTGGGAGTTGCCTGGGAACAAGCTCAGTTTATTTGCAATGTGTCTAGGGTTTAGATATATTCACCAAAGCCCAGCTTTGCTCCATCCTCCTCAATTTTTATTTTAGAACCTTGCTCCATGAATAATCTCCTCGAAGAAAATATCCCCCAGCAGATGAAAGGACATCTTTAGGTAAAGAATTTGTAACTAAATCATTTCTACACCGTTTTTTTTATAGCTGGGTCACAAGCGGATGATTTGTCAGTATTATGCATCCTTCGTGCACACTCCAGTGTATCTGATGTCCTGGAAGCTGTTCACATGTCAGTGTGCTGCAAGGTAGAGAGCAGCACAGCCCTTGATGGACTGAGGACTGACCTCCACATTTCCCTGCAGCTCCAGCTTCGGGACCATCCTTTCTCTTGGCACCAGAGTTCAGAGGTCTTTCTTTGTTAAATTCTACTTCAATTGGTTTAATTCTGTTTTCTTGCTGGAAGAGGATTTAGTAAAACAAACAAAACATCTTACCAATGTGAATATTCACAATTAATGACAAAACTCTGAAACAGGAAGGTCATTTCTTGGGGAGGGAGAATGGTATTATTTTGAATGAAGGAAAGAGTGCAAAGATCTTGCAATATTTGCTGTAAACGGGTTGTTATGGTGAACATTCCTGTCAGCAAGTTCATTAGCTCAGAGATCCACGAGTGAACAGAGACCAAAAAATATGTTTAAAAATTCAAGAACAGATTAGTGGACAATATTTTGCAATCTTTGTCTAGCTCTGCTTCTCACTGAGAATTAGTAACTTTACTCCAGGCCAGATTCAAATAGTCTTACTCATGCAGAGCAGCACTGTGTTTTATGAGTAACCCCAGTGATATTTAGGGCTGTATTTTGGAATAAGATTGGAATCAGAGAAAGACAGTGGGAGGCATGGCTGAATCACCTTGATTAATACATGTAAGATTGTTAGTTTTTTATGTGTCTATATAAATAAACATAACGGGACTAAGGAGGGATGTCTGGATTGACAGGCGTGTGAGGGAATTTATAAACATCTTTTTGCAATATACAGCAGACTCATCTTTTAACAGAAAAGGACAACACCCAAAAGTTACTTAATATCAGGAAAAGAGGAATTCACACCTTCAGAAACAATAGAAGATTAGGCCATTTTGTGGGTTTTACTCTCAACAGTTCTGGTTGTTGCCTGTGATATTACATAAGGTCTACACTGCTCTCCATAGAAGTGATGGATGAAGTTTTCAGAGCTGCCCAAATGTCTTGAAAGCATGTGGTCCATTTTCCAAAATAATAGGGTCCTTGGGATTCTAAATCCCATTGAATTTCAGCACTTCTGGGAATGGTCTCATTAACTTCTAAATCAGTATGCATTTTCCGGTTTGTTATGCTCCCCATTTCATTTTATCTCGGGACTCCAGCCATCACCATACATCAATAACAAGATCATCAGAGGCCAGGATTAAAAAGGAAAGCACAGTTGTGTCCAACTGCTCTGCCAAAATGCCTCCAAGACCCATCACAGGCTCCTGACGTTACCAGTGAGTGAGGAAGGAACCAATTCAAAGCTCGCTGATGTAAAGGAAAGTCCACTCATTTCTATGGATTTCAGTGAGGCTTGGATCAGGCCTTGGAAGAATAAGGATGACATAAAAATAACATGACATCTGCCAGATTCATCAATATGCTCTGATGTTTTGCCCGGCTCAATGATGCAAAGCAGATGGGGACAATCCTGGCCCTCTTCAATCACTTACTCCATCTCTCGGATTGGTTTTCATCAGGCATTTTATTCACGACATAGATACATTTATCTCATTAGTGCTTCGGCAAGAGTATTTCAGAAGAAAAATCACCACATTTTAACTTTATCAGAGAAAAACTTTCCGTATTTATCACTTGGTGACTACCAATTTTCAACAAGATTTCTAAGAAGTTTATTATGGAGCCTGTGAATTTTGCTGTACTTATGCAGGGCTTGTAATTAGTTGAGTTTAGCCATCTTTTTCTTCCATACCACTTTGGCCCAAGAGAGTGCACAATTGTGCCATTTGACTGTTGCACCCTCAAATGGGGTATTGGGACAATTATTCTGCAAAATACAAAGCTTACCTTTAAGTTCAAGCACATGCTTAAACCCCACCAAAGCTATCATAAATAAATATGTATTTATGTGTACAGTTTGCTGAATCATGCCAAAAAATGCATTTAAAAGAAACTAGCCCCCTTTGAAAAATTACCCCAGTTTCTCTACCCTCTCCTAGCGTACTGCTACACAAAAAGGAGGTAACATCTTTTGGGAAATACTTATACATGAGGAGTTTGTGCACTCAGTGACTCAAAGAAAAAAGAAAAGGCATTGCCCTGTCTAACATTATATGCCAGGAACGAGCAATAAAGATGTAATACAGGCTGGGCTTTTAGTATGCATGATTATTATAAATATAGGCATTAATAGACATTAAAAGTTGCTGAATGACTGAGAAGCTGAGTAGATTGGATGACGTCCCTCGAAATGAAATAATCTATATTTGGCTGGTAATTCATTTCTTCCGAGATGCTTTCTGCTTGGCTCTGCATATATTCCTCATTGCAGAAATAACTTGGGCGATTGCAGTCTGGCTCCAGCCTCAAGCCAGCCAACCCGGGAGCGAGCATTAGTGCTGAAAGACAAGATCCGAGTTTCCATACTCCCACCAGACACTTCTCTATGAAAATGTCCCAAAGTATCTGGATAACAGCTGCGCTGCTCAGAGCTTGCTCCCTGGCATGAGGACTTGACCACAGATGCTCCTCATAAGCATCAAATTGTCCCCAAAGGTGAGGTCCATCCTGCACACTTCTGCAGTCATACTTCACAGGCTTTTCCAGAGCATGTCCTGTTCATGAGAGCTGAGGGTGGTTGAGGGCGTCTCCACCCTGGAGTGACAATCTGCTGCCAGCTATAGCACATCCACAGGCTTTGGCCTGCAGTGCCATGTGTATGACTGTGCTTGAGCACACAAAGGGAGGAGAGACAACATAGGAATCCACAAGATCAGGCACAACGCTCAAGCCTGGGTTACCTCATTTTAGAGGTATCTTTACTTTGCAATGATCAACCACATTTGAGAGGTGAAAACTGGACTGCAGAAGGATGGGTAAGGCACTGAGAGAAACCTGCCACGTACATTTTGGCCAAACAACTTACAGTGAAACTCTGCTCCTGGCTGCAGCAAAGATCTTGCTGATTTACAAAGCAAAACAGTTAACCCTGTGTACCCAAATTCTTCCTCTGAAAAGAAAGGATTGCTTGTCATATTTCACTTGTCATTTCTCTGGACTATAAATGATTCAAGACAGGAACTGTCTCTCTATGAGCACAGCCCCAGTACAGTCAAGTCCTAGCCACGGGTGAAGTGTTACACATCACAACTCTTCTTCCATCAGACTGAACTGCAGTTTTGCCATGTCTAATTTTGTCTTATTGCTCCGAACATTATAGTGCTTGGCCATACTTCCTCTCCCTGCCATTCTGTTTATTTGTAGAAAGGAAGAAATGCCACAGAATAATGGGTTTATGCTGCTCCATAAAGGCTAAGCCAGAGTCAAGATATTACTGGAACAAATAGTGAGACAGAGACGAAATGTTTATTTTCCTGTTAGGCACAGTGATGATGAGATCATGTCCTATCAGAGTGCATTTCAACTCTGCTACACCAGTACCACACCTAGACCGAATCAACCAGCGGCAGTTCAGCTCCCTAGTATTTTGGGCAGGTTTGAAAGTCCTAGTCTTGGGTATTTCATACAAGATCCAAAGTAGGCAAAAAAAATGTTTGAAATACAATGGAACTGCCATTAATGGGCCACCAGAGAGTCCCTTTTTGACATGAAGAGCAGACAGTTGGCAAGGGGCCAGGATGCAGTAGCTCTGTGTAAGTTAACAGCATGATTACTGACTCTAGGAACTCACCAGTTCTGAGGGCATCCAGTGATTTCCCATCTGATCTACTGAAATCTCCCTTTTGGCTTCCACTGTGACTGGTCCCACTCCTGGGCACTATGGAGAAACAAGAAAAGCTTCAGGAAAACACCTCTGACCGCTGTACTGTGATCTCTGTTCAGTTTGAAAGCAAGTCCTCAGCCCCAGAGGCCTCATTAACTCCTGCTTCATCCCCTAGCCCAGCCATATGTATCTATCTTGTTTATTTTTGGAGGCAGGATATATTTTACATGTTTTGAGTGACCTTGGGTGAAACAGCCTTCCTCCAAGGTTTCCCCATCCAGACAGGACTATAAAACAACTGTCCCATTTTCCATGATGACTCTGCCCAACAGCAAGTAAAGCACAATCAAGAGATTATTCAAAAAGTCTCAGAAACAGTCACTGGAGTAGATTTCACAGGCAGCAATGTCAAGACTGTAAAACATATTTGATGGAGCATTTTATACTGCTTTAAATTTGGAATTCTTTGGAGAGTGTCTGAGGGTTTTTCAAGAAACAAACACAGCCTTCGTCCTCCATGCACATACACATACACACAAAAAGCTCCTTCATGGAATGAGGGGCTGGCATCCTGGGGCTCTGACCTCAGCTCACTCCTCAACTTTATCAATCATGTTATATAATCAGTGCAGACTGAATGGCATTTGGAAAGTGACTTGGGCTGGGTTTTTCCTTTTTTTTTCCCCCCTCTCTCCTCCATCTAGAGTATCTGAGGAAGAGAGCCTGTAGCTCAGACATGGCTTAGGAAGGATCTAATGAGAGCTCTTAGCTCGCTAAGATGAGGTGCTGTGGTGGTATCTTAATAGGAGGTTTGGAGATTTCCTTCCCCCAGAGCAGATTCTCAGAATATTTTGAGGTTGTCTCTTTGGAACTGAAAATGAAAGGTAGCTTTGCTGCTTCACAGATTCTTTTCATCCTTTCCTCTCAGTAATCGAGTGAGAGCTAAAACCACCAAGCAGGATAAAACCCCAGAGAGACAGTCCAAGATACAACAGCATGAGCTGGCAAGAGTGTCAGCAGATCAGGGTAGTGCCTTGGAAAGCACTGCCCCCCAGATCCTGCAGCTGGGACAAGCCAGCCCCACCAGTTCCACTTTCACCTCTGGCTCCCTGGAGTTACCAAACTGCCACACTCCTTGCTGGAGAATTCAGCAGCCAAATGTCCTTTCTCCATCTCCACGACATTTTCTCAGGAAAACCAAAATAAATTGGCTGAAGACAAGAGATGTTTGAGAGTAATTTTCACAGCTCACCCTCACTTCATCCTTCCGCTGCACATCTATCCACAGCCACTTTGAAGCCTTCCTAGACCTCATCACTCAACTTCCTTGACTTTCCACACTCATGGCTTGGTACAACATTTCCCACACACTCTCCCCACACTCCAGAAACACACTTCACTTGAAGTTCAGTGCTCAAGCCTTGTCAATGGCAAGGAGACTAATCACATCACAGCATTCAATGCTTCATTAGCAGTTTTCCCAAACCAGGGATCCCCTTCACTGTGAGCAAAATGCTCACGGTTTTAATCTGCTGACAGCTGCCTCAAATTATGTACTGCTGTATTAAAACTGACTGCAGGTTGATTTCTCTGCTTAACTCAACTTACCACACATTAACACACAAGTTAACAACCAATACTTAAAATGTGCCCTGTCTGTAAAGCCACCACTGTTACAGTCAGCGGGGACAGCTGGAGTGTTGTTTGCTGCAGAGCAACACGGACCTCTAGCAATCCTGCTTAGGTCTTATAGTTTATTATACAGCTAGAGATATGTGACTACTGCAGACAAAACAAAATCATTGCCAAAACTTCACTTAAAAACTCCAAAAATCCAAATCTTTATTATGCGTCAAAGAAGTTTATCTAATTCCATTGATTTTAAACACATTCTTTGTTACTTCCTCTCAGCTGGAAGCAGATACACAGAGGGAAAAACCCTTCTGATATACTCACAGCCTGACCCAAGTTGTTCTTACAAGATTTCCAATTTCTGTTCTGCATCAAAGACGTGTATTATCCATGAGCCATTGGCAGGGACAGAATGCAAGACTTCGAGCAATAAAAACCACAGGGCTGGGGTTTTTTTGCTATTGGAGTTAAAGGGCTCCAAACTGGGGTAAATCTTTACAGCTTCCTCTAGGTGCTACAAGTGAAAACCTTAACCACTGATACTTTTGACTATAGGGGAACCTGATGTATTTAATGAATAGGTTCAGTCACTATATTACATTAGTCATCCATATTAGCAAATGGACTTTGCACTCAGGTCACCAGGAGCAGCCCAAGATCATGTACATGTATCAAATTGGACCCTTAAACCACACACAGTCCCTGTGAGGTCACACTACTGTCATCATTCTATAGGTGAGGAAAGGCAAATACACAACTGCAATTACAGTTTTGGATCTATTTCTCTGGACCAAGGTGAAATTTCCAGCCTTTCAACTGAGTTTATTTTCACAAATCCCCGACAAAGTGGCCTTTTTGCTTGGTGTTTCTGAATTCTTTCCATCTTTGCATACTCTGTGGCTTTCCAGAAGTACTTCCTTCACTCCCAGCACAGCACCCATTTCTGGCAGCAGCTCTCTTTGACCACCAGGCCACCAAGTCCCCTGCTGCCAGCAGGAAACTGGTGAGCAGTCACCCAGCTGAGAACCTGCTTAGAGCCAGGGGCACCCAAGTCCATTTCTCAGGTCTGCCATTTCCTTCTCCCTCTCTTCCAACTGGGCCTCTGTTCTTCAGCTGTATGGACCAGCTAGTCCTTTATTTCTCCTGAATTTCACAGTGCCCATCAAGGTGACAAACCCTTCTATTCCCTACTTTTGTACAGCAGAGGATGAAATGGAATTTTAATGTCAGCTGGAGCCCCTTGGCGCTATTAATAAAAACGATAATAACAAGGGAGGTTTGCAAATTAGCAACCCTTGCTACAAACAGTGATACGCCCAATTTAGCACAAATCATTGCAGGCTCTTGCCTGCTTAGTGGCTATTTTAATCACTGGTGACTAATGCCTGTGAGGGCTATTCCAGGGTTTGACGTGCCTTAAACACAAGAAAATAGGGAAATCTTGGAGAGAGGCAGAAAGGAGAGGAGAGGAAGAGGGCAAGAGAAGGAATTGGCCAAAGCCAAAGGTTCATCACCAAAAAGCGTTCAGCTCATACCACCCATTTTGCTGCGGTTGCTACTGCATTTACTAGGGTCACTGACCAATTCCTCCTCTGAATAACAGCACCATTCCTCTTCTTTTGGTGCAAATCTAAGAAAAACAGTCATGCTCTGGAACACAAACAAAGGCTACCTGTCCCTTCCTTGGTTATGGAAATGGGGGTCAGCCTTTTTATTTTCAGAGGGGGCAGTGCTGGAATGCTCCCTGGCACACCACCAGAAAGGAAATATCTGCTTAAATATTTGACGGGAAGAGGAAAAAAGAGAAGAGAGGAAACAATGCAAAGGGGGATGGGGAGAGGGAACTTTTGATCATGCAGAGGAAAAGGGCTGCATGGCAAACAAAGCTGTGCTGTACTGAGCTTCACCTTCATGAAGTGAGCACCTTTTCCTTACACCACTCCAGTTGCTTTTCTCCATCCTAGCTTTCTAAGGACTAAAGGACTTTTCCTAGTTGAGGAAAGCTGAACAAAAAGCCATCAAGCACCACGTCCCTCAGCTAGACACATGTGTTTACCTAAGACATACGTATCATTTCTCCCACAGTAGGTTAAGGCTTACAAGCACTGGAACCCACCCAACAACCTCCAGATCACATTAAGCAGAACTCTGGAATAAACTAAACAAAACAAAAAAATCCCAACTTTCTAAAAAGGTTTTGGGAAAAAATTTGCATTTTGGAAAAATTAAAATAAAATTGCAGGGGACAAATAAAACATTCTTCAGAGCTAAAGGGTAAGACAATGTTTGATAACACAAGTGACCAAAGTTGGGTTTGGCCAACAGCATCCAACCATCATTATTTATGTGAAGGCCATCAAAATCATGGAACTGTTTGGATTAGGGAGCTTAAAGATCATCTAGTTCCAAACCCTCTGCCATGAACAAGGACACCTTCCACTAAACCAGGTTGCTGTAAGACCTATGCAGCCTGGCCTTCAACTCTTCCAGGGATAGGGCATGCACAGCTTCTGTGGTCAACCTGTTCTCATGCCTCATCACCCTCATTGTAAAGAATTTCTTCTTAATATCTGATTTAAATCTACCCCTTTCAGTTTAAAGCCTTTACCCTTCATAATGCTCCCTGAAAAAGAGTTCCTCCCCATCTTTCCTGTAGGTCTCCTTTTAGTGTTGGAAGGTTGCTATGAAGTTTCCCCAGAGGCTTATCTGTCCTTCTCCAGGCTAAATAACCTCAACTCTCTCAACCTGTCATCAGAGGAGAGGGGCACCAGCCCTCTGGTCATCTTCATTTCCTCCTCTGGACTCACTCCAATAGGTCCATGCCTTTCTTACACTGGGGACCCCAGAGCTGAACACAATACTCTCATGAGAGAGTTGGGTCTCATGAGAGTGGAGAAGAGAGGGGAATAACCTCCCCTGACCCACTGGCCATACTTCTTTTAATGTAGCCCAGGATGCCATTGCCTTTCTTGGCTGGAAGCACAAATGGCTCATGTCCAGTTTTTCATCCACCAGCACCCCCGAGTCCTTCTCTGCAGGGCTGCTCACATCCACTCATTACCTGGCCTGCACGTCTAGAATTGTCCTGACCCAGATGCAGAATCTTGTGCTTGGCCTTGCTGAACTTCATAAGGTTCACATAAGCCCACATCTCTAATCTGTCAAGGTATCTCTGGAGGGCATTCCTTCCCTCTAAAGTATCAGTAGATGATAGCCTGGTGTCATCAAGAATGACAAGAATGGGCATCCAAGTCTTCTGCTTTCTCTGGTGTACTCCATCTGACCAAACAGCACCATTAAATCCTTTTACTTAGGTCATGCCTGGGTAGAAAGCCACCCTGAGTACCCAACACCATTTCCTTCAGTACCTGCTGATTTCATGGCAGCCAAGGAACTCCATGAACTCTCCAGTGCTCAAGGGGTAGGGATACAGCAAAGTAAAAAGCCTGGCAGACAAATATTGCAAGCGGTAGGACAAGAGTTCAAAAAATGCAGCAATCTGTTCCTGTTCTTTGAAGGCTAATGTACAGTTTAACTTTTAAACAGAAGATGTGGGGAGACTGGCTCAAATCCTCCAGTTTGGCTTCTCCTCTCTATTACTGCACTGCAAACATGCATATACTTTGTGGCCCCATAAAATCTTTACATTCACTCAGGTCACTGCAGGTTTAGTTTTACAGTATTGGAGGCTCCAAACAGGACTGATCATAAACAGCTGCTTCTGGTTTTAACTAAGAGGGGAATCTTTTTGGTTTATTGCTCTTGTGGCCACTGAGTACTAGCACTGGAAATCTAGTCATCCAAGTTGCCTCGGACCTATTTCTCAAAATATGTTGGGTTGGTTTGTTTCTTTTTTTTCAGTACATGTTTGTTTACCAGTGTGGCTCCAGATTGTTGGCTAAGATCTGTAGACCCCTGGTGTAGCTACAGGAAATATTTCTAAAGTGTTCCTTTTCTGAGAAATCTGCAGCTTAAATAACCAATCTCTTTCCATGAGGCTTCTGCACCAACTAGTTGCACTAAAGTGGCTTCTCTCCTGTTTTCTTCCTCCACACCTCTGTCCTCTTAAGCCATAATCTGGTGATAGAGAAGGTATCACCTCTGCAGGTGTTGGTAGCAAGGAAAATGTCATGTGGTGCATAGTGTAAGTCAAACTTTCGCCCTTGCAGCTCTTGAGCTCTTTCACTTGGATCTTCTATTTGTTCCTCCCTGTATATTTTTTCTTCAAGCAGTAGATGTGAGAGGCTGTCTGCCTGTACTTGTACTTCACAGATCAGACAGGAACCTCCTAATTGACAAGAGGAAGAACTGGAAATTCTGGGGGTGGCCACAGTTGGCAAGGTTCACACATTCACTGATAAGCTCTCCAGGAAAATGTACCCTACAGCTTGTTCTGGCCTGCAACTTGCCAGGTACTCCTGAGTACAGAGTCTTCTGCATGCCTTCATCCTTGACCAGATTTTCAGGAGAACTCAGTGCACTGAGATGCAACATTTGCGGTTTCATAAAAGGATCCATTGGAAACCTGGCACGTATTTTGTTGCAAAGATGGACTCTCTTGGAAATCTGGTCTTAACAATCATGAAGAACTCTGGAAAAATTACTTCTGCTTCTTTTGACACAAAGTGTAGCTTTTGCAGGTCCTGCAAGCTCCAATGCAGCTGTTTCACTGAAGCCTGTGCTCTGCAAGGTTATGACAAAAACTCAAAATATCTTTTTTTTCTTTTCATCCAGAGACGTAGAGGTTCCATGTACAGAACTGTATCAAAACCAAGAGGTTCCAGTCCTAACTCAGCTGAACTTTCAAAGCTGCTTGGAAACCTAATTCATATTAAACTTTATGGGAACTGGACATCCAAATTCCCTAGGTGGCTTTGCAAAACACAGCTGTAACTAATTGCTGTGCAGAAAGGTTTGGGGGAAAGATTTTGATCTAGAAGAGGAGAGAGATATTTCAATGCCAAAAAAGCTTTTGCAATAGATTCATGGAATCCACACAGCCAATTCTGGGCTATCTCGTCAATGAAGTAAATGGAGCCATTTTGTAATACCTAATCCTTTCTCTGTAACTCTTCATGCACCTGCAGAGGTTATAAACTAAGTGGGAGAAAGAATTTCTTTTGCTGAGTTTCTAGTAATCCCTGCCGCCGCAAACTATGGGGCTGAAAGGTTGAATAAATCAAAACGACTGATGAACAATTCACGCCCAGCTCATTCCCATTGAAGAAATTGTCACATTCCATCAGTGAGGCTGGTAAAATCTGTGACCATCTCAACCCTTATCAAGCCTTAATTTCTTCTTCCTGTTTTGGCAATAATTTAACGTTAAAGGTCACAGAGTGAAATGCTCAGTCAGGAAGCTGAGGAGTTCTGATTTGATAACAACATTTTTTAGCCCCACGAAGCCCCACTTGGTATTTTCACCTCCTTTGTTCCTTTTCAAGACCATGATCCATCTTCCACTGAAGACAATGGGAGCATTTCCATTGAATTTAATGAGACTTGGATCAGGCCTAAATGTCAGTATTACTATATTAATATTTATGCTGTTGGAAGTATGTCAGAAAATATACAGGATGTGTGGAGTGGCTGAGTGAGCGATGAGAATCATAAATTTTCCTGACAGTCACTTCTTCACAAATCCTTAACATTTCTAATCTAACCATGGCAGTAATAAACTCGCAGGATTCTAACTTTCTCCTCTTACTGTACAAACCTTTCTCCCACTGTAATCTGTCTGAGTTGGCTCCAGAGTTGAAAAATCATCTGCGTTGCAACTCCCTATCTAGCTCATGTCTAGTCTCTCTTTCTCTCTCACACACATGTATAAGAAATTGAAACTGTTATTTTAGAAGTTGCACATTAAGTGGTCAGAATTAAAAGGTTCTCAAAACCGACAAGCTGCATGATTTACAGTGTTTAAAGATCCTTAGCTTAGCAGCCTTCACAGCCTTCAAAGCGGAGGAGCTGAGGATCCAAACCTGTTACTGCAAGGCTCCCACAAAACATGACAAGTGGCAACTGCTCTGAGAAGGTTTCTCCAGGCTGTTTTCCTTGGTGTTTCCTCTCAGCGCAAGGAAAGGGCCAAGCAGTGTGGCAACAAACGGAGCCTGCTGGCTTGCCACGGGAATGCCTGTCACTGCAGGGTGTGTGGCAACCACAGCGGTCAGACCCTCTTTGCACAGCTACTCCAACCTTCCTGTTACTGGAGAAGTGATGGGCAAAACAGTCCCAGAGGCCTGAAATTTCTGTTTCCCTTGAATAAGTCTCCAGACGGTCGGATTCCTCCCTGCCTCACCGCCCCTTCCCAGTGAGCAGAGCTTGCCTGAGTGGGTGGAGGAATGCGGGCAAGCTTGCAGCATAATAGTCAACTGACCACCAGAGCTGTAGAGTAAGGTCACTGGGGAAAAACAGTCATTGAAGAATGTGGCTGAGCTATGCCCCAGCTATGCAGGAGGAGGCTTTGTCTCCTTTGGCATGCTGAGCCCGACCAGGGCAACAGACAGGATGGCACTGAGAAACAGGCAGGAGCTGCTCCAAAGGGATGATCTGGAAGGGGTGGCTGCCAGATCTGTTTGCAGGACATCACCTCCTAACTCTGCTTAGCTACCTTCAGGCTGGTCTAGAACTGAAGTGCAGCACGAGAAAACATGGAAATTACATACAAATTAGGCAGGTAGAACATAAAAACGTTTACAAAAGGTAGTTCTGTGGTACTGCTGGAGATATACTACTTCCAGTACCCAGATGAATTCATTGCAGATTAAGAAATACTCTCCAAGATAAGAGGCTAAATCACAGCATGGTTGAGGTGCAAAAGGACCTTTTGAGGGCATCAGTCTGCCTTACTCAAGCAGAGTCACCTAGAGCAGGTTGCCCAGAACAATACAGCAAACTTCAAGGGACAGCTGTTCAAAGTGAGCAGCTTCTTTTATATCTGAGCGGTGATCTGTTCCCAGGGACAGTGTCCTCTGCTCCCATGAAGCCTGCAGTCCAACTTCTCAGCTTGAGTCTATCAATCCAAAACCTCAAATCTGAGGGATCCAGTCCTTGAGGGACATTTTTGTCACTGTAAACATGACAGTTCTGACCATTTCTCATGTTGCTAAACAGCAGTGTATGCAAAACCAAAATCTAAGCATTGAGACTGTAATTTTCATCAAATCATAAAAGATTTCAGACACCGAAAGTCCTGACACACTGGGCAGCTCGCATCAGTACAGTCCCTTTGAACTTCCCATAAAACCAGCTTTTGCAATGTTACTTTTAGTTTCTGGAAGTATAACAGAGCAATCAGTTCCACAGTGCCTTCGGACGGGTGTTTTATCACTCTGGTGACGGGTGAAAGGGCAGGAAGCAGAGGAACAGGATGGAATTTTGAGCACGACCCAAGTCCTGCCAGGACACAGGGGAGGGACACTTTCCGAAAAAAGAGAAGCTTTGCCATGGGGGAAGTGGACTGCCTTGCCTCCATATCCTGTGGATCCAAACTTCCCCCTGAGCGTGACATCTCTTATGAAAATATGCATGCAGACTTCTCCAAACTGCTTCCCGCTCCACTCTGGCAGAAGGGCCAGTTCTTGATAGTCTGAGATTTTAACAAAAAATAGGTTTAGCCCTGCCACTCAGACAGTGTTAGTGCAGTGGAAATGAGGGAAGAATCACGCCTAATATTACATTTTGGCTGGAGATTTCCTGTGGAAATCTTTGACAGGAAGAAAATAAAGTGTTTGATGAGATGAGATGTGTCACAGAAAGTATCAGCTGTCCTGATTGCTTGAAACTGAAGATTCAAATAATGGCAAAAAACTCCACAGTGGTTCATATCATCTGGGAGTGAAGTTTTTCCTTCTTTCCTATAGAGAGCCAGCATATTAGGAGAAGGATCTCAGACTAGTCTCCTTCCTTGTATATCTCTTAAAATACACTGGTGCTTCACAAAAGCAGGTTTTGGTCTTTTTCCTCTCTTTTTTTCCTTCACATGGAAAATTGCCGTTTTACAGATCTCACTTTGGAGTATCTTACAAGGGCTTGACTCAGAAAGCATTAAAAGCCTTTCAGCAGTCTTGGCTTAAACTATTTCAAATTTTGACATGTGCTTATGTGACTGGGGTTAGTATTTCAGGTACTAGAACAGTTTATCATTTATAAAGATTATCATTCTCCTTGAAGTGTTCAATTTAAATAAAACTGCTTTTTTCAGCAAGAAGAATTTGGAATTGTCCTCTGTAGCACTGAAGGTCAGATTATTAAATAAGTAGTTTATTTCTTAGTTGTTTTGGAGCCCTCCCTCTCTAACCATTTACTAAGTATTCAGTGAAACCCCACAAAGTCCTTGTCAGGCCTGAAATTACAGCAAAACTTCAAATTTGAGGAATTGCGGCCCAGTTTTCAAACTTGCGTTGAGACAAACTCAACATTTATAATCACTCTGGGCCACCAGTAGCTCTTTCAGGCACTTTTTTTTTGTTAGGAAACATTACATGCTAGGAATTTAAACAAAGGTGATGTATCAGCAAATGACTCTCAGACAGCGTGATCTCATCTCCCAGCCATGCAACATTTGGGAACAGGAATGAATGTTGCCCTTTAGCAACAGACCCACAAAGTAGACAATAGTTAAAATACCCATCCCACTTAAAACACAAATGTATCTTCTCAAACCTGCCACCTCCCTTCCTTTCCCACCTCACAGAAGATAAAAGTGGACTATTTGTCATCTAATAAAAGTTCTGTGAAGCAAATGCAGGTACTTGGGCGATCATTTTTGATTTAGACATGGAGGCAAATACTCAGCATCTAATTCTTCAAACATTAACTGGATGAGAGCATCACCAGGATCATCATAAGCTCAACTACAATCTGGACAAGATTTTGGGAAGTTCTTAGAAGGGCAGCTGGAACCACATGGCCCCATGATCAGGAGGAGAAAGCAAGTTCAAAGCCCTCAAGCCTGGATGCACACCAGGAGTGTGAGCTGGTGATCCAGTTTCACTCATCAGCCTGCATTTGATGTTTTAAACCTTTCAGACCAGGGATTGTGTCTTACTGTGTATGAGATGAAAAGCACCCAAGAACAAGGGGATCCTGATCTCTGGGCATCTGTGTAATACCAGTTAAAAAATAAAATGTATTCCTGCTTTTTCTGAGACTCCATTTGAGACCTGAACTGGGATAAGTAGAGGTTCAGGGAAATAACACAAACAAGAAAAAAAAGCAGAAGATCTAATGAAACATGGTATCCTTAGTATGCTTGCTGAGCCCAGGAAGCTTTTCCCATGGCTGAGTTTTTTCCTAACATCTTTTCCCTGTGTATTTTTTTGTGTCTGAATAAGTTCTGAGATTTACGTCCATTAGTGGGAAATGTCTCCTCACCAGCTCTAAATTTCATTATATCTGTAGAAATTGGATTATCTTTTAAATTTCTACTCCCTTCACAAATTAAGATGGAACCAGCTAAAGAGTCCTAAGGAAGGAGATGGACGAGCAAGCAGGATCACAAGGTCATACACAATATACATTTGCATTAAACTTATTTCCTTAGAAAATTGGCTAGTAAAAACATGCAAAATACTTTCTCAGGTCTTGGATGCTGGAATTAGACCTGCCCTGTCTGCCTACATACACCACCCAAAGTGGCAGAGTTATGAACATGCCCACTAATGCACACTGCAGTGAGTTGTGCCTGGTTACCTCCTTCAGAAAGGGGATCAAGCCCTTTATCAAAAAGCTGAGGAAGATGTAGAGAATAAAGAGTGGCCTTACTGAGCCAGAATGAAAGTTCATCTAACTGTGTATGTGGTCTCTAGCAGTGGCCACATAAGGAGGAATAAAGTTCAGCAGACATATTTGGTACTTTTCTCCAGTGTTCACTTCCAACATTTTTACTCAGCAACTTCTTAAGAATGACATCACTACATATACAGCAATCTCTGCAGATTTCTCTTCAATGAACTTATATTAATCTGTAATTCAGAGAAGTTTGCTGGCATATGGAGTTTTGCTGTGTTTCCTGAAGACATGGGCCAGTTTGAAACATAGGTTTTCAGCTTGCTCACTTCTGAAGCCTTGGCAAAGAAGCAGCAGCTACCATGCAACATCTCAAAATATTCCTTCTCTCCTGCAACACACCACAGGAGAAAAATCTGAGAGGCAACACAGTGCAGAGCAGCTTTAACAACCATCAAGCTGGACTGGGCTAGAAAGCATTAAACCTACACAGTCTTTCAGACACCTGACAATTTATGAAGATGTGAAGAGGTGCTGCCCTTTTGCATTTAAACTCTCTCCTTGGATTAGACAAAATAAAGCAGCTAAAGGATTCTGCAGTGTAGTCTGCACCTACAAAGCGTTTTCCTGGCACAGTCAAGCTGGTTGAGACTGTGACTCCCTGCTGTACTTCAACTCACATAACCAAGCACGTAAACCTCTGGAGCGGAGACCTGGCTGTGATTCAGCCACAAAGCAGATGTGAGCTCTGAGCACCTACATTTGCTTTTTGCTTGTTTTCCACCAGCCTCTCCCCAGACAGGGCTCTGACCCAATTCTCACTGGAGCCCACAAAGGCAGCCGACTAGCTCTAGGAGCTGGATGGCACCCAGAGCCTGGCTGAGTGAAATGCTATCCACTGTCTCACAGCTCCAGGCCTCCTGCCCCTGCAGCTCAAAGCCACTGTGACTTCTGCATTCCCCCCCCCAGCTTAGCGGGATGAGCAGCGCCAGCCCCGGCCCAAACAAAGCTGCTCAAATCCAATGTCACCATTCACGCAGGGCATGATTGCCACCATCCCCTGGCACCCTGACCTCTCCCTCCTAGCCAGCCACAAGAGCATGCCACATCTTGTGCCACATTTTCTTTCCTAAGAAAGCCCTCAGGGGCTTCTTTGGCACAGCTCACACTGGTAGTGAACAGCTCCCTTTGGCTTCCATGTTTACATCCTTGTGGTTGTTAATTTGAGAGAAGCCTTTTATTTTAGACACACACACACCCCAACTCCCTCTGCAGGGGGGGGAAAATGTGACCTTTAAGATTGTTTATACCAATCAACAAGAAGCCCTCATGCTGCCGGATTCCAAGAAACACGAGACCGTCTTGGAGTTTGGAAGAGGGAGGGGAGCACAGGCAGGAGAGGGAGCAATCAAGGTCAGGAGTTCACAGACAGGATAAAGCAGAAGGCAGGAGGAGCAGGCGGCATGGCAGGGCATGCCCTCTCCATTCAGAGAGGCAAGGCAAGCGCTGGCAGCTCCATCCACCATGTGCGCCACACCAGCATCCCGGGGCATGGAACCGACATCCCAGGGCGATGGGAGGAATGAGCTAGTTGGGGTGGCCTTGTAGAATGAGGGTGGCCATTTCTTCCTCAGAAATCCCTCATGGGTCTTCTGCCAGCCTTGCAGCATTTCACTGAGGACCAAGAGTGATCCAGGATGAGGAGAAATTACTGCAGTCCAGTTTTGTACCCTGGTGCCTGCTGTGATGAATAAAGTGTTTTTGACAAGACAAGGAGAAAGACGAAAATCTTTTCCCACTGCTGAACACAAAAGTAAATAAATAAGTAAACAGACAAGCATTCAAATCCAGGAATTTCCTTTCATTGCCAGCATCAGCCTTCAAGGGAGTAGCACCACAAATTTTTTCCTACCATTGTACTGAGCCAAATGAGCAAAGGTTGTGGTTTCAGGGATCCAAACTTCAAGTGTCCTAACAGGCAGAGGAAGCACCAGCAGCTCAGGACTGGCATGAAACCCATGGGTGCCTTGTGCACAAAATGCCAGAACTGACAGAAAGGAGGACTTGCTTCAGCTTCAAAGGCAGTAACACCATCATCTTAGTAGGTTGAAGACTGAGTCGTTTAGGGGGGAAATAAAAAGGGTGAAGTATCAATAAAAACCACAGGAGCACAAATGCGGTGGGATAGACTGAGATGTTGTGATACAGCACACCACTTTTGGGCAGCTGGCCCAGTTCAAGGCAGGGGTTTTCAGGACAGAGGTACATTTCTTCCTTTGAGTCTTCTCCCTAAACAACACATCACAGTGGTTGTCAAATTCAGCCCCAAGGTATCTGGCATGAAGTCAGGATTTTGACAATTTCAGTGACTTTTTTGTGGCCAGAGCTCTCTATGATTCTATATAATTACAATTACAGGGCTGCGTCTTGTTCTCATTTACACGTATCTTCTCCATTGGGTTACACAATATAACCAGAGGTGGCATTTGGCCTATACATTTTAATTTTTCTGTTGGCTGCCCAGATTCATTATTTATGACCCATTAGATACATTTGTTTCTTAATTAATAAACCTCAGAAAATATTTTTAATGAAAGACTGTGTTTTTTAAACAATCGTGTCGCTGCTCCTCTATTAGCACTCAAGGACTAAAGACTGTGAGTAGTTGTTAACTAGCAATTGGTTACTGAAACACATGAGGTTTTTGTCTTCCCATTACAGAGGCTAAAGAAATGACGCTTCTACAACCACATTGATATTGCCCATTTGAGTTCCCATTTCAAGGCACACACTGAATTTGAAACCACCACATGGATTTCTCACCCATACCTTCAGCAGTGTTGAGCACACTGTGAAGGAGAAAAGCAGACAGATGTCACAGCTGGCCATGCAGACATCAAAAGTAATTCTCTTTTTAAAGACAATTAGTTAGTTTTTCTTGTTTTTTTCTTTTTCGCCCCCCTTCCCTTTCTGTTTTCTTAAGCAGTGCTACCACAGCTTTTCAGTTGGTTAACACAGGGCTTTGACAGCATCTGGGATTTGTGTGCTAGGACAATTACCCCATGCAAGCCCTGCACAGCTGCACTGTTGGTGGAGTGACAAATGTACTCACTTTCCTTGCTTGAACAAACTACCAGAAGTCTGCTTATGAATACGAGCCTGGAGTAACATTTGTAGGCTAAGGCCAGTCATGTCGTCCCTGATACTTACATCCACTCATCTGCCAACATGCTGTCTGCAATCTGAAAGATGCTTCTGTTCTATTCCTACATTGTCTCATCAATGAAAGAGATTTGCAGGAGGGAGAGAGCTGGCCTATGAAGCCAGCAGTTACTTGCTCTTCCCTGGGTCCTGTTTTCAATATAAGTGGTTGGTTTAGGTTATTGTTCCTCCTTTTTCCTCTTCATTCATTCTGGCATTCTGTCCTGCCATGCAACTGGAGCTATTCAACTCAAAGATACAAAGGATTCATGAAAATGCTTAAAGACGAATTCGGGTTTCTCATCAATGCAGACTGTGTGTCTTGTTTTATACGACTTAGGGAACAGTAGTTCCTTCGAGAAATTATTCTCCATTCAGATCCTCAGGAAATGTGTCCTGATGAGATACAAATGACATAAATGAAATGCAGATGACCCCTTTTTGGCTACAGATCCAAGGAGGCCCGTGCCACATGCATATCTTTGGTCAGATACCTTCTGGTTTCTTCCAGCTCAAAAGCTACTCCTACCTGCCCAGGTTTGTAAGCATCACCCGTGTTTCCTCTGACTGCTGCACTACCAGGACAGACAGCAAAGCAAACCTGGCATCTCCTTCTGGGTTTTAAGATCTAATTTTCAAAAACCTTTGAAAGTCACAGTAGTCCAGTTCTAGGAGTCAGCTCATCCTTACAAATGAAAATGCAGATTCAGCCTGCCTAAATATTACCAAACTCCATGTAAGCAGAGTTTCCCATTTGCTGGCAGCAGCTCTTCGGAAGTGCCTGTGAAGTAAGAAATACCAGGCACAGAGATTCAGCTGGAAACCAGTGGCAATCTCGTGAATTGTCACTTCTGCTTCTCTTGCTATTTTGACTTCTCTCATACCATTGGAAAATCAAAAGGAAACAACGTCAAGGAAAGAACACTCAAATAAACACAGACGTTGACACAGCAAAAATCAGGTTCCTCCTTGTTCCCAAGACACTGAGATACCAAACCCAGAAGCATACTCTTGCTATTCCAACAGAAACATTTAAAGGAAAATTTTTCTCCATTCCATGATACTTGTGCACCTTACCATGAGACAGCGTGTACCCCCATCAGAGGAAAGATTGGGACAGAAATCTTCTCTTTCATTTGTTACCCCGTCCTGGTGACCCCTTTAATTCTATCATTGGGAAGAGACACCAGAAAAACTTTGTTGTTGAATGAACATTTTGTTGCAAGACCAAGGATGTCCTGCTTACACTCCCTCCTCTGTCACAAAAATTACAATCCTAAATACATCTCCTGAAAGAATCCTATCTAAACAGAATATAAGTACATCTCAAAAAGAAAAAAAAAAAAAAAAAAGGTGAGCATACTAATAAAATTTTCTCCAAAATAGAGTTTAAAATCCCCAAAAGCAGGACCAGACTAGGGATTCCCGTGCAGAGTTCATCCCACTGTTGAGACTGAAAGCATTTCGCACAATGCAGAGATGGATAGTCGAGTCAAACCAATGTAAAGGCAGATAGATCAGCAGTCTGGTCTTGGCCAAAATCTGGTTCAACCCCTGGAAATCCAAACCCATAAAGGACTAAAGCAAAAAATCTATGATAAATCAAAGCTACTTGATACCTCCCAAGCTCTCTAGCTTGACAATCTTTATAGCCAGCAAATGGGCTCAGAGTTGTACTTTCTTTGTGGCCATATTCTTTAATGGCCAGTTTAGGTAAAACAGTTTATTATTCCCAGGCTATGATAAATATCCTAGCTGCAACCACAGCTGTAAAGATACAGTCAGGATTATTTTGGGCATCCACCACCCACCTGACTTGAGCCTTGTGTCTCATCACCTAAGTAGGGGGTGCAAATCTCATTATAACCACCAGAGTGAGTCATGTGTTACAACTTCCGTGCATGTCCATTACAATCAAGAATAACCTCCCAGCTCCTCCCGAGGGGATAGCAGAGATGGATGGACACCTCTCTTTGATCTGGGGAGTTCTTCCTCTACCTCCAGTTTGTCTCCAGTTGCCTCCAAGGTCATACTCTCAGGACAGGGACAGCAAACCCCTCCCACTCTTGCATATGAATCTCATCTCCTATCCTCAAAAACCACAGGCTACACATGTTTGCTGTTACTTCCAGATGTGTCCACAACTTGAAAGCAGTGATTTCAGAAGGGAAAAAACCTTTAGAGCTAGTGGAGCTGAGTTCCCCTTCTCCTCCCTTTCCTTCAGCATCTGTCCAGGTCATCTACTCAGGCAACTCAAAACAGCTCTAGGGGACTCAATAGCTCCCCACGGAACCATCTGCGCGTGGATGGATTAAAGACACAATGCAACTCTTCTCCCCATTACATTTAAAGCCTCTGTCTCAGCTTACTGTCTCAGAATTTACTCCTAGAGATCCTTGGCTAAAGCCCTGCTAATGGATATCTAACAAGAAGTCATTTTGGTGTCCTTGCCCCTGCTGGAATGAAACAGACAGTTGCAGAACAATAGAGGCGATGGCACCGACGAGGACTTTGCCTCGACAGATGCAGTAGCACGTACAACACTCATATATCTTGCTCCCAGTGTCCTCACCCACGAAACCCTGGCAAAGGGCTTTGTCCTGCAGACATCTCCAGCCCTGGGTTCTTCTTCAGTAGCCAGACTGGGGGTGTCTTTTGGTGACCAGTCATGGGGATTGTGGTGGGCAAGCACACAGTGCCACTTCTGTGTGGTGTTTAATTTTCCCTTGGAGAGGACAGAAGGAGGTGGGAGAAAGGAGACAGCCTGACTCACACCAACACCTGGAGCATAGGCTCCAGAGACAGAGTGCTGCTGACACGAGAAGGGTTTGTCCTGACTTTTGGGAGTCCTTTTCAGAGTGGCTCTCTTCCCCATCAGCTGGTGACAGTCCACCCCCTCCACACCCTGTGCTGTGGGAAGTTAGTTTAGAAGTCAATTTTGCCATCTGTGGACTACCCCATGCTGGGAAAACCCTCAGCTGGGGAGATCTGTTGTCTTTGCAGAGTGGCACAAAGAAATTAGAGCGTGGGAGAGAACATGAACCTAAGAATCCTTCTAAGTCCTTAGCAAATTTCTCCATGCGTCCCCCAGACTCCACCTCTTCCACTCAAAGTACCTAAATGTGTCCTATAGTGATGTCTGCTGTTGACATCAGAGAAGGCTCAGAGCAGCACTCCTGCTGCTGCCCTCAGCTGAGTCATGACTCATGAACAAAGGGGATTTTGACCATTGTTATTTTATTATTTTCATTATTTCATTCATCATCCTAATTTCCTTCTCTCACGCCTGGCCAAAAGAGGAAGAAAGACATACACACACAAAAGAAAAGGGGAAAAAAAAAAAAAAAAAGGAAAAATATGCCAACATGGTCCACATCTGGAAACAGATTTCCCAACCTCAGAACAAAGAGCTCTGAAATTGTGGCTCCAAATCTCCTGTTTGTGTTCTCCCATTATGTAAAAAGTCCTATAATAAAGTCTAATGGAGAAAAAGCCCAAAAGCCAGCAAAAATTATTTGGAATTTATTAGCGGACAAGATCCTTTTGGAAGTCCTTGTAGAAATGTACATTGAACTTCCAAAATTATTAAGCTCAAAAAAACTCTAGGAGCATTTTGGTTCCAGAAAAGTTGTCCCTACAGATCAGGCTTGGCTTAAATCACTTCTTAATCCCAGCTGAACTACTGTGCTATTTCTTTTACTTTCCATGTTCAGAAAAATCACTCTTTCCAAAGTTAAGTGCTATACAGGGAGGAGAAAAAACTGTGGAGACACAAACAGAATACTAAAGGGAGAAAAAAGAAAAAAAAACAATTCCAGAAATCATCATTTTTCAGCAAGGAAAATGGGGACAAACAATTCTTAAGAGAGTTGAGGATACTAGTAATTTTTGACAGCAGAAAGTTTTTTAGAATGGGTTAAAAATCCACTCTGACACGTTTAACAGAAAAGAATTTTGCAAGTCAAAGAAATGTTTGTGTGGGAAAAAATATTCAAACACATTCAGATTTTAATTTGAAAACCATAACACCAACCATAGCATTTCAATGGAAAGAAAATGCACACGTTGTTGAGAAATGGCACAGTGCACCCCACTGGGACAGAAAGAAAAGGATTATTAATTGAGAATTGTTGAGGAGAGGATGATTATTTGAGGACTTCAAAAGAAGATGCTTCTCTAACCTGGTTTATCATACAGAGAGACACCCAAGTGCCACGTGTACTTTGGCTTCCATTTCCACCTTGGGACTCCTGGATGGCAACTCAACACACCAGCATTACCTCAAAAGCCAGGGCTCATGCACGCCATGGATTTGTCCTCTAGCTCCAAGCCAAAGTGACCTAGGAAGAGACACCACAACTGGATGCACATGAAGGAGTCTACATTGTTCAGCAGCCTCCTGGTTATAAACTCTTTCCTCACACCTCTCTTTTCTTTGATGTTACTGTGCTTATGTTCAAGCGTTGAATCATTGGACTTCGCCTTTCATCTGGACCCTTGGGATGCATTATAGGCATGGAAAGAGAAAGGCACCACTTAATTACACTTTCCAAGTACAAGGGAGAGGAAATTCCTGGAAAATCAGGCTAAGACTGTCCAAAAAACTTCTTCGAAGAAACATGGCAAACTGTGTATAGCCATTTATGGTAGAGATGGAAGTTAGACTACCCTTGAAGGCAAGCGGCTGCTGTCCAGACAGAGCTTTTAATCACCATTCCAGTTAGGCACTGAGAACTAAATGCATCATAAGTAGCCAGGGAAGAAGGGCTGTTCCAAATAAATAGCCTCATTATTCTGCAGGAACTGCTCTAGCTCATATATGTTTACCTATGTTTGTATTTTAAAAGAACCAAGGATCCACAACTCAAGTTCTGAATTGCAGAATTTGAATTCTGAAACCAATCTTCTTTCTCCATGCATGGAATTACTCAAATAACAACTGAATTGTTCAAAACTTTTTTTTTTTTAATGAACAGTGGTTTTTCTTCAAAAGAAAATAAATTTATGAGCATTTTCTCCTACCCTTCCTCAAATTTTTCTAATTTTTAAGTATAAAACCCCCACAAACCCAAGAAACTTTTTCAGCTCTGTTTTTCTTCATTCTTCCCCTGTTGCCTCTCTTTCCATGGCAGAACAGAACAAAAGCTGACGAGAAGGTGTGGGGAAAAATAAAGAATACTTTAACCAAATATTTTCATTCACGCCTTTTAAAACTGGAAGTTACCAGAGCTGTTTTCTACTGCTTTTTTGAGATGGTTTTCAATTTTTGCCTTGCTTGCATTTTTCTGTCAAATGAGAAAAACTGAACTTTTTTTTTTTTTTGAACTGTGCTCAAATGCAGGAAACACTATTAGACGAGCTTAACACAAACACGCACACACACACCCAATCCATGCAAGAAATTCTTGCTACCTGCAGATGTGGTCCACTCTCAAACTCAGCCCAGGTGTGATCCAAGTGCTCAGCTCACTGAATACCACATGGTCTCTGTTTTTCTGTGAAGCATTTCAATGCTGAATCTCAGAGGAGACATCAGTCTCTGTAACACATGGCCACAACCTCCTGTTACCAGCCCTACGTCTGTCTGTCATAGCTGCCCTGCTCAGAGCAATGCAACTTTAGCAGAGGATATGCTCAGCCTCAAGTCTCCATAGTCTTCAGTCTCCTTCTCTCTAAAGTCACAATTACTCTCCTTTATCAGCAGCTGAAACACATACTCAATCCCCTGGTTTCCATTCCAAAGACCCAAGTTAATCAGGTGAAAACAAGGTCTTGCAACTCCCCATCACTTCCCTGAACTACTGGTGTTCCTCCCAGGATGCCAGCTCACCTTAGAATATGGCAGCCCTCCCTGCTTTACCCCAACTGCTGCAAGAGCCAATCCATTCTCACACTCCAGGTCTTGAGATCAGGTGAAATGTACAGTTTTTTAAAATAAAAGACATTTTCTAGCCTTCATGCTTGCTAAGGAAAACCTGGAGATAACATCTGAATGCAGTTATAGGCTCCCAAACCAGGCAGCAGCTGTAAGGAAGCAGGTACATATTTCAGTCTCGTGATTGTTTTCATTCAGCATCGCTGTTTGTCAAGACTTGACTCATGATTTTTGATCACTGCCAAGGCTGGCATTACTGACCATGAGCTCTGAGAAGTTTTGATGATTTACTGCATGTAAGGAGGGGTCTCAAGCTTGTGATGCTCAGCCTTTCAGTGCTGTGAGCAAGCCAGGTCTGTTGTGTGTCTCGGCAGAGCCCTGTCACGTGGACATGGCGTGCACAAGCCCTGTGCCACCCGTTCTTGTCCAAGCCAGCCCTCTCTCTCAAGGACCCGCGTGGGGCACAGCAATCCTCCACGGCTGCAAAAGCAAGGCTCAGTCCTGCTCCTCAAAGGAAACCATGAGAATTTTTGCCTCTGGCATATTCATGGAGACAGGGTCCTGCCCAAAACACATACCAAGGGAATAAATCCTCCAGAAATATGAATACTCTTTGCCTCATACCAAAACATTCATAGTAAGCCCAGGCAGCACTCCACAGCAAAACACTGGCAAGAGGAAATGCTAATAAAACACTAAGACATTAAAAAACACCAAGAAAAACTTCCCAGAAGAAACAAACATTAGAAGAATATGTTGCCCATTCGGTCAAAAAAATGCTAACAAACTAATGCTGTCTCATGATGAAATTGAAATATTTACAGGAAGAGAGCACAGAATTTTGGCTGACAAACACAAAAACTATCTTCTGGCACAACTTTTTTTCTGTGCAGAACAAAGGGGAAAGGAAACAGAAGAGGGAAAGTGGGAGAGTGAGGGCAGGGTGAAAGAAAGGGGACAAAAAGCAGGAGAGGAATATGGATTAGGAAACTGATGGAAAGAAAAAAAAACAAAAAACAAAGAAGCAAGGGGGAAGAGAGGGCAACAGAGAGCAGAATTCACACTAGGAAGACTTGCTGCTCCACAGTTACCTGCCAGTAGACAGATCCATTTACATCTCCCTTAGGCAAGGAACAGACTCGTTTGCTTCCCCCACAAAAGAAGTGGAATACTAACAGAACCTGCCAGCAACACACACAAAACATTAGGCTGCCCAATGGGACAGCTGGGGCCAAGTGAGTGGAAACAACATGTCAGTTATTAATTAATTTGTTTTATATTCATGTCATTATAGGTAATTACACGAGTTGGTCCCACAGCCTGAGCCTTCCTCGGTCACTGATCCCCGTGATTCACGACAGACAGTTGCACAACACGGCTGTCAGTGACTTCATCATGTGGCATGGAAAATCCTCTCTAGATGCGTGTGCGCGCACTGACTCACTTTGACACCTTGGGTTGACATTTGCAACATGGGCCAAGCCCGTCAATAAGACAAAGGCACTTTTTGTGAGGTTTCCAAGCCACTAGGTTGGGTATCAAACAATGCAGCACACAGGAGAAGACAAGAGAAGGTGGCCCTCAAATGTTCAGGTCATGTGTGCAACAGCCAAGGGCACTGGCACAAGAAAGTACTCAAGGCAACAGCTCTTCTCTGGCAACAGCCAAAAACAGGACACCACAGAGCAAGGCCTCTGCACAGTACTTAAAGTCCACAAGTAGGAACATCCCAGGAAGCTCTCAAGAACCAAGACAGGCCCTTCTATTTAGAGAAAAGAAGATATTTCATAACTGAGAGTCAGCAGGAACAGTTAAGTGCTGCAGAAGAGCCTGAATGAGAAGAGGAAATATTATGTAAAATCACACTCAGATATCACTTGGGAAGAATAAGCAAGATCTACCATAAATCCAGGCACATGGGATACAGGAACCTCCACCCAGAACTGGACACCAGAGCAGCCCTCTCAATCAATCTCCACCCTGGAGACACACAAGAAATAGGAGCTGTAAACAGAAAATTAAATAGATGGTTTCTCGTCTCCACTGGAGAAACTGGAACTGAGAAGATTTCTCCCAACTCCTTTGGCAGCCCTCTGAAAAGTCTTTCAGAAAAATCAAAATCAAAAGAAGCATCTTAGAAAGAGTGGGTTGCATGAGCCCAGTATTGCACCCTGCATGAAGAAAGCATGATGCAAACAGAGATGGTCAGAGGGAGCACTAAGAGAAATATTTCAGGGAAATGTTTTCACTGACCAGAGGTTTCAAACAGTGGATGAAAACAACCACCCTAGTGGTTCTGGTGACTTGGTTCTTTCTGGAAGAAAATAAACATAAGTGAGTAAAAATCAAGCCATTTTGTTTTGAGAAAAGTTGAATTTTCCATTTGAAATGAGATTTTATCTTGCTATACACTTTTTTCTTTTTGTTTGTGTTAAGTCAAGAGCCTTGAACACTTCATTCTACAGGGTAAAAATGAAAAAGAAGTCCTCACAGTTTTCAGTTCAGCAAGGAAGCCAGAAAAAAGTTGCTTAATTCGTCCCATCTTCCTTTCCATTTCAGTCATCCACCCAGCTCCCAGTCATTTCAAAAGCAGATGCACCTGCACCCAGGCATCTTGGAACTGAGGCCCCCATAGGAGCTTCTCAACCACTAGACAAAAAAAAACCTTCTGGGAAACGTGTAAGAAGTTGCAGGTAGCAAAAAGAAACCCTGGGTTAATGCTGGGAAGAGAGGCACAAGCAAGGCCTGTCATAGCTGCTAGGGTTTGCTGCTGCCCTGGTGGCATCATCACAGATTCTCCCCCAGCAGTGCAGGGAAGAAAACCTGATGGACAACACACATGTCCTAAGTGAGGGTGGCCAAGCACCCTGCTACTCCTTCATAGGCCTGCTGTTGGTAGCAGCTGGACTTGCAGCTGTCCTCACCTCATTGTGCCATCATAGCCATGGGGAAATGCATTTTTCCATTTGATTTCAAACCCCACAATTTGGCCTTGACCCCATGGGGAGAGAAATCACAGCTGTTGATCACTACACCTATATTTTCACCTTTTGCCAAGCTAATAGTGAGCCAAGGGCAAAATGTTGTCACTGTCAAGGAGACTTGCATGGCACTTTAGGGCTTTCACACCTTTGTAAGGGCAGAAGAGAAGGCATGACAGAGCCAGATCTCCCCATTGTTCCCCAAGGAATACTCTACTCACCACAGCCATGCCCATTTCTTTCTGCATCCCTCTGGCTCTTTCACCCATTCACGTGCCAGGCAAGCCATGCTGCTGCT
Organism: Corvus hawaiiensis; assembly: GCF_020740725.1. Taxonomy (NCBI): domain Eukaryota; kingdom Metazoa; phylum Chordata; class Aves; order Passeriformes; family Corvidae; genus Corvus; species Corvus hawaiiensis. Next base: position 48,340,385 of record NC_063218.1, on the reverse strand, counting down.
CCCCTCACTAGAGCTACTTGTTACCCTAGATCAATACTTAAAAAAAAAAATTAAATAGCTCTGCCTTGGGTATCATGCAGTGCATTCCAGTTCCTCCCTAGTCAGTGTTTGTGCAGTGGTTTAAATACGTGAAGAGTTACATAAATGCTAACTATTATTATAATGTTCCCCTCCTTCCAGTCAACTCCCCCCACAGACTCACAGAAACATTCCCCACCTCCCATTTTAGCACGTTCATGGCATCAGAAATTACCCTGTTTTCATTTACCCTGCCCTTTGCCATATGATCCTGGCCCTCAGAAGCTTTAAATAGTCTGCATTATTATGAAGGCTTGTTAGGACTTGTCCCTAATCACTCCAGGAATAATCCTTGATGGCTTGTTTCAGACCATGTGTGTGAATGTTTGTACAACCACAGGGCTCTGGCTTGCTTAGGTCCCTCCTAGAAGGGGAATTAAAGCTTTCTGTTCACTACAGGAGTGGCACATAGTGGGAGCCTGTGTGGCAGTTGTGTCTACATGCACTGAAGTTCTCTTTAGTGAAGATCTGAAATGAAAATGTACATTTCAGCAAAGAACAGGCTGACCAGATTATGTGTTGATAGATGTCAAGCAGCAGAAATCAACCTGCCCTTTAAATGCCGAGCAGCAGAAATCAACCTGCCCTTTAAATGCAGGGACACTAAAAATGGTGCAGTCAGTGCTTCCCAGAATTGTGCTCGTTACAGCTGGTCCCAGAGCTTGCAGTGTTTGTCTGGTGCACAAGAATTCCAGCATTAGATACTGAAATACAAGCTCTCTGCTGGGGTTACAACCCCTGTTTTCTACCTTATGATGGGGATATAAATTGAGAAAAGAGATAGGGAAATCTAGTGCTTAATAAATCTGTTTTTCGAAGGCTGGCAATTGTGATTTCAATGTCATCTGCAGGAGAAAATACAAGGCAGAGATACATTTGCTTTTCTGGGTTGGTTTCCAGCTGCAATCTTGAAGAAAAACAAATCATACCATAGCATGACAACACCAAGACTCATGCCATGTAGACGGCAGTGCATATCAGGCAGGGCAAACAGATTACCAGACCTTTGTTTACCAGGGGTCACACTGGTCCACTGAGATAAAACTTCTGGTGTTTGGAGATTTTGCAGTCATACTATGCACTGACAACATTATCCCACCCACGTTCTCATGACACCATAGGAACCAAAATGGGGAGAGGCAGCTGAGGAACACCTGCTAAAGTAATACCACGACAAAGTGCCTTTGCACCATAGATCAGCATCCAGTCTCCCCAGCCATGTGGCCCTCATGTTTTTGGATAATCTTTGAACATTTTGTGGCATCTCACCATCTCTAGGACACTACAAGAGGTATCTGAAGGAACTAAGATTAAAAGAGAAGGTTTTAGTACTTTTCATCTCTCTTCAAAAGTAACAAGGAAGACAAAGACTATACAAAGTCTTTTGGAATCAGGAGATGCTGATATGTTCATCAGCAGGATGGTTTAGAGATTTTATCTGAGGTTAATGTCCTTATCTTAGTGCTTGGTCAAACAGTTCCCCCCCCACTACACATACAAAAAACCCCAAGCAAACAAACAAACTCAACAACAACTCCCCACCTCAAAAAAAAAAAAAAATCCCTCAAAGGCAAGTTACTTGCAGCACTTCCATTTATTTTGCAGGCAGCCAAGATGAAATCAGTGCTTAACAAAAAGGGAACAAGGGAAGGTGCCTAAATGCTTAGGTGGGAAAAGAGCAGGCAGTATATGGAAAGAAGTGCTACATGAAACTACACAGCCTAGAACTGAGATAGGGGTTAAGCCTTGAGACCCCAGGTGCCAGGGGGGCCCACACTGTGGGACAATTGAGGGGATCACAAGCTGCTAAACAAAGACATCTGAAAAACAAAAAGGCCCATTTTCCTGATGGGGAGTTAGCTTACTCAGGGGAATGTTCACCTTCAAATATGGACATAGCAGGCAAAACTGTGAAATAACATTAAGAAAACTCTTTAAAGGAGAAACTCTTGCATTGCTGTAATCCATAGAGAATTTTGCAAAGGAAATGTCATTGTTTTGCACTGCAGCCAGCCACATGAAGACAGGCAGACGTGAATTTATCTTACTTAAGAGCACCCAGCAAAACCAGTGGCAGAGACAAGTATGGAGGAGCTTTGACATTCTGATCAAGGAAAAAAATGTGGGTCTTTAGTCTCCTGGAATCCTAGGCCACAAATCTGGCATCATAAAAGTGGGAATACTCAGACTCTTTAAGAAGCTACAAATTTGTGCTGTAACAAAAGGCTCAGACTAAGTTACTGCAAAAGATGGACTTGGCTTCCTCATGGGCAGAACCTCCCAAGGGCCAGCACTTTCTACCCTCCTTAAACAAAGGTACTGGCAAGCAGGGAAGGAACTCAAGCACACCTGGAACTAAAGCATGAGACCTTTCTTCAAGATGCAAAGTCAAACTCTGCACAAGGGTAAACGTGGAGCAGAGACCCATGGAGACACTGGCTCCTGACAATGCTGCAATGAGCAGGCAGTTACAGAAATTATAGCAGTGACTCACTCAAGCAAAAAAATGTTCTTCATCATATGCAAGGAGAACCAATTCTGAAGAGGAGAGAGAAAAGAGCTACCCCCTTAAATAAACAAATACACAAGTACAAATAAACAGATCTGTGAAAGCAGGTCCTTCTTCAAAGCTGGACCTTGAGGTGAAAAATACATTAACAAGCAGTCATTCCTAGAGAAGCTCCCCTCAAAGAGGAGCCTGAGGACACTGGGAGCACAGCCTTATTCTAATGGATGTTCGAGTAAACATGCAGGGGGGTCCTCACACTATTTCACCATGTGGACCACACTGAGACGTCCAAATTAGAAACTGAGACTCCCTGCAAACTCCAGAGAGAGGGGCAGACATTTTTTGAACATGATTCAGAGCCCAGAGGGTAGGAACCTAGCTCCTGTTCTACTTATGTGGTCCAAACCACCCCCAGAAGTGCCTTCCCCGTTTCTTAGTCCACACTCAATGTTTAGGCAGCCTGACATAGGTTCCCTACACTAAATGGTGAATATTACACAACGACAGCAAATTCCTGAAATCTTCTCTATGTGGTAAGCATGGTATGAGCCCAGAGGGAAATAACAGAATCTGAGATGGGGAACCTGATGCTGCCTCATAGACTGGAATGGCAAAGCTGTAATAAACACTACTTTTCTTTATTGTTTTCAAAATTTATTTTAGAACTTGGATGAAATTTGGCACATGCTAAAGATGGAATAGGGAGAATCTACTTTGTGCATCACTAGACATGCACATAAAACAGAGTCCTGCTTTCAAAAGGAGATGGAGTAAAAGCTTGGCTATTCCAGAATAAATAGAGGTGCTATGGAGAGATCATACAATAACTGCACATAAGAAACAGAAGATTTTACTGAGCTCAGAAGGACCAAAAGGTGTTGACTAAACCCATACAAACATGTTATGGTGGACATGGCTGAATCTAAATTTTAAAAAAGAGGTGATTCAGTTCTGGATGCCTTGAGCATCAGTCACTACTGCCACACAGCACATTAATTATTTTGCTACAGTTAACGATTGTATTCTTTACAGGTTATCAACCAGGAATGCCACATTCTCTTCCAGTATGAAAAAAAATATATATACAGGAAAAGAGGAGGTAAAACTGCAGAACAGGATTTTGTACATTGGACATTGTAACACCTTATCAGGCCCCAGACGAATGAGATCAGAAATGCCAGCTGGAACCCACAGGGCTTATCTGGGCACTCAGAAGCATAGGAAGAATGAGAGCCAGAGGAGTTTTATTCTATATGAATCCCTGAATGCTGCTGCTGTAGATAAGGAGCAAAGTCCCAGGTTCCACTAAGTCAATGACAAATCTCAGCTTGACTTCATTTGGGCTGGGATTTCCTGCCCAGCATCCAAGGGTAAAAACTACACTAAGCACAGGAAAAAGGCAGCTGAAACTACTGAACTTGTGCATAGCTCATGATTGCAATTGTTTTGCAGCCAGCATAAGCATACCTGCAGTAGATGGGAAAGGTGGCTGATGGGTGGTTTGGGTTTTTCCTTTTTGATTTTTTTTTGGTCAGCTGTTAGCCAACCTTGTTTTCTGAGGTTTAGGGCCAGACTTTTTGGGGTTTAGGGATCATTTTGGGTGTATGAGGATGTTACCCTACACCCAAAGCACCAAAGTTTAAAACTCACCTCCTGTTGAAGGAGGCTTTTGGATGACCAGGGCTCTCAAGGTCCTGGGGCAGGACCCCCATGTCATGTGAGTGGGGGAACAGCAAATCCCAGTAATACACCAAGAGGAAAGAGCTGTTGGACCGTGAACAAATCAGAAAATTTAAAAAGCAAGCAGCAATCTGCCAAAGCAATAGTATGGCATCTCACACAGAGCACCAGCTTGCTGGGAGGAAAACCAGGGCTCACAGCAAAACTCAGCTTCCTTCAGGTGGAGGCTCACAGGCTCCCCAGCTAGGGCTTGGCCACCCTGTTCCCAACAGGGACAACCCTCTGCCCAGGAGGAAACAGAAGGTGTTCACACACAAAGGAGAAAAATCTCCCTGTCCTCTCAAGGCATCCAAAATGTTTCAGGCTACACCTCCCAGACTTAAGATGCAGACCTCAAAGACAACAGCAGGAACAACACAGGTACCATGCTCGAAGTATTAGAGTAAAAACCCCACCTCTCATTCAATGCTAAAATGTTCTCTGCTTGGGGGCCCTGCTTATTGCCACAAGAGACAACATACAAAAAACTTTGACTTGCTGTTGGCATTGGGACTGCCTCCAGAAATGGTCCAAATTTCAAGGGAAAGGGAGGCAAATCCTTTTTCGTTTTCTTCTGCCTGTTTCTCATGGAACCTTGACTCTCCTTTTATGGCTGTGACAGCAGAAGGAGCAGCACAAGCACTCACAAAGGTGCTGCTGCCTGTGCTGCCCATGAGCTGTGCCAGCAGAAGCCACGACAGGGCCAACCGGGACATGGGGAACCTCTCCCACCTCTTTCCAGCCACCAGTGACCTTCCAGCACGCTCCAGTCACCTCCAACCAACACTTCCCAGGCATGAGTTCTCTCCCTCAGCCACAGCACAGCTGCACAGAGTGCCAGCAGGAGAGATAGCAAGGGCTTGTTTTCACCTTTTGGCAGTGCCTCCTCTCCCTTGTGCCGGGTGTGTGGGCTTTTTAGGGTGCCAATTAAGCGCACGCCGGGGCCGGGGTGGAGGTGCGGCGCGCCGAGCCCCCGGCCCGCTGCCTCTGCACTGTCACCTTCCATTAAGCAGCTGGCGGCCGGGAGAAGGGGAGGGAAAAGCCAGCGGCATGTTTGGTTTGCTGTTTTTGTGGGCACTTTACAACTTCAAAGGCTTCCCTCTGGTTCACAGGGGGCAAGGGGCAGAGGTCAGTAGGCACGGTTTGACCTCCCTTTCACCTCCTCCCCGAAAGGGAGAGACGCACACACACAGAGGAAGAAGAAAAGGAAGAGGGGATCCTGGCAAACACTTTTATCCTCTAATCTTTCTTCGCCTTAGTGCTGTAGAGGCTTTGTCCCGCAGACAAAGTGCCCTTCGAAGTCTGACACTTCCATGCTAGACTCTTCCTCCTCTTGTCCAAGGAGAAAATTAAAGCGAAACAGCAACACAAAAAAATGGGGGGCGGGGGGGCTGAATTAAAAAAGGAAAATCCTTCTCTTAGGGGCAGGGTTTTCTCATTTTTTATTTTGAGCAGAAGGGGAAGTTGGGAGATTTTTTGTTGCCTTTTCTTCCCCTAGCTAAATAGCTGTCCATCTATATATATGCCCACCGACTGCACGAGGGAGGAAGAAAACAGGCATGATTGTTCAAGATCCAGCTCGAGATGTAAAAGATGCATTTTCTTGTCTTTAAATACAGCAATTGTTGTATTTATTTATTTATTTTTAATGGCGAGGTCGCTCACCCGAGGCACTGAGGAATAAGTTCGAGTTTCAGAAAGCTCTCCACAGCTGGTGATTATATCCCTTGCAGTGCGTACAAAGACATTGAGAAAGCAGCAGGGAAAGTAAACAGTATCACTTCTGGGGATGGAGAAGGAGAGAAGGAGGGGGGCAGAGGAGAAGGAGGAGGAGGAGAAGAGAGGCAGATGAAATTTAAACTGGCGGTCAGCCCAGGCACCAACTTAAAACAATACAGTGAGAGGAAGCCAAAAAGGAAAAAAAAAAACCAGAGGGGTGTGTATAGAAACACACTCTGTGTGTGTACACGCGTGTGAAAGTGCATGAAGCAAACCTACAGCAAGGAAAGGAAAGGATAGGATGAGGTTGCAAGCCCAGTGTTTCAACAGCCATCCTTGGGGGTCCATCACAGAGCAGAACAGCTTGCAAGGGGAGGTTTTGGGGGCAAAGTCATCATCCCTGCTGTAAATACATCTATGAGCATTTCTAATCAGCTGGCGAAGTGTAGCTGTTCAGCTCTCTCAGGACTGAGGGAAGGAAAACCACAGGGTCTAGAAACAGCACTTCCAGCCTTGTCACGTCCTGCATCCTCAAAACCAAAAGGGACAAGAAAGTGGTAGGCAGATCCTGACTAAAATCTAGTGACTGATGCTCTTCCGGCTGGCACAACAGACTTGGGCTATGCTTATCTTTCAGCTGGCTTTGGGACTCACGCTCCTACTTGGCTCGAGGCAGTTTAATGTTAAGCTACAGCCTTTCTCCAGCATTTTGGTTTGACAGTATGGGAGAAAACAGAGTCATGACTAGCTGGTGCTTTGGAGGGCCAAATATTTTGTGTGTCACAGCTCAGGGCAGAAACTGGATGCAGTTTGGTCCAGGCCCGTACAAGCCCTTCTCACACAGATTGGTTCTGGGTGCTGACCGAGGCTTACCTACCAGAATAGTTCTGGCTGTGTTGTATCTTCTCTGGTCACGCTGACCGTGATTTCACTGCCATAAGGTTAGTCATCTTCGTGTGGGGGAAGGGAGAGACAGGCTTTTTGGAATGTCCATCTGACTGGGAAAGGCTAACAAGCCCTCCTTTATAGATGTCTACACATGTACCTCAGCAGAAATGCAGTTGGAAAGCTTCTGGAGAGACAATGTACCTTAAAAGGATCAGGCCAGCCTGTTCTTTAGGCTGCCCATCAAATTTTCCACTACCTTTCACACCCGGAGAAGTCAGGCATCCTGCAGGTTGATGTATTCTCTAAAGTGTTCCAGCAATTGCCCTCTCCTCCAAGAAACAACACAAATCTTCAGGCCACTGCTGCAAGCCCTGGCAAACCATGGCTCTCGCCTCATATGGGAGTGCAGGGATGCAGCCACACTTCTGGCTGAGCTTCAGCACCCTTGGCAGTGCTTGACAGGACAGGTTGGTCAAGAGACAGGAACTCCAAGTGCTTACTACTCAGAGTGTTGCTCCCTTGAATTAAAGGCCTCCCCAGACAAGCACTTCTGCTAACCTCACTGTCCTCTTGTGCTGCAAGACTGGCTGGCACCATCCTTCTCAGACCCTTCACTGTCTGCCACCAGTTTGGGGAAAGAAGATGCATCATAACAGGGGCCCACTTGTGCTACACTTTGCAACTTTTACATACGGCCTGGACCAGAACCAGAAAAAGCAGACATCATGGAAAAATACAGCAAACAGCGCTGCACTCTACAAAGGATCCCTTGATTCCCTCCCCTCCCAAGTCTTTGTGAAATTTGGTATGGATTCAACTGATGCAGCAGCTTCTCCAAGGGCTTCTTGCTCTGTCTCCTTGACATATAGTGCATTTAAAACCTGCCACCACAAACATTTTCAACTGCTACTAATGATCACCCAAGGTACAGGGTGATGATAAATTAGATCCTTAGCATCCCATTAAGAAGGGCCAATAATTCAACATTACTTTTAGACTTAAGTCACTATGGTACTGAAATGAGAGGTCATTTCATTTACATCAGAGACTCTAAAATTTATGCACTGGTTACTCAAAGGTAGTTTTCTGCTTGAAAAATGCAAGTCTCAATAGGAGAAAATCTAGTTAGATTTTAGGAAAAAGGATTCACATTTAAGGCCAGTCAAGCAGTCAAGCACTGGAACAGGCTGTTCAGGAGAGGTTGTGGGATCTTCATCCTCAAGCTCAAGACTGGACTGGGCAAGAAGGCCCTGAGCAATCTGAACTAATTTTGCTCAACTCTGCAAAGGCTTGAACTAATGATCTCTGGAGATCCTTTCCAACCTATATTAGTCTGTGACCAAGAAGGCCATGCCAGAACCTGCCCAAGACACATACAGCACCTCAGGTCTGAATACAATCTTCATCATGGAGGCACCCCTGTTGAGGTGTTTCCAATACAAACATTGCCATGGTTACCTTTTGATTAAAACAAACTCAGTTCTACTTGCCTGCTTCCCAAGGGTAACTATGCAAGCAAGCCAAAATAAGAGATTCTGAGTGCATTAAATCTCCAGGTGTTGGGTCTGTGAACCACTGAATGCACCCAACTGCTACCAGACCCTGCAAAGGGACAGTTCAGATGGCTGAACCCAGCAGACCAGCATCAGCACACTTCAGATGACTCTGACACTCCAAATGGGCAGGGCCTGATTTGCAGATGAAGGATGGGAGCAGATCACCAGTCTCCTCTCCATTCAAACATTGACCGAAAGCATTCTCACTTTCCATTCTCACAGTAAGAGCAAATTGTTTTGGTTTCCTCCACATGGGTCCATGTTCACTTTCCTTGCAGGAAGTGCACTGAGGTCTCTTTGTGGTGAAAAAAAATAAAAAGTAAAAAAAAAAGGTTTTCTATAAAAAGTAGTGTCTTCGCCTACCTAGGCACGTGGCTAACAAATATAAAGATCACCATCTAGTGGCTTACAGGGAAGATACCATCTGTCATATATCTGCAAGCTTGATGACCAATAAAGTTGTTGTTACAACATATTACAAATGATTCTTGCATTCAGCTCTTAAGCAAGTTAGGCACCTACACAACCACAGCCAGAGAAAAGTTTCTGACTCACACAAAACTGAGGTTCATTCCTCCCCACAAGCAAACACTGACCTCCTCTTCATCCCGCTTTTCTCCATCTTGCCTATGCAGGATTTGGGCATGTGGTGAGGCATCTGTGACTTACTTTAAGGCCCAGAAATTAGGTGTCTATTGTAAACCAGGCAAATTCCTATGATAGTTAATATAAGGAGACAGATACAACCAGAGGTTGATGCATCCCATCATTTTGCATGTTGGAGGAAGACAGCAAGGATGAACCCTATTTATGAGATCCCACAGCCTGGAAAACCAATTACCCAGCAAGCATGAAAGCCTCTGGAAAGCTTGGCCTGTGAGCAGCCCCTGGGATAGCCTATGTCAACCCTTTTCCATTTGCCTCACTGGAAATCATTCAGGTTGAAATAATCCTCAGTGGAAAGACAGGTCTGCAATTTCTGACAGAACCTTTGTTTGCTGAAATATTTCTGATGACCTCTGCATCTTGTTCTTCGAGAAAAGATGGGGAGAGACATCAGCATAGGTACCTCTTGAAAAGTTCTACTCATCCCAGGGAAGATATTCCACTAATATGGCTCCTAACTATGCTCCTAGACCACAGTCGAGCCCAAGCACTTCTTCAAATCTTTGTGCTGGGCCCCATAGGCCATTCCTAAAATATCGGATGCAACCACATACTTCAGAGACACGTAAAGAGATGAAGTACTACCAGTGTATGGCACTGATTGCCACCAGGCAAGGCCAGATTTGAAGGAAACAGAGGACATAGTTTAACTCTAGACTGCATTCTCCAGGTACTGCACAGAAGCAGCCCTCCACATTTTTACCAAGTCAATATAATGGCTTAGTACCAGAAACAAATCATATATCCAAAGCGCCATTTTGGCACATCTTCATGCCACATTCCCAATTTTCCAGGCTGTCGAAACACACACTGCTTTGTTCTGGGCAGAAGAGAAAATCTCTACACAGTCTAAAGCACAAAATATAGACTCATCCACACTTCTATACACAAACTCAGTTACATTGGATGTTTCTAATGGCCTCCTTGAAAACTTACATGTGGATATCAATCTCTTCCCCCATGTAAGAAGTGATAGGGTTAGAGGAAACGTCCTTGGGTCGCACCAGGAGAGGTTTAAATAGAATAGTGGGAAAAATTTCTTCATCAAAAGAGTTGTCAAGCACAGGCTACCCAGGGAAGGGGTGGAGTCACCATCCCTAGAGGTATTTAAAAGCCATGCAGATGTGGCACTTAGGTTTAGCGGTGGACTTGGCACTATTAGGTTAATGGTTGGACTCAATGACCTTATGGGTCCTTTCTAACCTAAGTGATTCTACTCGATGATTTCTTTGCATCACCCAAGATGAAAATCCAGCCATCTGTTACACATCTGTAGTTATCTGGAGATAGAGAAACTAGAGTTTAAAAATCCATGTTCCTCTGCGAAGACACAAGATAAGGAGACCTGTGATCACTGAGACACACGAGAAACCACTTCCAGAAGCCACCAAATTTGTACGGCATTCAGCACATCTATCTCTAGGTGACAAAAATATGTACTTATGATAGCCAGTCTCCTGTTACAAGCTCTGGAGAAATGGAGTCCAACAGAAGGAAACTGGCTTGGATGCTTCATGTAAGTCAGGACAAACCGACCTCTGGGGGTGCTCTTCCCTGTCTCCTCAGAGGGCAGAGAGCCCAGATAAGCAACTTCAAAGGCTGAGAGCGGAACTCCATGCTTGGAGGCTAGAGCGGAACTTGAAAGGGACACGGTATCTCTTTGTGGTCCTGGGATCTGAACAGCAATCAACATGAGCAAGAAATCCGTTCAGGACTCCAAGTGGTTACATTGTCCTCCAGGGGACTTTGCATCCGGCTCAAGAGATGGACAATTTTCCATAGTCTCAGCAATAGCTTTTGTGGGGCACACAGGCAGGACCCCTGCAGACCAGGAGTAAGATTCAACTCAGTGGGCCTAGAAACCACTGCATGCCTTTAGCTAAATTTGGCTGCTGAAGGGCAGCTCTAGTGGGGTGAGGCAAAGAAGTGCTATTTTCCCTCAGGAAAGCTGGCTTTATTTTCTAAAGGTTAATGAGAAATAGAAGAAAAATAAGCTAGCCAAAAGAATGAAAATAAATGGGTTTTTTTCTTCTTCTTTCCCCCTCATTTTTCAGAAAAATGCATGGCTTTGGTTTTTCTGCAGGCAGTTGCTTCATATCAGTGTACCATGTGGTGACTCAGACATGTTGTTATTATAATCCAAGCCAAAGGGGAGATATATTTTATGAGATCCATGACTCCCCCTTGTCTTTCCATACTCTATACTTTCTTGAGAGAAGAAAACATCACAGTCCAAACTTTCATATTCATATTGTTTCTTGGCAGGTTGTAATCTGCCAAGCTTCCAGCGAGCAAAGCTAAGAGAAACTCGGGTTTGTAGAAAGCTCCCATGTAGCATCAAGGGTAGAATATGGTTCTAAGTGCCATAAAGCAGCATGGGGGAGGGCAGATAGGCCAGTAAAGATTTAGAGCTTCTAACACAAACCTAAAGGGAACTACGAGGAAAGGGGCTTTGGTGAGAGCTGAGCTAATGCATATAGCCTCACCCCTGGGGCTCAGTTACCTTTGCTCAGCTGACAAGCAGTAAAGCATTCAGATGCAGTATAACTCCAATGCACTCAAAATGCGTGTCCAGAAGAGCCAAGACCACCTATAAATCAGATTGCTTCTCCTGTATTTCCCCCTCCCTAGCAAAACTTGAACTCTCTTAGTTGCACACCCAGATAACACCAAAAACCAGTAATATATCCTGAAAACACTCCATGAAGGGCTGCAAAAGCTCTCAGCAATTTGAGTGCAATGGCTAATAACTTGTCCCAGATCCAACCCTCTTGTGTAAATTGACAGTGACTACTGTGCAAAACTCATCTAAGGCAGGGGGAAAATCTGGCCTCCAGCTGACAAGTTTTTTTCCTAGACACAGGTCTGCCTTTTGAACTCCAAAACCTTTGCCCATTGTGAAGCCACCAGGCCTCAGGGTCACATGAACTAAAAATAAATAAAAGACTCAAGGTGCATCTGGTGGAGCCAGTGGTTTCAGAGAGAGGTTACAGGGGAAACATTTTGACTATCCTTAAGTGCTGCACAAAGACAAAAGGGTTAAACTCCCACCCTTCCCATACAGGTGGAATACAAGAGCTTTTAAAGTTTAAAACAATCACTGGATCAGAGGAGACATCAGATGGCTCCAAGTAACAAAGACATATTCTTTTGAGTCAAGTTATGAGAAGTATTCCCTAAGGGAATGCCACACAAATTGTCTGATCTAGTAGATGTTTGTGGCACTCACCACATGTTTTATGTTCCTTCCCAGAGATGATGGTTCTCTGGCACTGAGAACATTGTCATTCACAGACTAGTCTGACAGGCCAGATGTATGTAAATGAAAAGAAGTTTTGATAAAAATCTACCTCTCAGACTTAGATGTCTGAGTTCTTTGAGGGGAGAGAGGAGAATGAATTCCCATTGCATTTCAGGAGGGTTGGGCATCCCAGCACATAACGGCATGGGCCAAAGATTTCGGATAAAGAGCAAAGGAAAAGTTTTGAATTATTCCAGAACTCCTTCCACTACCTCACTTCCAGACAGATATGAAGTGACAACACCCTGAAACAAAGCAACACAACCAAGGAGAACATTATCAGATTATTCAGAACAATTCCCATTGTTAGTGACCCAGAATTCGTCACTTAGAACAACCTAGAATTGGGATCTCGGCAAGCATTCAAAACCACTTAACCCTTTCAGTGGTGTCCCCCACACCACCACCACAGAATGAGGTTTTTTAAGCAGGAACATCAAAGAAAAACCTCTCTTATCCCATCTGGAGGCAAACTAAAAGGAGGGAGTACATGACTTTTGCTAGACATAGCACATTCTCCAAGCAACATCACTATAATCCAAGAGTGAGGAAAAGCCAATGATTACAGGCCTGCCAAATTATTTGGAATTGAATAGGATACCATATTGTGACAATGAGTGATAGTATAAAGCTCAAAGACACAGAAAGAAATACTCTACGTTTCATATAACTGGCAGGAACACATTCCACGTTTCAGTGTTTTGGCAGGAGAAGACAGGTTTGTTCTGGGACTACATATTCAAACTCCTCATTGATTTAAAGATACAAAGTATTGCTAATGAAACCTTAACATGAGGAGGACAGTTAGCAAATTTATCAATAATGCTATTTTTTTTCCATCTTTTTGCATAAGCACACACACACATTTTCTTCCAGTGTAACTTTCTGTTAGAATTCAATCAAAGGGAAAAAGAAACACTGAGGGACTTTAATTTTTATTTTTAAAAGGCCAGGCATTAATGTGACAGTCTGTGAAGCACGAAGGTGAAGGCCAGCAAAATTGCAAGCAATGTTATTCAAAGCCAAAGGGAAGAGCATGGAAGAGAGCTGCAGCAAAAGCAGCCTGTAGTGACCCAGGAGAATGCTTGAAATAATCAACTTCTGGCAACAGCCTTCTCTCTCTCTGCACAAGACAGGGATCGAAACTGTGCTTCTGTGCTGCTGACCTGTTGGGGAGCAACAGCCTTTGCATTCCAGTCAGGACACCTGGACTCCAGCACTATGGTACATGTTACAAACTAGACTGGCTGACACAAATAGGATACATTACCTCACCTCTTCCAAGTCGAGCAGCACAAAAACCGGTGTTCCTGGGAGACTTCAAGCCAGCAGATGTGTTCATGACCTACTTCTAGGGCACACACAGTCACAGCTGTTAGCTGAATACCCTCGCAGAGAGGCACGTTCCCTGCTGCACCTATTCCGCTATTTGGTACTGGCAAATTTCGTTGGTTCTTAAAGGCAGTTCCTACCAATTTGGAGCCCAAAGCACATGCCTGAACAGCCTCCTCAGTCCAAGTTAAACCAGAAATCCACAACAACTTTAGGTATAACAGACAAGTTTCACACCGGCCACTCTCCCCATCAGTGACTGACTTGGATACAGATGGATACTTGGCACAAGTTCCCTATTCACCTTCTAAATGGTTTCTAGTAGAAAAGAAGCTGGAGCAGGAAACATCAAGCACTTTGCAGCAAGATCTCTCCTGATGAGTCACTGTAGCTGTGTAATAATGCTACAAGACAATTGCAAGAGGTGCAATACCATGAGCTGAGCCCAGGAAGACTTCAAAAAGATGGAGTCTCCTGAGAAATGCCTCCCTATTCTCATAACTCTTTACCGTATGTTAGTGAGCAGTTTGACTCTCACTTAAGTATGCAGAAAACACCTACACAATAGATGTGGGTGCACAAGTCAGAGGAACAAGCACTTGACCCAAGCTGTGGCAGCCACCAGCCACAGCTGCCAAAAGCAGACCAGTTCTCTGTGACAGATGTATCTGTCGCACTCCCCTGCTGACAGTTCATGAGGAATGAAGATTTTCATGGACAGCAGCCAGAGTCACTCTATGTAGGACTGACTCTGGTCATGTATTTTATTAAAGCAGTTCCTTGAGGAACCAGAAAATGAAGTAGAGAAGAATAGAAACTTCTTAAGAAAGATTAGTGAAAGAAGTTGAAATGCAAACACAGCACAAATACACAGCAAACTTCTGCTCCTCCGTTGGCACATGCTGCACTCACATGAGTTAGATCTTTCTTCACCCAAAATAAGTTGATGTGTGAAAAACAATGACAACAGGGACCACAAGACCAAACAGTGACTGGCTAACGGCTTCTGCTAGTATTCTGCCATCTCACACTGTGCATCATTGTCACATTAAAGGCCTTCCTCCAGGAGATGCCACAACTGCCACTTTGCAGAGATTCATGGGAGACAGCTCATCACCTGTTCCTCACAGGAGACTTTTGTGGACAACTCTCCTAAACCTCCTCCCAGAGGGAAAGCCCCACTGCGGTGAGGAGAGCGGGAACAAAATGCTGTCTGTAAGGAGTGCCTTCATCCTTGTATAATCTGTTGAGAGACTGCCTGACTTCAAACAACCACAGCGTGTCTGGGGCACCTGAAGCCATTTCAGATCTGGGGTACTGAGTCACACAGCAAACACAGACAAAAAGGGGATCGAGAAAAAAATTTCTGTGCAGATAGAGTAGAGCTGAGGGCCCCATCTATTAACAAAATGGCTGCTAGCCAGGGAGATTTCTGAGTCTTGAGCACTGCCTCGCTGTCTGTGGCTGGGGAATGATTGCAGCAGGCAATGCTCAGCCAGGACCCCCCAACAGATTTTATTTATGCATGTCTGCTTTCATCTCCCCCTCGTACACAATAGCCTAAACATTGCCTCCATCCTGAACCATACAACTTGCATATTTGCAAACATCTCTTCATCTTAAGACCACAGACAGACAGATTGGTCGTGGGTCATTAAATTCAGTCTTTTGTATGAAGTCTATTGTATGAACCAACTACCATATAATCCTCCCTGATTTTTATTTTCTTCAAAGAACAAATGAAAAACTGGTTTTGGTGTCAACAAACAATCCCAGAATTTGATTTCTTGACTGTTTAGGAAACTCATGCATATCCTTTTTTCTTGGGCAAATATTCTTCATAGCACATGCTAACCAGCACATGCTTTTTCCTTTTCTGTTAATTTAAGCACACAAAACCTTCCTTGGCTGGACCTCTGCCCTTTCCTGATGCACAGATTCCCAATAGCTGCAGCACCCTGTACTTAGAGAACTCCTCCACATCCAAGTGGCTGATCCCCTTAACCCAGCTGAACATATTAACCTCTCCGAGAAGTTCATCCTTTTGAAATCAATAAACTGAGCTGAAAGGAGGGTTTTATTTACTCTTCCATTTCATTTAAAAATTAATCAATTCATAGTCACTAGCCATTCTATAGCTTTCTAGTTTCTGTACCAAAAAGAAGAAAACCTGACTGAAGGAGGAAGAACAATCTGAAGAAATAATTAATCAGCCATTACTGCAAACAGTTTCTTGTAGTTTTTCAATCTATACCTGAGAAATCAAAGCCACCACAACCTCAGTGCTAGAAACTCATAGTCAAAATTATTTTGACCAACACGTGTCCAGTTTTCATCCATGCTACCCTTACCAGTTTCTTCACAGAAGTATAGCAATATGTCTACATGCACAGACAAGGTTATACTCCATCTCTTCCTTTCCTGACCAACCAATCACATTCAACAGTATTTATGTTTCACTCCCCTTTCTTTTACCCCAAGATGCTCACTTTTGCAACTGGTATGATTAATTCAAGCTCATATATTTTTTTACCAGACTCACAACATTTTACATAGGTATATTTCAGCTGTCTCTAGCTGATCCAACTTCATATCCCAAACAGACCAGGCTCTATTTTACTATGTATCACCTATGGAAATAAGCACCAGTCCTTTCTTTCTCTCCTCCACCTGCTGACACATGTTCATTACCACATGCTTATTTACCTGATTTTCTTTCCTGAAACTATAGTTATTATGCTCTGTCTTCAGCACCCCAGTTTCTCTGTGTTCGTGTTCCTTCTTTAGCAACATTCTTCAGCTCTCAGTGTGGGCTACACCTCTCTTCTAGTGGGGGCTAGTTGTTCCTCTCTACTGACATCTCTTTTGTTTCACTTTCTTTCACTTCTTCAGCAAAACCAGCTTTTATTTTTAGGTCTCCTCCACTAGCAATCCCTTTCCCCCACAGTCATGTGAATAAAAGTCCTTCACCCAAGATGCACACCTCCCCTCCCAAGTCTCCTACTTGTTTGGAGCACTCCATCACACTGGCAGCCTCATTGCCTCTCTAACACATCAGCTGAAAACTATTGTCTCAGCTGCAGCTCCAGCCTACAAATCATCCCTCCCATGCACTCCAGCTGTTCCAGGTCTACATGGCCTCTGCCAGAGACCCTCAGTAGGATAATATCCATCCACAGTGCCTTCCTAAAGTTACACCCCTGTGCTTCACCAGCCTTTCAATTGTTCCAGTAACAATTACCTTCCTCTCCTGAAAAGAAAGGTACAGCCACACCATCCTCTTCCTCGGCTACTATTCCCATAACCACAAACCCTCAGTGCTCCCTTGCCAGTCGGTGATGAAAGATATTTGCCTGGGTCAGTTTCACCACTTAAATAAGCTCATCGCAGGAGCAAAGGTAGTCCCTAATAAGGCTGCTGTCCCTCTCCAAAGGTTCAGCAGACAGACCTGTGACAATCCTGTCTAACTCCCTGAACTAGGATGGTCTCCTTGTTCCCAAGAGCAAGCCCCCTTTTTGAACATTACACCACCTCCTAACATGCTCTTTGGCTTCCATGGGCTGGAGATCCTTCTACCTCCTACTGCCACAGAAAGGGCAAGCAAAGCTGAAGTTTTCTGGGATGATACACGGGAACTTTCAGTCCTTTCTCACAAGGAAGTATCTCTGTTTCATGAGGTACTCCACAGGCCCTTTGGACTGGGGGCAGGAAGTGAAGGGTTCAGAGAGGTGGAAGTACCCTCTGTGGTAGGGACACTTCTTCCCTGAGCAAACAGGCACAAGTCTGGTGCACACCATGCCTCCACGTGGCCTTCAGAGCTGCCCCTGCGAATGAACGAGGACAAGTGACACCAGCTCTACCTCCACTGACAGCTGCTGTCTGCAGACCAAAGAACACCATCATCCTGCATGACCACCACCTCAGACCCACTCCACCATCCAGCAGTTCAGAGTTAGGCTGATTTTCTTGTTTACAGGGAGGAAGGAAAATTACTGTTTCCAGCTCCATGGTGTTCTTGATTACATTCAGCATTCAATGCTATCATCACAGCCAGTACTTATTTTCTAGCATCTCCAGACAGAAAAGGAAAAAGTGATACCCTGGCTCCAGATTCCTGGCATAGCCCACCACTGTCAACAGCCTCTTCTCAAGATTTGGTGAGACTGGAAGATTTGGCCCCAGTGAAGAGGTAACCACTGTGTTTATTGCTGAGTGAAGACCCAGAAGGAAGTTTCAGGAAGGAACCAGAGGAGAAAAATGATGTGATTAAGAAAAACTCTGCAGTACAAAGATTTGTGTGTTGGTCCATTCTATACAAATATTTCACTTCAGTTAATTCCAGGATCTTGCATTTCTGAATGCTGTAAAAGACTGAAGAGGTACACGAGAAGCAGGGGAAAAAAAATGAAGAAGAGGCAACACAGGTGAAGTACTGAATGACTGGAACAGGTGAAAGAACCAGAAATGCTGAAAACATCTCAAAAGAGACCAGCCTCTCAATGCATGACAAAAAATTAGATTCTTTTTAGGATTTTTAAAAGGATAGCAGATCAGAATGAATGTAAGAGCTAACAAATGCAGGCAGTTTTTAGGAGGAAGTTCACTACACTCTTGCCATCAGTTAGGTACACACAAAAAGTCAGGTTCTCCACTGATTTTTCTCAATTGACTCCAATGAAATTACTAATTTGCACTGCACTGAGTTATACCTGATCCCATATCTACCTACTCTTCCTTATGGCAGAGGACTTAGAGCAGAGCTCTGTTGAAGTCAGCAGATATGTGCAGCTTGCTTTTACACGTGTCCAGCCCAAAGCTTTCCCCCTGTATCCAGAAATCTTTGAAAATGTGCCAGTGTTGATGGTGAAGGGGTAATGTGAGGAAATTTCCCCTTTTCTGGTATGGCTGGGCTTTGCCTGTTTTCTTCTCTACATCTGGGTAATTGTATTTCAAGTGAAGGCTTTCTAGCCAGCAAAAAGAGGCCCTGCAAAATGAGTTAAAGGAAACCACAAGTTTGGCATCAGAGCCAGCATCCTTCTCTGAATCCTCACGCCGAGCCTGGCTGTCTGAAAAGCTCTGCTTGATGAGGAGCACAAGACTTTTTTGCATGTGTGACAACAGCTGCAAATATTTCCCTTTGGTACATCATGTGCACACAAATCCATCTCCACTGACCCCCAGACATGTGAAAATATAAGGCATGATAATAGATTCAACAAACACCTAGGCACTGAAGGAAGTGTACAAGTCCAGAGTAGCTCCTTGTGAAGACATACACCCATTTTACACACAAAGCCTTCACCTCAGACACAACTGGCCATCCAAAGAGTGAGCACGGATGCAGCATCTGTGGACAGCAGGCTGGACCCAGACCCTGTGACCTCTGTTGCAGCATAACTTATGCTGCCCAGGTGGAGCTTTCATCCTTCTGAATATCAGAGGGATGCACAAATGAGGCAGCTACTGCTGCCACAGGAAAGGATTTCAGCTTCCAGCTCTAACAATAGAGTCTTGTCCTTTCAGATCCATAGGCTCCAGGTTCAGTTCCCACAGACAATCCACCCAGAGTGGTTGTCAGAGCAACCCTGGCCTTAGAGGTAAAGACTTACTGGAAATGACTTTGTAATAATTTGAGCTCACTCAGGAGAGCAGTCCAAAGTTGTGCATACACAGCCCTCTCCAGAGTGGAGTAAAACGATCTGAAATCCCACCCGGCCACCTATCTGCACAAGCCTTTACACAGAGCAGACACACAACCAAATTGTGTGTGATGAAGCAGGAAATCTTTCCCCGGCACCTTCTGCATCCTTCCTCCCCACTTTCTTTACTTCTGAGGAAACACTGTGGTGGTAGAACCTGCCAGCCCAGCAGCATCAATGTTTGGTGTTCATCCACACCAAGGGCAGCTGACACATGATCCTCTTCTACCAACATCCAACCTGTCCGAGTGGGCACGAAGCTGGGTGGTCTCTAGGACAAGCTGACCACTCAGCTACCATAAACATAATGGAGTGAACCTCATGAGACAAACCGAGCTAACTCAGGAAACAAGTATCAACAAAACCAAAAAGACTGGGGTTAAAAATCACTTTGAAACCATGCTAGTGCTAAGCATGCTGTGTATTTACAGTGTATTTCAATCATGTAAGTGATCAGTCCAGTGTAACACACACCACGTTGAGATAGATGCAGCAGATATAAACTCAGTCTGATTTCATACAGTAAAAATGCATACATGCAAACAGAAATATGTTAAATGCATTCCATACAAAGCATTTCTTCTTATTATTTTAAATACATATCTCAATTGTTTTGCCCAGTTTTGAGCCCACTTGAATATTCTAGGATTGTCCCAAAACCCAAAAGGGTCAAGAGCTCACTGACTTCAGTGGGTGTTGGGCCAAATCCTACGAGATGAAAATTCCTTTAAGGACTAGTGTTTCAGTGTGCTGTGTTTGCATTCAGTACAGAATACACCAGACTTGCACCATCCTTACAGTGTAGCTACAACATAATGTTACAGCTGAACTGCCATAAGCATAGACTGAGAAATTTAGCAGTGTGAATGATGAGCAAGTCCAAAATACAGTGTATCTATTGTCTACCTCTGCCAAGGCTCCTGTGAAGCATCACCAGCGAACATTCAGCAAGTGTGTTTTGGCCCCTTCTTACCCACTCGAGCCATTAATCATTCATCTTAATTATCTGGGTGTTATTTTGTGTTCCTCCCCCACCCACAGCGCCTGTGTGTTTGTGGTATCCATCTGTTGTTCCTAACCATATACTTGGAGTGCAGGATCTCTGAGGAAAGGGCCGTTTACTCATGACCTGTGCACAGCACTTCATGCACTTTAGCCTCAGACACCAGCTGAGACCTCACAGTATGCCTGGCCACAAACCAGACTAAGTCATGATAATTGTGAGATTCGCTGCGTGTGCCCAGACACACACACGGACATAATCCTGCACCTGTACAAGTCCACTGGAGGCAGGCACACAGGTGCCACCTGATATCAGGGCAAGGAGGAAAGAGAGGGGCAAGGAGGAAAAGCTTGGAGCATGAAATTTTAGCTGGAACTATCTTCTGCCGGCTCACCCCCTCTAGCTGCAGCCCACAGCCTCGCAGCACCACACAGCGTAGGAGCCTCTTGCCACACTTGAGCTACAACACAGGTGCCCAGGGCATGAAAACACGTTTCTTGAATTCAACTACTGCATTGTGCACGACGTAGGGGAACATCTGAGGTGCTCTGGGGTCTGGTGCCGAACACATCGACACTTGTGTAGACTTCAGCAGGAGCAGGGTTAAGGAAATGTGTGCTTTTGCAAAGCTCACCACGTGCACTGGTGCATGGAAGGAAACAGCAATGTCAGTGAGATTGAATAAGTCTTCCCTGGCTTTAAGCTACTTCTCATTTCACAGCTTCCTTTTTTTTTTTTTTTTTTCTGTTGGATATAGTCAGACATAGTTTGAAATGTTACTGAAATGTATTATCATGGCATTTGTGCTTGAAATGGAACATTTAGCCAAACCTGGTCTGGAATGAATGATTAGAAAAAAATTTCCAGAATTAGTTGTCCTCCACTGATACCATTTTCTTTTACATTTTACTAGCCAAGGTGCACTTCTCCTGATTTCCCATATTCACTGAAACATAAGTACCAAAGCAGGCAAAGACAAGGTGATCTTTTTCCTTATTTGTACTGCAGATGAAACTAAAGCTCACCCATGTGTCCCCTGCCAGGTCCCAAGTCTTAAGCCTAGTCTCATATTTCAAGCAAAGACAAGCAAAGTCTAGGAGACACAAAGCATCAACAAAGTTTAAGCCCTTTTGCAAATCCCTGTGCACTGAAGGGAAGACATTCCCACAGCTATGGCTAGGTGTGCCAGCTCCCTCCAAAATCCTGTTCTCTAACACCAGCCGTATCTGGAATGTGCATGCTCAGAGCTGTGGGAGCGGGTGCGTGATTCTGCAATTCAGCAAGCTCTTGCAGCTCAGTCTGATGGGTCTTCTCGCAGAAAAGGATCTTGAGACATTCTACATCGCTTATGGCACCATCTCCCATGATGAAAAAGATGACTGGAGGGTCAGTTGGAAGGGACAAGGAATTGCTTGTTCCATTAATTGATTCCCTGCATGTTTTGGGAACAAACAGAGGACTTTACTTAGAAGAGCTGTCATTCTCCTGCCAACACTGAAGATGGACCCAGGGACTTAGGGAAAAAAAAAAAGGTCAGGACAAGGCCTGTACAATGGGTATGTCTGGTACACTGCTAATGACTATCATCTGGGTGCAACAACGGTAGGATGAGACTATTTCTTAGTGTACACAGAGCAAAGAAAGCCCCTTAAGCAAACATACCAGCAGAACAATTAGATGGTTAATCACAACGTTGGCCATGAGAAGTTTTCCCCATTTTTTCCACTTCAAAGGAGCAGTGATTAATAAACAGTGTTAATCTTCTGGGGAGATGAGTCAGCCCCCTGCCCACGCTCGGGTTATCCTCACAGTGCTGCTGTTCAGAGCGTGAGAGTGTTCCCTGGGGAGAAGAAATACTTCATTTAGCTTGCGGTACTCCACACCAGATCTCACATCATTGCTCTCCATGGCCCTCCTTCTAGCATTCCTAGGAAGGCATCATGCATGTGGATGGGGAGGGATCCCTGACTCCTCCTACACACAGAGTATTCTCCAACTCCAGGTGAAGATAGCAGAGGAAAAGCCACTGGATGGATCAGAGGCACTATGGTAAAGTTCAGAGATTTTGGAATCTCTGTTCAGCTTTATCCATAGGACAGGAGTAGGTTGAAAGACATCAGCATTCACCATTGAGTCCATGGGATGAATCGACCACCTCCTGCTTTTTATCCAGGTCAGTTAAAAATGTACATGTGTTGGGTGACAGAGCAGACCACAAAATGGAGACAATCCCACCTTTGTTTGTTACTTGCCCTGAAGAAATGCACCCAGACCCAGGAGGAAGTGAGCTCAAGCAGCTGAGCATGAAGGGCGCTTTGCACAAGTCCTGCCTAACACCGGAGAGGGAAAGGTCTGATCACAGATGTGCTGTGATCACGAAAGACAGACAGGTCCCACTCTTCTTTCCACCGTGAGGAACACATGCTGGCCCACGGTCGGTATCAACCTCTGCCTTCCTCTCAACGAAAGGGGGATACATCTGTGGGGAGGATGACACCAGAAGCTCAGGCAGCAGCAGACAAACACAGTGTTGCTGTTGCCTGTCTCAGGGCACACACTGAAGAGCTGAGGAGGAGAAGAGCTGAGAAAATAAAACGGAAGCCTGAGAGGACCAGCAAGTCTGCGTGCATGTCTCTGAATTTAATAACAGGCAGGCCTCCTAGAAGGTGAACTATTTTTTCCCCTCATACAGCCTTTGCTTCATGCTCTCACACAAGCAATAATTACAGAATCTCCTGCTTTGGTGAGCTACGTCACTGGTGTGCACATATGCAGTGCCTTTGTAAAGCTACTTCTACATGCACCACCCACTGTGCCAAAGGCACTGCCACCAAGGTGACACACCCTTCTCAGTCCTGTTCCTGCGCTGTCTGTCCTCAGGTGGTCCCACCTGGTCTCAGCTGTCCTACAGGGTGCTGCCAACAAACCAGGTCTTCATCCAGTCTGTCCCACCATGGAACTGTCACAACCAGTGGAGAAGCACCGATTCACACCAGCTGCAATACTCGCCTGATGTTCTGATGTCCCTCTTGCCACCCACAATGACCGCGAGACAGACATTAGGTCTGCCGCAAATTTCCTCCCTGCCTCTGCTGTGAGGGCCCTCAGCTCCTCGGGGCATCACTGCCTGGAGTGCACTTGCTGAGCTGT
The DNA here is from genome assembly GCF_020740725.1 of Corvus hawaiiensis. Taxonomy (NCBI): domain Eukaryota; kingdom Metazoa; phylum Chordata; class Aves; order Passeriformes; family Corvidae; genus Corvus; species Corvus hawaiiensis. The sequence continues at coordinate 48,316,765 of NC_063218.1, read as the reverse complement.
GCACTCCAGAGGACATTGCACTGCAATGACACTTGTTCCTTCAGCTGCTCTCATTCTCTTCCCAGAGCTTTCCTTTCTCTGCTGGATCTTTGGGAGGGAAGGAGCCTCCACAGAAGAGCTGGCTCTGCTCAGCAGGGCCTCTGCTCATTTCCTGAGAACTTTTTGACGCGTTCCGTTTGTGACCAAGCTTGGGCTGGGATCCCAGCTGATATTTTAACTTCAGCCTCAATAGATTTCAAACTGCAGCCACTGTAAATAATTCCCTGACATGCACTCCGCCTGCTTTTTGGCACTTCTGCTTGTGTACAGTATTTTTAATATTTTTTTTAAGTTTCTTAGCATTCTCTGTGTCAGCTGTCAAGAAGAAGATGGCATCTTGGTGAAACTGCCTGATCCTTGGTGAAGTCTGGAGACACCAGATTGGTTTGACAATTCCATGCATAATAGCAATCACATTCTCTACTTAACGAGAGACAGATAAAGTGGTGTGCCATGTTCTTGGAGATGTTTACAGGACAGAGAATACTGGAACAACCACATGGCTTCAAACCAGGGAGCAATCAACATGAGGAACCTGGTTTCAGCAGTCATCAAGACCAGAAACTAAGCAGTCTGTAAACAAAATGGGATGTAAAAATCATCTGTTCTGGGAGTCAATAAGAAATTTTACCCTCTCACGCTGCTTATTTCTAAGTCTTCTCAGAGTTGACTTATGCCTTAAGACATCAGAATTCCTCACTGAGCCTTGCAAAGTACTTAATAAGCATTTACTTAGCTTATGCTTATTTTTACATAGGCAGCCAGCTCCAATGGGATTGTTAGTGTGTTAAAGGTTTATCAATTCATTGCTAAGAAATCACCCAGTCTGGATTTTGCTTAACAAAAGTGAGAGAAATCTTGCACTTTCCTCTGTGTTTTTGTGCTTCTATCATGCCTGTCAGACAAGGATTCCTCTCATGAAAAGTACAGATGGATACAGATCACCTGGTCTCAGCCTTTAGGTTCCCCCGCGGTGCAGGTGACAACACTGGGGAACACAGCACTGAAGAGGTTAACAGGCATTATCCTCTCCCTCACAACCACCTTTCCTAGCCATCACAAGGAGGATTAGAGTCTCTGGAAACAAGGATTCCACAGCAAAAAGCAATCAAAAGCGCTGCACATGCCTTTCGTTGGGTATCATCCATCCCACTGCCTTAACCTTTCATCAGGGTTCCTTTCACAGCATATAAGAGTTGTGCAGACATCTGAGGCCTCCTTCCAGGCTCCCCCTTCTCCCGGGGCTTGATCTGAAGGCAAAGAGTGGAAACTCAAAACAAACAGTAAACAAAACCAAGCTCTCCTAAGTGTAAGCCACACATTTGTTTGGAAGCTTCTTGGCTAATTTTACTCGCTGTTTCCTGCTCACTCTGGAATTTCTTTTTCCTTCTCTTTTTTTTTTTTTCTTTCCCTGACTTGGTTACAAGAAAAACCAAGTGAGGTGGGGGAACCCAGAAAACTATTAAAGGAAAAAAAAAAATACTCCCTCAAGAATCTCTTGTCCTAGGTCAGGGACCTGCCCAGCTCTGTAACCATAGAGCTAATGGACACATCAGGGTAGAATATTCTCCTTCTGCTTGTCCATCAGGTGTCTGATGGCAAACCCCTTCAAACGTTGCTACTTCCTCCAGATTGAGTAAGTAGATCTGTTTATGGATGGCCCAAGCTGAAGCCCCAGACATCTGTAGGACTTGGCTCCAAGTCAAGGTCTGATCTGAGCTATTCTAGAAATTCCAGTTTTGTCTGGCCCAGAAGTTTTTGGCCATCCGCAGAATGGAAATATGAGTGGAAACCTGTCATCCCAAGATGGGGGAATTGGAGTGAATTGTAGGCAGGCTACTTTAAGCTCTTCGGGGTGCTTCCCAACTGGCAGAAAACTAGCTTAGCTGCAAGAATCAGTAAAACCATGTTGGGTTCACACTACCCAAGATTCTAGCCTTCTGCAGAAAAATTCATGGCATTCCAGGGTCTAATGGACAGCTGAGAGAAAACTTGCCATTTATTAAAATTCAGCAGCTTTATGCTTTCAGGTTAGAGTGTGAGGACATTCCTGGTACCATGAGAGAGCTCCAAGAAGGCCTCCAACAAGCTCGAATTCCTGACACCTGTACCGGGGACATCATCTGGGCGCTCAACCCCTGTTGTGCTCAGTGTGGCTCCAGTAGACAGCAAATTAATTCTCTTCTCCAGAAACTTTGAAAAACCCAATTCAGAGGACATTTCTTTGTGCATCATAAAGAAGCAAAGAAACGCAGAATCTCTGCTCTTGTATTGGCAGCATGACTTGAGGGTCTACCAAACAGTCTGTGCCCATGATATTGAACCATTTCCTTAAGGGGATTGTAGTGCAGAAAGGAAGGCTTTTGAGGCAGCTATTTTTAAGCCAGGACTGTGCCAATCACATTGTGTTACTTCCAGTTTCAGTCAAAGGTCAAAGCATTTTGGTGTCACCTTTTTTGTATCTCCTAAAGGTTTTACTGTCCCAGGTGAGGCTGTCACAACCTTCATGTCTCCTAACCCACATTTTTCCATGATGGGAAGGATTATTTGAATGAGGATTCTCTGGCACTAGAGAAAATCTCTAAGGTTTAACTTCCTTAAAAGAAATAAACAACAGACAACAAAGCAACTACCTATACAAGGTGACTCTCCATGCATGTTATAGTTGTTTGCACAGTTAAGACATCATTAATGTACAGAGTCAGGAAGAAAAATGCCTGGCACTCAGCTGTCATTGAAGTGAAAGCACAGACAGAGCCGGCAGTGTTGAAAATTAAGGGGAATGGAGTGTGCAATGATTTTTTTCCAGGGGTGAAGGGCAAGCCAGCAACATATCAATGCCACTCTCACAGGCCTTCCAGGATGTCCTTTACTACATATTTCTGTGTCAATAGCTTCTTTCAAAGTCTGGCCACCAATAAAGAGGTGCAACTGTTTGGTCTGCCTTGGCATTATATTGCTCATGGGTTCTGGAGAAAAGTCCTAACTGAGATCCTTGAAGTACCTAAGCCTTGCAGAAATTATCATAAGCCGTTTTTCATTATCCCTGATTCATCAGCAGGGAAACTGAGGCAGCAGGAGGTAATATACAACACAGTGGTAGATGAGAAGAGAATGTCTTGCCCCAGACTTCCAGCCGTTTGGCTTTGCCTACCAGACAATGTTGGATCCTGGGTAAATAATGGAGCTGTCACACCCAAATGTTATTTTTAAACTGCGGGTATTGGGTTTGGCACAAACTCCAGCAAAGCACATCACGACCGAGGGAGTCCTGACGAACAAGTGCCCTGCACAGATGGAGCTGCTTTGGGGAAACCTTGTTGTTCGCTACATTTATGCAATCGGTTGAATGGGAGCCCAGGCCCCAACCTGTCAGCTGCACAAGAGCACAGGGAGAGCCTGAACGAGAAGGACATGGCAGGACGGAGCAGTTGGCTCCTACCAGCTGCCACCTCCTCCACCCTGCTGCCCTGGCCCAGGCCGCGCCAGTCAAATCCATAGGGGGGCAGCAAACCCTTTGCAGTCATGGGACTACATTCCCAAAATGATCCTCTTCCACACTCAGTCCCTGTGCAGCTGGAGAGCCCCACGCACACAGCACCCTTTGGAAGGTCAGCATGGACTCTGCAAGCTCAGGGGAAGGAAGATGGACCTGCAAAGTCTCTTTGAACTGGACATAGGTGTCCAGTTCAGGTCAGCAACCCAGCTAGGGGGGGCACAACATGTGCCCGAGCCCATCAGTAGGGCTGGCAGGGCTCTGGAAAAGCAGACAACACACAGCTAATTTCAGGTTTTGTTATGAAAACCTACACTTCCATCTAAGACTGCCAGAACCCTTTTGTGGGTCAATGGATGCAGGCTCACTTTAAAGATTTGGGGCATGCAGGGTCCAAGATGCTTGAGGCTTTTATAATTGCTCTGGTATGTAACAGCACAAGGACGGCCACACTGGCTCAGCACAGAGCTACATACCCAGCTTCCATGGTGGTCAACAACAGGAATGGAGGAAAGAGCATAAGAAAAAAGCACACAGGGACTTAGTCCACCCCCAGGATGCTCCCCTGCCTCCAGAGGTACACAGCTTCAGTCAATTTTATGGTACGCCATGTCCTCATGCTCCCCTCTCACAGCTGCAGCTTTGGCACAAAGCAAACCTGAGTTTAAGAAAGAGGCCAGAACGTACATTAGTCTGTTCATGTAGACAGAGCTCAGATGCAGCAGTAGGTGAAATTGTACCCCAATGGACACAAATCTCTTGTCAATTATAACTAATTAGCCCTTTAGCGACCCTAAATCTCAGAGCACCAACTTTGCTTTGAAATCCACACTAACTGTGCCCCCTCTCTCTCTCAGATTTCTGGTCAAGCATCTCTAGAAATTTACATTCAATGCTATACTCAGTCACCCTGAAAAACTGAGAGACTGATTTGCTCTCTGGACAGGTCAGGGAGAACAGACTAGAAAGGCACACAGGTGACTTACCCAATATCCCAGAGGCAGCCAGAGGTGAAGCTGGGATTAGCTCAAGCATTTTCCACTTCTCCCCTCCCAAGCTCCAGCCCTTTCCTGCTTGATTTTGCATTCTCCACCCAGCTGTCTTTACTGAACAGTGCCTTTTAGGCAGCTGTCAGGTTTGGATGAGTGTCTCCACTCCATCGAATGGGCTGTCCCGCTCTGTGCTGTTAACCCTGATTTCCCACTGGAGTGAATGAGGAAAAAAAAGACAGATAGCTCCATGGCAGCTGGATAGGAGTTCACCTCTCCCTGTCCCTACAGCAGACAATCTTCTCCTCCTTTTCCCCTCTCCACTAACAGCTTTCCTAGAGACCCTTTTGTCTTCAGCTCCCTCCAGGGAAAAAAAATTCCTTGTTTTCCCTCTATGCTTCTAAAAAAAGAGCTAGGACTTCTAGGTCCCAATTCCTTCAACAACACAGTGTTAACCCAGAGAGTGGTGGACAGGTGACAAACAGGTCAGCCCTTTTTTCTACTTTCCTCCTTAGAGGCAAAAAAATAAAAACTTTAAAAATCAGTTCTACCCATTCCTGTAAACTTCTCCATCTTAACACAGACATTTCCCCTTCCTCAGCCCCGGAGCACCCTCTCTGCTTGCCTCCACTGATAACACCCCAGACTAAACAACTCTATCCCCTTTCAGTGGCTCACCTGCCTGCTCTGGCTACTGCCTGCCTGAGCTCAGGGAAGAGGCACCAGTTGCTAAGCTGTACAGGGGAGAAAAGCCCCGAGGGGAGGAGAAAAAAAAAAAAAATCCTGCGAAGTGAAAAGAAAGGAAAAGGGAAAGGATTTGGTAGCAGCTTGAGAAATGGACCAGCAGGTGCAGGGAGATGCAGCCCTAACAGAAGAGGGCCTTATATAAAGACCTCAACTGTGCTGGCTCTTAGCAGAGGGATGCCTGCCATCCCCAGATTTATCTCAACAGCTCTGCAGCAGTAACCTATCCAGCCATGTCTCTTTCTCCCTTTGCCTTACAACAGCACAGCATCCTTCCCCCAGGATCCCAAACAGTGAGGTGTAAAAAGCCTTCTGTTGGGCCCAGCTGTCAAATGCCCAGGTCAAATGTATAAACAGAAGGGAGACTGCCTGATCCCAACACAAACCTCTGTGATCAGTGCTGAGGTGTGTCAGATTAAATGATTTTGTGATCACCTCTGGCCATGAGGACCCAAGCACTGAGGGAGGTGATGGGAATCCACACAGGAAGCTTGCAAAGCATTTGCCTGAAGATATCCAACTTGCAATTCTCCAAGACTTCACAAGCAGAAAACTGCCCTGAGAAATATTAAAACAACAAACCCTGAGCTCTGAGGTTTAAATAGCAAAGGTAGGGCTTGATAAAATTTTCCTTGGCGTTACTGCCCATAGTGGAGAATGAGGCTAGCTACCTGGTGGATGGAGGGGAAAACAGCCTCCAGAACTCAACTGCTACAAAACCTGGGGCTGGATCCAAGAGGAGCGCTGTACAGAGTCCTCTGCAGAGAAGGAAGGTTTATCAAGGTCTTTTCTGTCTGCTCGGAAGCTGGTTTCGATCGACAAAGGAATCGCCACCAGTTCCCTTGCCTTACCCCAGTAACACATAATGCTCCATCCCCGTTCCCTTCCCTGCCAGTTTGCTCTAATAAAAAGCAGAATTGTGCCTGAAAAGCATGTTGTGCAAAGATGGCCCCGCCAAGCAGTCCAAGAGATGCACTCGCCAGCAGCCAGTCAGACACACGCATACCCCAATCCCTCGCTCGCCTGTAAACAAGACAGATCGCTTTCTCAGCTGCTGTATAGGAATTTCAAGCTGCTGTGGAAGAAACCTCTCTCCTCCTGGGTTTTAGTGCTGTGTTCGAGGTGATCTGGAAGGGCAGCCTTGCAGAACTACCTGTCTTTGCAAATCTGAGGTCCTGACACCTCCTGGTCTGTGAAAGCTTTTAATGGATGCCAGTGTTTTAATTTCAGACTCTAACATTTGAGTGATCTTCACCTGAACAACCACACAGGTCAGCACCAAGCAGAGGTCACCTCAGTGGCATTCATGTGACACCTGGCAGAGTCACCCCAGTATTAGAACAACACCTCAAATGGTGCAGCAAGACCTTGCCATCATATGAAGCAGGCTTAGTTAAGTTAAGCACTTAAAATGTCATGCTTCTCAGACACCAGATATTTAACACATTTATTATACTAAGAATTACAAAGGGGCTGAAAGGAAAGTGAGGGATGGTTTCCTCCAGGGCTCTCCTGAGTAACTACCAACAGAAAAGCTTTGACAGAGTCAGACAGAGAGAGTAAAAGCCTTGACAACAGCCATTTCCACCATGCTACCAGTTCACAGCCCAGGGTGTAACATTGAAAACCATTCAGCAGCATCTGCCAGAGAGAAAAGAGGAATGAATTCTGCTGAATCCAGACCCAGTGCCACTGTAATGCATGACAGAAAATCAATGAGGCAGAGAACAGCCTCCAAATTATTTGTAGTGATATGGGACACAAACATGAAGCAAGACAACCAAGTGGCACGAGACCTCCCTGGTGAGGAACACCTGCACAGACAGTGGCAAGCAGCATGAAAACTTGGCAGGACAGTGAGTGCTCCCTCCCCAGGCGGGCAGAGGAAGAGGAGGGGGCTCTGAGCTATGCACACTCCCAAGCACTGCTGCCAGCCCAGAGCAGTCTGCTCTCTCCAGTCGCTAATGGGGATAGAGTCACTTCAACAATGCAGAAGAGATGCTCCAGGACCATGTGCCAAGCTGCATAGCACAGGGACAGGCTCACAGGAGCTGTGTCCTCTCACTCAGGGCAGCCAAGATCTCCCTGTCCCTCAAGGGCTACCAGCAGAGGAGTAGCTGCCCATCACCTGGAGGTGGGGACAGTGGCAAGGAGGGGCAGAGACTTGTGTGCAACATAATGGCAGTGCTAGGCAACACCAAAACCAGCATAAAATTAAGAATCATCAGACAATTTGCTCTGATGCACACTCCAGGTCTGGATCTCAGACCCATGGCAGGCAGCCATGGCCAGCTGAAGGTTAAGGGAGGAAGGCTGGGGTAGCCCAACTGCAGAAGCTGTGAGGACCCAGAACAGCCCTGAGAAATTGACATCTTTCTTTTCCCTCCAATCCTTTCTGGCTTCCCTCCCTGCTCCTCATCAGCAAGTGTATCTCAGCGGTCAAGAACAGATCAAAGCCCTCCGTCCACAAGCCAACTCTCCTCCCATGGGACAAGCCCCAAGGCATGCTGCAAAGGGCACTTTTCCCCTCCAGCCACCCTCGGCTGCAAGCAGGCTGTTCCCTCTCTTTCATCTCCCTGTTTGATTTTCCTTGCTCTGGTTCTTAGAGCTTGAAGTCAGTGGACTGTTCGTTAAAAGAGAGGGAAAACAAGCCATCCCAATGCTTGAATAGCTTTACAGCGAGATTCCTTCGTGGAAAGCATGACTGAACATAACAGGAAAGGTTCTCCCTGAGAGGTTTTTTAATCTAGCTTTGAAACATCGGTGAGGGTTATACCCTGGGTTTTATTATACTGCCTATAGCAAGGAGTGTTCTAGGAGCAATCTAGGCATTTTATAGGTGCCTGGCCAGCGTCACCAGTTCCACCCATCCAAATATCACAAGACACATTCAAAATATCGAGAGACCAGCTTTAAATAATCACAAGCCCTTTATTATTTAAAACTCCAAAAGACAGACCTTCCTTTCTTTGCCGTCTGTTTTTCTGAGGTTTTAAGATTTATGTCATCAAACTCTGCGTGTATAAAGGCGCGGTTTGGTTGCTTTTTTTCTGAACTCAAACGTACAGATCTCATATAAATCCTTTGACCCCAGGACCTTAGTCTTTGGAGAATAAAAAACATCAAATACAGGAAGATTCCCTCAGAATTGACGACCCTTGTTGCTAGTTTCCTTCCCAATAAATTTTTTTGCATCTTTCTGACAGCAGGTCACAGGTTGCTCTAATCATATGGCCACAGCTATCTAGGAGGGGAAAGCATTTGGGACAAGGTTTTGAAGAGGAACACTCATGGACATACATCATAATAACAAAGTTGACACGTTCACCCAAAGGGTATCTCTCCTTCCGTTATTTCAAGACACATCATGCATGATAAGATTAGTACACCACACGCATCCTCTTAGTATTTGGGTGTGCCTATTTTCCTCTCAACATTGCAATGGCACCACTGATAACAGGAGAACTCAAGCTGGACTCTGCTCTCACTTCTGGTACTGTCCTACCAGAGAGCTCCACAAATTGTCCAGCCTTACACTGGTACAATGAGCAAAAAATCCACTCTGCCCTGGATAACACTGCTAAACCTGGCCACAAACAGGACACCCATGTGCCTTAAACAGGATTAAGCATTGCCTAAACTGTGCAGTCCATCTTCAGAAGTTTACAGGCAGGTGCTGTAACAAGACCTAGGCAGCACAAAGCAGACACATAATGCTGTCTTACTCCATAGGTTGGGGATCCGCCCAAAAAATAGAAACCAACAAGGCACAGGGGAAAAGGGAAAAGGGAAAAGGGAAAAGGGAAAAGGGAAAAGGGAAAAGGGAAAAGGGAAAAGGGAAAAGGGAAAAGGGAAAAGGGAAAAGGGAAAAGGGAAAAGGGAAAAGCTGTGACTGAACTGGTTTTTATTTCCCTTTGATCTGCCTGACTCTCCAGGAGTCACCAGTAACCAGGAGTAATTTATTATAAGCTTTAGGCTGCTCTGATTTATTCTGGGAGCTGAAGCCAGGTGCAAGGAAGTTCAATAGCCAGCATTTCTTGCCTTTCATCAGGGGGAGCAACACACTAAACATTACAAATCCCCAGTGTGGCATGTTTTGGGCTTTGATACAATGGGCAAAGACAGCATATTCAGAAAGCAAGTAAAAAGGAATCAAGACTTTTTTTCAAGTAGGATGCACAAGCTGCTTATTGAGAGTCCTTTTTCTAGCTGCAGGTCCCTACCCTGGAAGGGCACTCAAATCATGCTGCGGCATCAGCAACAGAAAAGTAAAAAACACTGACAAAATTGAGAGTAGAAAACAATAACCTTGATGACTTTGAAAAGGAAGAGAATGAGGTGGAGCTTCCCCATCTATTTTCAATTTCCTGACATGACATGCAAAAAAATGGACAACTCAAAGTTTGATTCAGAGAGCAGAACTGAAGAAGTTATTCATTATCAGCAGGACTGATTGGAAAGTCAGCCACTGGCTGGGCTTTTTCTTACACTTACAAATTGTTCACAAATAGATACTAATTTTTCCCAAGTGAATCTACAAATTTCAAAACTATACCCCAGCAGGTTAGGAAGTACACAAATATAATGGTCCAGCGGCACCTACCTCCCTTTGACTTCTTTCAATAACTCAGCCTTCACCAGCCCATTGAACAAGCCCAGCTGCTCTCTTGGAGCTACTCACATGCCTTCCACATGGATTTTCACTTTTTGCTGTTCAGGGTATGTGACTGCTCATCTGCACTACATGGTTTGATTCTACAGCACAAATGGATGACCAAAGACTTCTAACACAAGACAACAAGCAAGGCTGAATGATGAAGTCACAGTTCACATTTTTTTGGACAAAACAAGCTTTTGTGCTAAAGTTTGCGAAGCCTTTTAGATTCATAAACATTTTCCCCGCTGCCCAAAGGTCATCAGCATACGCATAAATAACCAATAATATAACTCAATGGAGATCAGCAAAGCCAAGTCAAATTGAGAGTTTGCCAACATGCCCACAATACTGTTTACTCCATTAGTGCACCAGACCCTGCAACGGAGCACTTGACTCTGTCCCTTCAAAATTAAATGAAAGAAATGGGAAAAAAAAAAAAAAAAGCAGCAAAGAGAAACCAAAATCCATCTGAATGAGTCAGAACACCATGTGATGCCTGTCCCCTTGCAGACCACTCTGCAGCATGTGCTTCCACCAGCCTGTATATGAGATGTCAAACCATTCAGTCTATAAACCCACTTTATTATAAATACTAGCATCCTGTCCCGGTGGATTTGAGGTTGATTTTTTTTAAGTTTTAATTCAAGCCTAGCTTCATCAAAACAGCAATGTTACGATATTCCAGAAGCAAGTGGGTTTGATTTCAAGCTTGCCAAAAGGCAGAGGGAGGGAGTGAGTAACGAGGAACAGCTAAATCTTTTCGCTTTCTCTCCTCAGCACCATTGCGAAATCTTTCTCCAAAACATAAGAATGAAGTCAAGTTTCCATGTTTTAAACAAACCACAGTGTGTTATTGTACTACACTTCTGCAACGGGGAATATAGGTCAAGAACTTTTGGACCTTTCAGATTTTAAGGTATACAAACTCTGGCAGCATTGCTATCTGTACTTTTCCTTTCCCTGTCTTCCCCCTACCTTTTTTCTCTCCACCCCTGCTCTTTTCTTTCCACTCTGTTCCTTTTCCCCTTGCCTCTTGCTTTCCCTTTTCCCTTCTCTCTTTTCTTTTCCTCTCCCTATCCTATCCTAATACTGGAAAGCTGCTACAAGATGCAGCTTCAAATCAAAGGCCCTGAAAAGCTCCCTTATGTTTATCGACACATTTTCCACTCTTGGGTTTTTATCCAGTGAGATCCAAAAAATACATATGTGTGTGCCGATGAGCATGCATAAGTGTCTGCACGCACACGTAGTGTGTGAAAACACATGAAAAGCATGTTTGCGTGCATGTCCTTATGCTTGCAGGTTATTCTTTTTTCCCCCTTCTGCAGCCTTAGGGAAATTTGCAGGCTGGATGCTGCAGGCTGGCTCTGTGCATTATGAAGCGTGTCAGGATGAATAATGGGGGCAAGTGGCTCTGCCAGCGGGTCAGGGAACAGCAACTGCGTAAAAAGGCGGGATTGTCCAACAAGCACACGCAATATCGGCTGGGGTTTGAAACCCGCGGCCAGACAGACACCAAGATCCAGTTGGAGACTCCAGGGCCAGGAGAAGCACCTTGCCCATTTCTGCTGACCCCTAGCAAGGGTGTGAATTACAGATTGCCACCCAGGAATACCAGTAACTTTTTCCCAGCAGCTCAAAGTACAAAAGCACTTAAGCAGATGTTTAAAATCAAGCTGCGCCTTGGACCTTGTAACAGACTGAGCTTGGTCTCATTGAGCTGGATGATCAGGGGCAGATCTTTTGCTCGTAAAAACCCCTTGATTTTAACTGTTTGCTTGATAATCATTTAGATGAAGATCCAGGCACAATGCTGACACCCAAAACAGGGCTATCAGCTGGAAAGGAATGACTGTGTCCTAATAAAGAGGTGACAGGCTCTTCCTGAGACTTTCAAGGGTATGTTTCCTGGAAATCATTTTCATACATACCTTTACTCCAGTTAATGAAAGATGAACATGCTTCACTCAATATTTCAAAAAATTTGCACAGGATATGTTTGAGAGTTCAGCATAAAACTTCTTGGGCCCAAAGTTTGCACATGAAAGGCTGGAAAAAGCAGTAGAGAAAAACACTAAGGAAAGGTTAGCACAAGAAACAGAGCACAGAGAAAAATCCAAATGAAAAGATACATTCAGTCTATACAGTATTATACCCACAAAGGACATTACATGCCAGGAGCTAGAAGTCCCATAAATGCCAAAATCCAGGTTATTCATGTAGCAGTAGCTGGTTCCCTTCAACATGGTGGTTGTGACACAGCCAGTTTTTTCTACAGGATATCCCCAATCATTCTTCCCTGGCGCCCATCCAAGTCCAAATTTTTCTGCCTGTCTCCTACAGCCTTTGTTCTGCCTCATTCTGTGCAGTTGCCTCCACAACTTAGTTTCTCATCCTCTAGGACTTTGTCTTTCTTGAATTTCGAACCTCTGCTTACCATCCTGAAGTTCCTTGCCCCATCAACAGCCTCAGTTGCCTTCCCTCCTCACATGTGCACTCCCCATCTCACATCTCATTTTCCATCCATACAGTTCCTTTCCTGGTATCAGTCTCCTCTTCCCTTCTGGCTTTCAGTAGCATTTCAAGTCCCAGGCCTCCTGCTAGTCCTCACTTCCCCCTTTGTCTTCCCATGCCACACTTGTTATGTCCAGCTGCTCCCTTTGCTGCCTTCTCCACCACATTCAGCTCCCAGCACTCCTTCTGCATTTGAAGGCTGATTGCACACCTCCTCCCTGCCTCCTGGGCACCACCAGAACTGAAGCCACCAAGACTGCAGGAAAGACAGACAGCTTTTTCACCACCTCCCTAGAATCATGGTGCCATGAGAGTCATTAGGAAGGTTCAGGGATGAAATATGCTCTTGCTTTTGGGATAAGCACCACAGTGATGCACTATTCAAGTGGACTCATCAAAGCATTTACCAGACTCTCATCACCACAAGCAGACTAAGATATATTTTTGGTTTTCTTTTCTCCAAAACATATAACACAGCTGAAACCAATCAACTTTTCATAGGAAAAACAGCAGGCTCTTCCTCAGTCTCAGAGGGTTGAACTCATCTGTCTAAAAATGAGGAGTCTGTTTTAAACAATTTTTCTAAACTACCTCTGTCATGAACCCCCAGGATGCAATTCATTTCACTACTATTAGGTACCTATTTTCAGATGGGCTGATTGAACACCCTCATCTTTCTCCACAGAGGATAGAGAAAGCTTAGGTCAGACAAATTACCTGGAATAAACACCTAATAAACGGCCAGCACTAAAAAAGGGGTGAGTTCTACCCCCTGGTGATTCCTCAATGACATCTCAGACTTATTCAGAAAGAAGAAATCAGCTGCCTTGTGAAGCAAAAAAAAAAAAAAATTAAAAAAAATTTTTGCATTTTGGCTTTTTTCAAACACAGAAGGAAAAATAATGGAATTTTTTCCTCATCTTGTCCCTGGAAATGAGTGAACTGTTTCAGATTACACCATCCCAAGAAAAATCTATCCTGAGTCACACGTGGGGCACCATAAATGACAGTCAGAACAGTTTGAGATTGGCAGGATCATGAACAAATGAATACAGTGTTTTATCATAAGTGTTGAACAAAATCCCAAGAGATACTAGTCCCATTTACACGTCAAGTAGGATGCAAGGACGCAACTCTCCGTTGCTTTGATTTGCAATTTTTCTTCAATGTCACCTCCATTTCTCTTCAGAGAGAAGGTGGTGTGAAGATGGTTGTGTTTTCCTTTAAATGTCCCTTTTGAGAGGGGGATGGAGAAGAGAAAGGGGAGGTAGAGTTGCTAAAAAACTTGGAATTCAGTTACAGGAAAAAATGTGCCTGAAAAGCTACTTTCCAAAGCCAAGAGCTTCACAAGATTCAACAGTTCTTCCAGGACTATAGGATATACAGATACATATCACTCACAGTAACATTCTGCAGGCTCCAGACTCCACCAAATTATCAGGCAGGCTTTCCAACAATTAATGAGGGGGCTGTCAAATATTTAAAACAGAGCACAGTGACTCCTTCCAACACAGCCTGCAGAGGTGCACAGCACATCTGCATATTTTAGCATGGGGAAAAGAGTGAAATTTTTTTCTTGTATGAAACTAAAAGATAGTACGACCAAGGAAACAACATTCCTCCTTGCTCCCTTCTGAGCTAGGTCAGTACAGTAAATAACAAAATGCAAAACTGCAGGCCCACCCCTGCCTTCAGCTTCATCAGGAGAGGAGATCTGGCCCTAAGCTCAGGTTTTTTGTTGGCAATGGCTTTGCCAGATACTTGGCATTACTCTGCAGCACTTTGGCCCATTGGCAACACAAGCACTAGCTAGGAGAAGCTATGGGAAACCTATTCCTAGAATGAATTCAAAAAAGACAAAGAGCAAGAAAGAGCCCACTTTGTTGCCTTTCTGTTCATGGAGATGGCACCAAGGATACCCCAGAAAAACACCCAGCCACAGTAGTGAGTCCTACCCGTGTCTTCGCTGGGTATCCGTCCCTTGTTACTAGTAGGAAATGGAAAGTTCACAACATGCTGGGCACTTCTGGGTGCTATCAGACAATATCAGACAGCTTTACACATGCCTTGCCAAGGCAGGACAGCCCTGACTTTCAACAGCAGCTGTCTACAAGCTGCTCTGGCAGCCAAGACTCAGCTCCCAACCCTCTTAGCCCTTCTTAGGCCCAGAATTGGTCTCCTTCAGTAGGAAGACTTCCCCTACACGAAGGGACACCCAACAACATTACATGGGAAGGTGGAGAACCCGGGAAATCCTTAGATGCTGGCTCATGGCAGGTTTGAAACACTTCTGCTGCACAATAACAGAGCAAAACAAGAGGTGTGTGGGTAGAAGTCCAGAGAGCTGTGTTGGGTGAAAGGAGTAGATGTCCGGGAGAGGGGAACACCCACCAACACGACAATCTTGCAACTAGTGAAAAAGCTTTGCATATGACCCTTGCCAAGAAATCCCTTTTGGAGGAATAAACCTGTTCTTCTAGCAGTCTTCCCCTACCAACCTTGACTCTACACTCTGTGGCTGGTCCAAAGCATTTGCTTTGGAAGATGTGGCCTTTGACAATCAAATTACCAGACACTTCAGGTTTTATTGCAAGCCCTCCTGTCTTAGAAAGAGCTAATGAAGATCCCACTGTGCTCCTGGGCCTGTGAGCTCCAATACCTCATACTTGTGGCTTGTTGGAGAGTAGGTCTGCTTACAGCAGCCGCGCTTTGCAGCCTCACCCCACCCTCCCTGTAATACCACAGCCTCAGAGAAACCCTCTTTCTGACTCACAGCAGACACTTTTTTTTCTCTTCTCTTCCCTTTGTCTTTTCCCCTGCATAGTTTGCTGACTAACATTCAGAAAAGGGGTTTTGCCTCCCAGAAAACAGGCAGGGCATTTCCCAAGGGCTGCCAGCTGCAAGCACGGGATAACTTCCATTCCTGTCTCGACAACCAGCGTCAAGGTGTGGGTGTGTGGGGATAGGGTGCAAATCACCAGAATGCCACAGCTGTTCTTCAAGCAGTGGAGCAAGCTTTCACAGGCTGTGCCTGGGAGGCACATGGTGGGATCTGGGACCCACAGGCCCAACAAGAGGGTGTCTCCAGATCCTAGTACCCTCCAGGGCAGTACTGTCCGTCCTCTTCCCAGCTCTGCTGGCAGATTTTCTCCCTGGCTTTGGGAGAGATGCAAAATGGCTAGATCACCACTTACCTTGCTCAAAGGCACTGGTTGCTCACCTAAAGGTAAGCCCAGATCTCCCTTCACCGTGCTCTTAGAGTTGCCTGGAAGCAAGAGAGCCACATGCTGTGTCTATGTCCTACTTTTTGACATCTTCGAGCCTCCCAGATCTGCTCTGATTTTTATGTCCTTCTACACTTCCCTGAAAGGAATTTTCATTATGCAAGACCAGGGAGTTGTGGGAAAAGCCAACACACTAATTTTAAAAGGCAAGAGCAACATCTTCAAGCTTTTTGGTAATCACTCCAAATTCTCCTTTGTATGAACTCTGGTTCAGAGCCTCCCTACTTCACATTGCTAAAGTCGGGGACCCTCTCCATCCTCCAGAAACTGTGCAGCTTGCTCCTCACACCAGTGTTGGGGAAACTTGCCCAGCTGAGTGGATAAAAACTCAGCAAGGGCAGAACTGCCACAAAGCAGGGGAACTCATGGAGTTTTGCAGCCAAGCTCCACCATGACTGTCACAGGGGCAGGTCACTGTCCTGAAGGTCACCCCTTGATTCTGTTCTATCCAGAGCATATGAAGAACTGGAGGCAGAAGGAGGTCTCTACCCGTTCCCAGAGGGGCTTAATCCCAATCCCTGCACTACCCTCCTAGAGGAGCACAGGCTGCAAAGGAGAGGCTGTCAGGAGAGGACTCCCCAGCCACACACTGTGGGCATCTGTACCACAGGGAGGCTGTTCCTCCTCAACAACAATCACAAAGGAAAAAAAAAAAAAAAAAAAAGCAATTTTTCTTCTCCCCCTGCTCCTCCCTCCTTCCAGAAAGTCTTGGTTTCATCCCACTGTGGAACAAAAACAAATGCTCTAAACCGCAACATTTTTCACAAACCGGAATTTCTTGCAGTCTGGCCAGCCTTGGTGGATCAATACCAGGCATTTCTTTCCTCCTCTGCTCTGGCCTTTCCCTTCCAGCCTCCTCCCCCACCACCCCACTCACCGAGGGGAATAAGGGAGCCAGAGGTGTCAAACGGAGGAGTTGGGAACACTCCAGCTTGGTTTTAAAAGGGACAGAAAAAACACTGGTGTCAGCCGGAGCACCAGGGCAGGCGCTGAGACCTTGTTTTGGATTTTGCAGAGACTGTCCCTGGGGAGAGCTGTCTTTTTTTTTTTTTTTTTTTTTTTTTAATGCATGGTTTTGTTTGTAAGTTAAAAGTCTCGGGATTTGCAGTCTTTGAAGCATGGTCAGCCTGCCAGATGGAATTAGTCAGTGCCTTTCTGTCGGAAATCCCAGGCAGATGAAGCAGGATGGAAGGACAGCATTTTTCTCATTTACCAGGAAACCTCCTGCATTGACACCCACAAATTCAGCCAGAGAGCTCCACGGGACCCAAAAGCATGCAGGATTGAAGGCAGGAAGGCAAGCAGAGGCCCAAAGCTTTCATGTGCATTGATCGGTGTGGCACCACTGAAGGCAATGGCCCCCAAGCAGATTTACACTGCTGAAGATCCAGCCCAGATGTTTTTGCTGGTCCTTGCCTGAAGCTATAAGATGTCAGCGGAGTTTCCTCTGCTTAAAAGTGGTGCTGAATTTGGCTGTCCCTGCCTCTGAGTCACACCATCTTTCCATTTCTTCCCACCATGGCCTGTTTCAAATCTTCCTATTTGTGGACTCCTCACAGTGAGCACTCTTGCTCCCAGGTGAGCAGTCTCATTCTCCCATATTCCTGAGTGAGCTTTTGCCTTCCTTCACACACACCCTCAATCTCACATCTAAGCCCAAGAACCCAAGTGTCATCTCTGGCATGTTACCAATCAATTTTCTCCTCTCCTCTTTGTCTCTTTCCTGAGCCCACCGTTTGAGTGGGGCTCAACTATTCAACCACTGAGTCTTTCCTGAGCTCCCCATGTCTCTGCTAAAAGCTTCAGGTCATTCCTCAGGCAGTCCCCTGACAAAATTACACTTGGAGAACATCCACTTATTTCTACATCATCTGAAACACCACCCAAGAGGAGAGTTAGTACCACTTGTTCCAAACATTAAATGTATGGATGACAGCCCATCATAAAAACATCAGTGGATGTGGGAAGAGCTCATGAGTGCTAGACTGGAACTGACAGTCTCCTTACAAGAGAGACCAGAGCTAATCACTCACCAGCTGAGACCTCAGCTTCATTTCTCACAAGGGCTGGAGGGGGCGGAGAGGCTTGGTGTGGTGTCGGTGCACAGTGGTGCTATCAAAGCAACCGTGCAGACAAATGCATAGAGACAGTACCTTTCACCTCTGAACTCTCCAAATCTCTCACTCAGCAGCATGATGGTTACAGCATCAGGGTGGTCCAAGAAGCACATCACCTTAGTGACCAGAGTGCTCAAATACTTGAGGAATGTATGGATCTCTGTGAGTGAGGGATGCATTTCAGGGATGGATCTCTGAGCAAGGTCTGTTTTAACAAGGCAAGAGCCAGTATCTCAAGAGCAACAAGCATGAGGCAACAAGCATATTCAATTTATTACAGGTTTTATGCTAAATAACGGAACAACCAAAATCAAGGCCAGTTTTTGAAACCTTTTTCAAAAGCCTTGCAACTTCTCCACCATCACACTAGCAGCAGCCAGCCTGTGGGATAAATGCTGGCTATCTGCAGGGATGAACATCTTTCTTCCAGCTCTTATCACCCTCTGTACCAGGTCCTCTTAAATCCCCAGTACATCCACAGAGTAACACTGCCCTGTGGTGATTAAATGCAGTTCCAGCCACCTGAACATCCACACAGCAAAGTCACCTGTGCCACAGGAAGGTAAAAAACAATGCCAAAGAGCTGGAACCAACTCACAGCCCTTGCCAGCACTGCTCGTGGTACTGGTGAACATCACAAAAAAACGAAGACCAGTCAAAGCAAACAAAACTTATTTCCACCACTCAGAATACAAGGCAAGTCAACAGCTCCATCCACCTTTTTCCATCAGGTCTATCCATGAGCCCAAACTGTTGCTGCTTCAATTCCTTGCTCCTCATGGTGCCTTCTCTGGGCCCCTGCTGTGCCACTGCTGGAGCCTGACTAGTTCTGCATCTTTAAATTCTGACTCAGAGCACAGACAACTGTGTTAGGAAACTTCAATCTCCAAAACCACCAAAGAAGATTTCCAAAGGAGGCAACAGTGTGCAGCTGTCACCTGGGCTATTTGTTACTACAGGAGTAAGTGCTGGGGCTTGCTCAACTGAGCAAGAAATGCATGCTTGGAGTGGGTAGAGCAGAAGCTGGACTCCTACCTTTTGATGACATTCTGGCTGCTCAGAAAGACATGGCACTGCAGAGCACAGCATTTGGCTTTCACCCACCTCACATCTTCCCTCCATCTTCCAGCCTCCCAAACAGCCTGGCCCCACCCATACAAGGAGTCACAGAGGCACAGAAGGAGTAAGGTTGGAAGGGACCACCGTGGGTCATCTGGCCCAACCTCCCTGCTCAAGCAGGGCCATCCCAGAGCACATTGCACAGGATTGCATCCAGACTGTTCCTGAGTATCTCCAGTGAGGGAGACTCCACAACCTCTCTGGGCAACCTGGTCCTGTGCTCAGTCACCCACACTTTAAAGAAGTTCTTCCTCATGTTCAGGTGGAACCTCCTGTGCATCAGTTTCTGCCCATTGCCTCTTGTGCTATTGCTTGGCACCACTGGGAAAAGCCTGCCTCCATCCCCTTGACACTCTCCCTTCAGATACTGACAGACATTAAAGAAGTTCCCACTCAGTCATCTCTTCTTAAGATTGATCTGGCCCAGCTCCCTCAGACTTTCCTCATAGGAGAGATGCTCCAGACCCTTAATCATCTTTGTAGCCCTCCACTGGACCCACTCCAGGAGCTCCATGTCTCGGTTGTAGTGAGGAGCCCAGAGCTCAGCACAGTATGGCCTCACCAAGGCTGAGCAGAAGGACAGGATCACCTTCCTGACCTGCTGGCAATGCTCTTCCTAATGCCCCCCAGGACTCCACTGGCCTTCTTGGCCACAAGGACACACTGCTGAGTCATGGACAGCTTGTTGTCCACCAGGACCCCCAGGTCCATGTGCCTGCAGTGAGAAAAGCCACGCCTGGGCAGGAGCTGCCCTTACCAGCCTGCAGAGGGGCCAACATGGGTTTTATTTCATTGCTGCAAACAGAAGGGGACCACGGAGACCAGGAGTGATTTAATTTACTGGAGGTCTGGCCCCATTATGTACTACTTCGTGCCTACTTAAGAGATGCTATGAAGCTGCCAACATGGCCCATGGCTGGGCAGAACATGAGTAACTCTAGTTTAGAGGAAGAGGCAACAAAAGAACCTAAGAGAGGCCTGAAACCAGGAAAACAGGCTTGTTTATGAAGCCAAAAACAGAGTGCAGCATACTCCAAGACCAAGGGAATTTTTCTCGCAACATTACTTTGTCTTGGCTACCTGGCCACTCTCACATAAACAATGGAGACACACCAAGAAAGCAAGGAGATTTCACAGAGGTTATAAAAATATCACTTGTGTAATTAGACTGAATCAAAACTCATGACTTTCTGGTTGGAAGGAATGCATGTGTTTCCCCTCTCATTTCTTTTTCTCCTCTTCTCAGTTTTTTTTCCTCATAAAAATCTAGATAAACAAAAGCCCTAGGATATTGGATGGTTCCTTGCATATTGTTTTAAAAGCAGAAACAACAACAGCAGCAACCACCGTGGTGAGGAGGAGAGTCTGCGATGGATGCTGCGCAGCCCCTGTTTTCCTCCATTTGCAGGATCTCTTCTCACCCTTGTTCTGCCCCACACAATGTCCATCCACGTGTCCTGTCCCAGGACAGGATGAGGCACCTTCCCGTTGTTTTGTGCCTTCCCCTCTTCCCACAGCCATGGCAGCACTCTGTCGATGGGTCACATATATAACTAACTGCGGAAAATTAGATTTACATTCCTCTCTCTCTCCTTGGCTTCACGGGCAATTCGCTTACTGCCTCCTTATAGACAGATAACTGTAAACAGAAGAGGGGAAAAGACACCCCTCTAGACACCCTTGCCTACCATGACTAGTTCATGAACTCTGCAAGGCAGGGACTTCCCACTGCCAAGCACAAGGAGCCCACAGGCCTGCGAGACGCCGCCTGGAAGATCACCCCCACACATTCTCATTCACGATAGCCACCAACATTCACCCACTTTCCAAAATGCTTTGGATAACAAGCATGAGTGTTGCCAGCTTTCAGCTTCAAAAATGTTGTGTGTGGCCCTAGAACAGAATGATATAGTCTTCAAAATAATAAGACTTAACCAACCCAAAAGTATTTGGAGTATTTTTCATCTGTTTTCTTATTTGGACCCTCGAGGCTTCATATTTTCAAGTGAAGTTGTTTTCTTCCAGGATCAAGAGAGCTGGAAATGCTAGTCTGAAAAAATAAAAATAAATAGAAAGCTGAGGATCTCATTCAGCCTCTTGATTCCAAGAGCTCAAATAAAGACCACAAGGCTCAAATAAAATCCACAAACATCATAAGCTTCACGATGATATTCAACAAGAGATGCCAATGTTTAGAAGCATGAAATGATAATTCCCACCTCACTGGATCTGGTTCTATTTTCTTTTTTTCACCTCAAATTCAATGACTGTTTTTCTGTTCCTATAGGGACTCTATTTCTAGACAAACAAATCAGTTTCTTACCATACATCAGAGGGTGTAATCCTATCTATCTGCTAATTGCTTTTGAAATTCTTTAGTCCTTGATGCTTCATGAAAACAAATAATTCAATAGAAGAAAAACCTAAGTAATGGTCTTAATGAGAAAAGCTGCATCGAGAGACGCGCGTTTTTCCTTTCTGTTAATTTACTACTGCTCAGTCAGCTCATGTGTACCCCTAGATTGTTCTCTCCTGAGCCAACAGAAGATGGATATAGGGACAGGGGACTGGAGGGCAAACTCCTAGGAAACAAAGAGACCCTGAGTGGGGGAAACTGCAAGCTCTTCCAAGCCTCCCTACCTTTGGGGGCTCACAACAAGACAGTGGTTTTAGGAGGAAGCTTCAGGGTTCCCAGCCCTGCCCAAAAGATTTTTTTTTCTTTTCTCTTTTTTTGCCCAACTATCATAGATAAGGAGAAAAAAACCACAGAACAATTCTCATTTAGAACAACAAACTTCCTTTTTTTTCCTGTCATCAGAGTATCAAAAGTTCTCTCTTAGAAAAGGGCTCAGAAAAATCATGATCCCTGCCTCCTTTATATATTTGCTGCAAACACACTCTAAAATCATGCTGTGTTCCTTTGGAGCACATTTGGCAGAGTACAGATAAAGGACCTCCATTGAGAGGGACATAGAGACGTACACTTCAGTTGGGTGTCTGTATGTAGACATATCATCACTGCCTTCTAGAGGTGAAACCAAGAAAAGATAGCAGTGTGACACACTGTCTCCAACTATTCAAATTCAAGCAGCTTCAACTGCTCTCAAAAGGTGTTGATCCAAAGAAAACATGAAATAGAAGTCAATGGATCTGAGTGGAAAATGTTGTAGCAGTCTGCTCCAATAACACTACCTCTACCCACAGGTATGCTTGAAGGGGATGGGGAGAGAAGGGGAAAAGAGAGAAGGTTCTGTACTGAAGATCTGAGAAGTTTGGGCTTGTTTGGGGACGAGGTTTTTTCCTGCAGAAATCCCTACCACTACTAGGGAGCTGTGCAAGTCCCAGAATGCCAGAGGCCGATGGGAGATGGAAATATCCATCATGAACTGCTTGCTACAAGCAGCCACAGGGCCTTCCCATAAATCACTGCAAGCTCACATTAGGGCCATTAACATATACCAAGGTATATGTTCTTCTGAACATTCTTCTGAATGTCCATGGCAGAGCTGTGATGAGTAAAGTCATGCAGCATCACACTCCACTACTGGTTATCTATGCCCACCAATCCCCAGCCTCCTGACAAGGGGCACCCCTCTGGGTAAAACAGTCATGTGCAAAAACTTGCTCCATAAACAAATCAGAACAAACTTTAGGCCTAAAAATTTAGTTTACAGACTCTCTTGCTCCAGGGAGCAACAAAATCAGTTTTGCAACCAGTAGAAGTCATCCTCTTTCTAGAATCTTCACACACATGCACAGAGACATGCACACCAAGCCAGACACCTCTCAGCACACGCCATGTGTCGTCTTTGCATGGAGACATCCAGAGAACAACTCTGCAACAACCTCTGGGATCCATAGGCCAGCAGAGATGGCTGAGACACTTTGCAAGAAGAAATGCTCTGCTTGTGCAGCAAGGAAGCACAGCTGCTGCAGCAATGGCATTTTAGCAGGTCAGAACCGAGTCTGGAAAGCAGCATTCCATCTTGACTCATCCCTGCCTGGGGGGTTAGCAGTTCACAAGAGGCCTGGTAGCACAAGGCTGCAATAGTCATGCAGTACATCTGCTCCCTTATCTCAACACATGGACAGCTCCCACTGGTATGATCCACCCCTTATTTTTACATCCACCAAAATACATTGAATTCTTTCCTTCCCCCTCAGAAATCCAGTGCTGGCCTAGCTCACCACCTTCTTGTTGGACAGCTCAGTCACTCCAAATTCATCCTGCCAATGCTGGTGAGAGATGAAACCAGATCCTGGGGCTCCACAGCTGAAAGCTGGTCCCCCTCCAGGTCCCTGAGAAATCCTTTGCGGTCGCAGGGACGTCACTGCTGAGGTGGGATCTACCTCAGACTGAGGAGGCTGCCTCTGGTTGTTATTAGATGTACTACGGATTCAAAGGACATGGAGGCATCAAGCCAGCTTCTACTCCAAAATGCAGGGATCCTATATTTGCAGAACATGCATCTGGCCTTCATTAATTCTTAAATGGTCCAACGTGGAATCAGAGTGGGGGGCAGGGAGGGAGCTAACACACTCCACACTGAACAGGGGACATTCAGGCAGCAGGATGTTTTGTTTTGAAGATGTTTCTGATCGGGGAGCGTCTCGTCCAACAAGAGCACGCTGCAGCATCAGTAGGACCGTGCACAGCCCTGGGTGCTTGTGTGGGACTGAGAGACTCCAGCAAGAGCTTGGCCTCAAAATTTATCATGGTGACCATCACACACCTTAGGATGGTAGCCCTTGGGAAGGCCAAGCAAGGAGACTGGAAATTCAGCCCTGAAAAAGTGATGAGATGGTCTTTTACCCCGACAAAAGGAGGAACTGGACTCAAACATATTTGCCAAGCCTTCAAGAGCAGATCTCGGAGCATGATTAGGCTGGAGGAATGAGGTGTCAACATTTATTCTTTCCCTCCACATGGCTGGAGGCACAACCATCTTTTCCCCAAGGACCCAAGAATAAATGGGTAATTAATTAAACAAACACACTACAAAGATCTATGTTTCCTCCAAGAGGGAAGAGCATCCCCTGTCTGGAAGACACAGGGGTGGCAGATTGAATGAGAGTTTCTGTCTGGCTCACGAGAACCAGAGTCCATCTGCGAGCGTGGCTATGAGTGTACATGAAAGGGTGATTCAGCACGTATGAATATCTAGATAGGTGGGTCGCTGAGCACGCAGCTGAGCGTGCTTGTGTGGGCAGCAAAGCACATGGCAGAATATCAGGACACAAGCAGCCTGTGGATAAACAAGCATGTCAGAAGTGAAAGGACACAGCAGAGCAGGGGACGTGTTTGGAGGAAGAAGCCAAGAACTGTGCCAGTTTCTATCTTCCATTAAATCTGTGACATCCCCTCGCTTTGCTGTGGCATAGCAGCCTACGGGGAGAAGCAGCCAACAGCCTGTATCTTGTTGGTGGCATCAGATGGTGACACTTGCACTGATTTGGTGCTCAGAAATGGGGCAGACCTTGGGTTGACCTGACCTCTAAATGAGCAGGATGGGAGCTGCGGGAAATGACGCTGTAAACAGGAAGGCATGAGGTAAATAAGAGATGGGGAGGGAAGACATCCATTTAAAGTGGCAGCTGCTTTTTAGCTTCATTTCACCTCTTCTGCTCAGCTAGAAATCAAGGCCCCCACCCTTTTCTGCTTGTCTATCAGAACAGCATGCAGTTACCACTTACAACTCTTTCCTAGCTGATGCAAAGTTTGCGGCACACCCCTGTTAACACCACAGCTGAAGTTGTCCAGGAAACTGGGGAGAACATGTCTACACGCTCCAAAAACTTGAAAGAGAAGACTGGGTACAAGCTTTCCAGCTAGCTCCTGTCTTAGGCAAGCCAAAGCTGTTGCATGCAACACGACAATGCCCAGCGATCTCCACTCCACCTCCTCCAGTGGAGGTTGTGCTAGATGCTGAGCAATCATGTGATATGAGGCCTCCTCCTAAGCATTTAGGGCAGTTAGAGGCAACAAAATACATCAGAGAGGAGTGACCAACTGCAAGTGATGTAGTCTGATGGAACAGAGGGATGAACAGGGAATAAGTTCTTTTCTAGCTCCATCCAGGGTTGGGTGTCTCTAGGAACTGAACCTTGGTCAGCATCAGTCCAACCTCAACTTCTACAAGCTGTAATCTATGCCTTATAGGGACAGTACTCTGCTCTGGTGGTCTCAGAAGAGAGATCAGCCTTTACCTTCTGCAGCCTGATGCAGCTCCAATTTTAAGCCACTTTTAACATAGCAAATGTACATTTAGATATTAGACATCCACACTTCTGTGCTCCTGCTCCCAGGTCACAAACACGCTTTTCCCATTCTGATGATATAACAACCAGTAAAAAAGGATGGGGAACCTTTTGGTCAGTCTAAGCATTTTTGTTTTCTCCTCAGAACTGGATGTTCCTTGCCTAAAATGAGATTTTAGCCCTGCAATTTCTGATCACTCCTGCTGGCAACTGCCTTTCTCTTTGCTCATCTCTCCCCTGATCCTTTCCATTAGAGAAGTGGCAGAAGGCTGTGCCCTACATTTCCAGGGCAAAATACAGAACTGTCACAGGACAGTATAGAAGGGATCAGACCCATTTATCTGGAGAGAAAAAAAAAAAAAAAAAAAGCCAAATCCAACCAACTTCAGCCCTGTTACAGAAACCCAGTTAAGTACACAAGCTAAACAAAACACAATTAGGTTTCCTTTGGCCAGCCTGGAACATATGGTATTTGTCAGCCAGTCATGTTCCTCTCTCAATTCTGGCAGGAGATAGCTAACTTGTTCCAAGCACTGAGAAAGCTCCTGGAAAGTCAGCATGCTGAGCAAACTTTTGGAGGGGGGCTAGCTGGGGATATAATAGCTCACACAGACACAGATCTGACAGCATTTCTTCCACATTGTTCAGTGCTGCTCTAGGTTACAATGCCTCTGGCTTTAGTACATTCCTGGTTCACATTGTTCCCAGTGGTATTGCGCTTCTAAGTCCTCATTTGCTAAGCACACACACAGCTTGGGGGTTGAGGGCTCCTATCAAGTAGGAAGACAAAGGTGTGGAAGGAAGAGAGGTTCCTGTGGATTTGGGCTCAAAGAAATCCTAAAATGACAAATTGCTTCAATGAACAGCACAGCAAGACCTTTTTTACGCTACGTTTCCAATGCAGGCTGAAAATGGCTGCTGCCATCCCAGAATGGATTGGTGAGCAGCTCCCCCACAAGAAAATGACAGTAAGTACGGTGGTGTCAAAGAGATTGGTGTCTGCAGAAAGGAACAGCCTCTGAATTTGGTCATCAACCAGAAAACTGCTTGAGGAGCCTGGCTCTGTGCTAGGAATAGTTTGCTCTGCTGCAGTTTACAAAGCAGTTAGAAAAGAGCTGATTCACAGAGAAATGAGCCCATGTTTTAACACAAGGAACTGGAAACCGTGCTGTGGTACAGTAATATCTGCAAAACAACTGCCACAGCAAAATCAGTTATGTCTATGGGAAAAGGGAGCTGATAAAGGACTACTGATTTATTCCAGTTTCAGACTGGAAGTGAGCAGAGTGCTTCCCACTGCATCATTCTAGGCCTGCATCAGAGTTTCAGCTGCTTTTTGAGTCCTCATAGTTCAGCCTCATCATTGCCAGGGCTGGTGTGATATCTCTTACATAGGTTTGCTTGGTCTGCTGGAGGCCTTTAGTCAGCAAGGAAGCCAATTCATTCCCTCCAGTGCAGTTACAAGCCAGCACTGCCTCCAAGTTTCTGCACTGCACTACCTTTTATCTTCCCATACACAGTCCTACTGCATATCTGTTTCTCCCCTGTCCCTGTTGATGGACAGTCTGGTTGGCTCAGGCCACTACAGTCTCAGCCTAGTTTTCTTCAGGGAGTGAAAAAGTGGGAAATGTGGTTGTAAAGTAGAGAAAGAGGTTTCCTTCTGATCATTTCTGTGCTCTTTGGCCCACCTGTTTGCTGCCAGTCTGGCTTCCTTCCTCATTTACCTGCTAGTCATTCTTGTTCCTTCATTGCAGAAGACATTCTTACCACATCAGTAGCACTTCAGAATTGCATGAGCTTTTTTACCTGCTCCTTGTAATCCTATACTCTTTGTAGCAGGAGGTATTCCTTCACTTCCATTTCCATTTTTTTGCCATCCAAGATCTGGCTTAGGCAATAAGCTTCTGTATGTCCTCACTGCATTCACATTGACCCTCTTGTTGAGTTTACTGGAAATAAATGCATTGGGAAAGCATTTTACACCCTTCTGGGTTGCTATTACAAACCAGCCACGCTTGCCATGATCACCATCTATGTTCTGGGGTGCATGAAGGACTGAAGTGCTTGCAGAAAAACCTTTGCATCTGTTTCTCTTAGAGGACTGCTTAGCCCCACCACATTCAGAAAATTTGCTGCAATTCACAGTTCCAATGTGGCATTTCTTTGGGATTATCCATGTACCCTTGATCAGCTCATCTCCTCCACACTCTGGCCTAACAGGCATGTTGCTCTTGCTCTACTTTAATAACAACAGGAGCTATCCTCTATCGAGGTTAACAGGCAGAGCACACAATCATTTTTGGCATGAGCTTCACCAGTGCAGCCAGACAAGCCACCTGCCCTTTGAAGGGAGGGACCAGCCAAGTTTTGGTCTCAGGAACTGAAGAATCTACTGCAGCTTCATCCTTCAAGACCATCATCTATCACCCCCTTAGGAGCTCTGTGGAGTGAAACAACAGTGCATCACCATCAGCTCTCCACAGCAAGGCGACGAGTGTGGCTGGCTTTTGTTCTTATCCACCTCAGATTTCAGTGGAGCCTGGTCACTGAGGGCCATTCATCTCTTTTGCTGTCATGTCCTGCTCTGCAATACCCTACTGAGCTTTCCTCATCCATCATTACTGGCAATTTCTTCTCTGTCTCTTGCTGGGTACTTCCTCCCCTTGCCTTTGAATCAGAGGGGGTTTCTTCCCCTTCCTCAAAGGAGCTTGTAATATTTACTGCATGGTATTGGAATCTCTGGACTGAACCGAGTCACAGTTCAGCAAAATTGCACTGGTTTCAGCTTCCTCACAGTAGGAAACTGGTCATACTGCAGCTCTCTGTTTTCCTGTTTAAACCATCCCACCTTACTAAGACTCTGTCCTCAGTGGCAGAGTAGCTGAGGCACATGGCTTCTGAAACAGGAGATGGCAGTTGCCAAAGGTCGTTTGCAAAGCCATTCAAAGCAAGAGGGGACTTCACAATGTTTCCAACCAGTAAGCAGAGTTACAGCATTTGGCTCCTTCTTGCAGTCTCCCAGTATCTCTCATTAACACTGGTTTACTACTGCTCCTCTGGGAGCAGAGTGAAATTTCTCTGGCTTCCAGGATGGAGTTTTCTAATGCAAACCTGGTGCAATGTCCCTGCATGCCCTATTCCAGGCTGTATGACTTCACCAGAGCCACAGCAGACCACAGCACCCCCTCGGTGTGCTACTTTCAGCACCGTAGGACTCCTTGTATTATTTAGGTTATCTTACATGCTGGAAAGTATCACACAGTATTTTACAGGTCTTCAAAACTGTCCAACAGATCAACAATGAAACCACACACACACACACAGATCTCAAAGGGCACCGTTATGTTGCCTAAGCCTGTGCTGACAGTTTTCAGCCTGCCATGCATCCAGAATTCCTCCCCTTCCCTGTTAGTTCGTTGAAGCCACACAATTTTACATGAAAGAGCATGGTGCCAAATATTCAGAGCTGCCCAGCATGGGTTACTCATTGGCACGATCCATATAGGCACAGCAGACAAGCTGCTCTTTCATGCAGCAGTGAGGGGAGCTCTCAAAAATGGCCATGTGCAAGCATATGCCATGTTTGTTTCCTTGTACTGGCATTACTCAGTGGTATCTGCCACGGGGGAAGCACTTCCATGCTGTGAAAACACCTAAGCACGAGCATTACTTTTATGCACGTGAACAGAAGAATTTGAGAGCCTCTGTTAGCCACTTGTAAATGAGTGTGCCCACCTCGCTTGAGAAGCTGGCACGGCATGCAAGTAAACGTAAGCATAATAAAAAATAATAGGAAACAGACAGGCAATAGAATTAAGAGCAGCAGCCAGCTGGGATCTTCTAACCAGTGACATCAAGGGATTGCTGAGGTAATACACTGATGGGTTTTAAATTAACTGTAACCACTCAGGAAAAAGATCTAGGCGTCACTGCGGACAGCTCAATGAAAACATCTGCTCTGTGCACAGAGGCCATCAGGAAAAAAAGAACCAAAAAATGTTAGGTTGAATAGGATAAAGAACAATACCAAGAATGTTATAAATGCCACCACATAAATCAATGACACATTCACACTTTGAGAATGAGCTGAAGCCTGCTTGCCCATTTCAGAGCAGGAATAACAGGAACAGAGGCCAGAGGAGGATGCCAAAAATTCGTTAGAGGCACAGAAAGGTTTCCAAGGTTGTTAGGAAGAAAGATTAAGGTCCAAATGGTTCAATAGCTTGCACTAGAAGTGTATAAAATGATGAGTGAGACTGGGCGAATGGGAAAACCTTCACTTTCTTATGCTAAGGAAATGGTGGCCACCTAAAAACATTCCATAAACATTATTGCAACAGGAAAAAGAAAGCTCATCAATATTTTGCAGATTGCCCAGCTAACATCTAGAGCTTGATGCCACAAGGTGCCAGAGAGTTAAGTTCTCACCACGCTGCCATCACGCACCAGTGAATGAAATGTATAAGATACACACAGGCATCCTGGCTGAAGTGCCTGGGCAGGCACTGAACTCTTGGGGCTAGGAAGAGACAGAGAAACCAAGGGCAATGAAAGCCAGTGAGGAACTTGATACTGGCAGGACTGCAAGGAGAAGGTGAAGGAGAAAAAGATGCCTGGAAAAGGAAAGTGGGAGATAAACCTCATGTAATAATCTGGAAAAAGGTAAGGGAGGTGTTTTGTGGAATTTCATCTTTCAGTCTCCAAGTGATAGAGTGGAAGTTCTTTTAAGGTACTCCTAGGCTGTGTCAGAGCATATGCCCTAGTCCTCTGACAAAGGGAAAAATGGAAGATGCTGACCACAGGTGAATGTTTACAGCTGCAACCAGCTGGGCTCCCCTGCTCAACCCTGTTGTACTATGCTCCAAACACCAATATCCTGGTCCACCCGCAAGTTCTGCATTCCCTTTGCAGCCCAGTTCACCATTCAAACTTCCAAAATAAACATCTGAATATCCTGCAGATGGGGAATTTCAGGCAGCGTTGAGTATTTTCAGTCTGTGGCTTGATTTAGGCTGGCATAGAGATACTGGCTGCAGTGGTGCATATTTTGAGCAGCCTGAAGAAAGACTGTTTTTTCCTAGGTTATCCACTGTGCCTCCAGCTCCACCATCCTGGAGCCTCACAGTCTAAGTGTATCTAATAGGTACAGAGCTGGGGTTTTCTCCACCACACAGGGACTTATGACAGCACAAATCCTCATCAGGTGCCTGCAACTCAGCGAATACCACTGCTATGGCAAAGCTTGCACATCACGGTGCACAATCTGAGCAGGTACTTAACTACAAGGGCCAACAAAACCTCTTCAGATAGTATGTTTGTTATAAGGGTCATCCTGATCTGCACATGGCTCTAATTTGCTTTTCAAGAGTGAGCAAATGGACAAGGACAGCAGAAATGGACCCATTCAGCCACTGAAATAGAGCAATTTTTCCTTCATATTCAGGGATTTCACTCAAGTTCTCCCCAGCTGCAGTAGCAAGAGCAGCTGGGGTGGTAATGTTGGGAAGCATTAAAGCACAACATCACACAGGACATAGGCCCAGCCAGACTATATAACAGGGCACGAGGTTGCCTGCTCCTCTGTCCATCAATGTGCCCATGGGATGTCCACTGCAGGGCTTTCCTCTGCTTATGCAGGCCTGGCACTTGGGGTTTTTGCTCCACTGTGCATGACTGGAGGTGTGGATGCCTAGCCAGGCACACCACCATGGGCCTAAACTGGAAATGTGTCACCAGGCAAGCCATCACACAGATTTATGGTAATGGATGTACCAATGTACATCAAGCAGCAGTCCTAGTCCTGGAATGAGACCATCCATCTCCAAAGGCATGGCTCTTGCCAGTCTTTAGCCTTGGAAACAGCAGATGGGTAAGAACTTGCCCTATAGGCCTGGGACAGTGGGACTTTTTTCCCTCCTCCCTCTCCCATGTGTTCCCCTCCACCTACTCTTCTCCCAGGAAGCACAGAGCTTCACAACCAGAAATAAAATCAACAATGATGCAAAACACACAAATGATCCCACAGCTACTTGTACAACCTTTGACATCAAGCTGCCTGCTCCTGCTTTCCCTTTCCAGCCTGGGAAGCAGGAGCCCAGCACAGCAACCACAGCACATCTCACCTATTGCTCCAGCTGCTTTTCTCTACACCTCCTATTCCTAATCCCACCCACCCTCCTTCCCCACCCAGTGGGGAACCCCACCACCAACATACTGTGCACACAACATAATAAAGCAACAGAGTCCAATGTTAAGCAAGGCTTTTATGTGCAGCCAGCATTTCAAAAGGCACAGTACATGCTGTATGCTCAGTGCCGTCAGACTCCAAGACTGAATTCTCCAGTGTTTTAGGAAAAAGGTAAGGCAGGAGGAGAGTGTGAGGGGGGGAACAGACCAAGCTTTGTGGAATTCTTTTTAAGAGTGTATGCATGGCTGTATAAAAGGACATTTTTTTTTCCTAACCTCAAAGAGACAATATTATTTCACAGAGATCTGTTTCCAAGAGCAGCCAAGCTATTTCTACATGAACCAGTGCCTGGTTGAGGCAGTGACTGTGAAGGGGAAACCCTCTCTCCAAGTACGACATGGAAATTCCTTGACCTCAGCTGCAAAGCCAATCAACACACGTGCAATGGGCCAATGAAAAAGAAACTGAAATACCAGAGTGGCCAACACAGATGAGGGCAGGTGTGTAAGGGAGAAGGCACAGCCTGCTTTTTCCAGTCAAAAGGCCTGACAAAAAAAAAAAAAAAAAAAAAAAGAGACATGCCAAGCTGGAAAGAAGAGGAAAGCAGGGCAAAACCAGTGGCATTGAGACATTGGTTAGAAAAGCAAAGATGTAAAATGCCAGGCAAACAGGTTCTGAATCATATTCTGAAGCCTGAAGGTAGAAAGGCAGGGCAAACAGGCATGGAAGGCAGAAATAAATATTTATTTTAGGCCATGCTATCGTTTGCTGTGCTTCACGGAAAAGTTTGGGTATTCACGATGAGGCCAGACAGAGCCAAATAAGTTCATCATCAGTCTAGACCTGGTCACACCAAGTAGTGACTACCCCACAGACCTGTACCCTGCTCTAAAGCTGTGTTTGCTTCCTCCAGGCCACTGGAGAAAACACCTCCAGAGTGAAACTATTTTTCCCTGACTGACATTAAGGACACACCAATGTACTGCCTCCAGCAAGAGTCCCACAAACAAGTCACTACTGGATAAAGAGCTGAACAGCAACAACTGACCCATGTTAGCTTTCAAGTCAAGACAGACAGAACCATTTAGTTTCTTTCTTGAACAGCTAGATATCTAGAATTAAAGCATCTGAACCCTAGAAAACACTTGTGATCAGGGCTGAACCCTTTAGGACAGGCAAAGCAGCATTCCCCCCATGGCAGAAAATGGATGTGTACCCCAACCCCTCCATGGCTCTTCAATGGGATTAAATGTGCTCCACAGTCAGGTCACTCGGTGCGAACGTGAGCTCACAGCACTCCTGTAACACACCAGATGCACAGTCTGCTCTCTCCATGGGATACATGTCAGTCAGAAGGGATCTCCCACTGCCAGAATAATTTGTCTTTTTCATGGCCCGCTCCCAGGTTAACAGCGGGAAAGATGACTGCAAGGTCTGGGCCACAGACCTTCCAAGCAACCTGCACGAAGCAGAAAAGCAAACACAAGAAGCACTAGTGGCATCCATAGGTCAGTTTAGGTACACACACAAGGACGGGGATGCGCAGCTTTTTTAGGGCTGTGAGCCTCTTCTAAGATCAGCCATAGATACAAGCCACAGCTACAAGCGTTATAACAACGGTGTCTGTATTTAGGAGAAGTAAGTAAGAGAAGTCCATATACTTTCATCCTTTTCAGAGTCCCAAGAAACTCCACTTAACAAAAAACATTCACTCCTTACAGCAAGAGTGATGTGCATTGCAAGCAACAAGTTTGCTGGTGCTTAGATACTCTGCATTAAAGATAAAGCAGCCAGGTCCAAATGAGACCTGTGCTCCAAGACCTAAAACTGGGTCAGTTTAGTCCAAGCTCAATGAGTTCTCAGAAACCCCACCAAACACTTTAGTTTCAGTACCTGCTAGGTTTCTCCAGTCAAAGACAAGCATTTAAAGAAGAGTGACATCCAAGGAACTGGATTCTTACTGAATCTCCAACGTGGGTTTCTTTGCACTCAACACCAGTTTGGAATATATGGCCTTTCCTATTAGACATCTAAAGGAATCATGGCTATCAGTCCAGTCTCTCCTCTTCTCCCCTGGTCACCTGCTCCTCTCCTGCTCATGTCAAACTTTCCAAGGTCCCCCAGTGCTCGTGGTCTAGGACAGAAATGTATTTATTAGGCCAAAATGAACAGCGTGTGCATGAATAAGAAAATGAGTCCAGTCTGTTCAACTAGGGTTGGGCAAGCTTGTTTTGCCTGATTTAGAGGCCATTCAAACATTGTGGGTTTGAACATTACTGCATTAGTGTTTCACTTAGGAAAAAACTGTGAAAAAAAAAAAAAGAAAGGTGAAGAGAAGGGGAAAAAATCCAATGGAAACATAAATAGTGTATAACGTACATGGGGTCCCCACTTGTGCCAGCACAGATCTTCTAAGCCCTAACACATTGCACAGGCTTCCCGTCAGCTAGAAGTTCCTTTGGTATACACACACACACCAAAAAAAAAAAAAAAAATCCTGAATCACCATAAAGAGATAGATCAGGTCAAAAGAGATGGATATACATGCCAACAACAGCTTGTCCTAAACTCTGAGCTGCCTTCACTTAGACTTCAAAAATCAAGATCATGTAGATCAAGAAGAGAGAACTAATTTGCAAAGCTGCAAGTCTCTCAGACTACCTTGGGTGACTCACAGTAGCCTTCTGTATCAATATCTGCTGCAAATTCTCCATAGCTCCTGCAGTTGGTTCGTTAGCTTTCTCCATCCCTCAGCTGCACCTGGCGGTGTGTAGGACTCCCAACAGCCCAGCTTTCCAGAGAAGCATTGGTCATTTTCCATCCCTCTGGGGACAGGCCCCCCTGACAGGTGACATTATATTAGTGTTCAGCAGCTAACCCTATCTGAGAGGTTAGCTGGTCTCCTCCCAAATTTCACCTCAACAGCAGCAGAGGGGAAAGGTATGAGACATCTTTAGAGCAGGGAGTAAAAGCAAGCAGAGGACACATGATGAAAGAGAAAACTGGGCACCAGGGAAGAAACTTAAGGTACTGAAGGAACAAGGCAGCAAAGTTCTCCTCGCCAATCTGACCACTTTAAACGACCTCCTCTGTCACACATCTCCATTTCAAAAGCAAAATCCCACAAGGAATCAAGTGGAAACCAAACTGAGAATAGCCTGCCTCCAGAGGTATTTTCTCCCATCCTAAAGGTTGATTTAGGTGAAAACAGAGACAAGAAACAAAGAGCTGGGAGGCCGACAATGGACCCTGCTTACCTGCCCATGAGTAAGATCCAATGGCAGAGAGCATGGCCTGACTGAACAGTTGTCCCACCACCAGCAACCTACAGCCCCCATTGTGAGATCTGCCAGCACCAGAGCCCTCACTCAAGTGATTAACTCCTCCTAAAACACCATTCCTTCCTCCCCCCCTTTCTCCACTAAGCACTTTAAAGCCCTACATCTGTGTGGGTTCATCCTCTGCTCCCATTTACACCTGGGCTACGCTCCTCCTCACTAGCAGGTCCCATAAACTGCACCAAAGAGAGAGAGGGTGTGTTTGTACCAAGAAACCACACACAAGGTGCCACCATCATGTTGGGCCATCTTTTCACCCTGCCTCTGGGCCCCTTGTGCCCAGAGGATACTTTCAAGACAAGCAGAGTTACACATATGTCAACAGGACTGCCCCAGGCCTGCCCTTGCCTGCAGTGCAGAGGAAGATGCTGTGAGCCCTATATGGCAATGACCCTACACAGGAGGAATCCCTTTTCTTCTCCATGCCATCTCTGACTTCCCCCCCACCTAATCTATATTTTTTTTCCGGCCCATGTATACTTTCCAGCTCGTTTCCTCTTGCGGTTCTCATTTCCCGCTCCTAGGAGGTGAGCTCATGCGTTTCTCAATTACCAGCCAAAGAAAGGGAGAGGGAGAAAGCAATCTTATGGAAACAGATGAAGTCATGCCTGTATAAGGCCACATTACAGCTTATGCTCACAGAGCCATGATGCAGACATTGCTGCCCCCCAACCCTGGCAGGGCAGCCCAGCTTCCCAGTCCACAGTTGAAGTCATTCTTGTGCCGAGGGAAGATGCTCCACCAACATGCAGGGAGCACGGAGCATGTTCGTCTCGCTGGCTTTTCCCTCTCGTGCCCCCTCCACCCCAGCTTTCGATCCTACCGCCCTTTTGTCCACCCCCAGCGATCCCCATGGATCTTTGACTCATTCACAGCACACCACTGAGTCAATAGCGAGCCCACAGACCACGTGCAAGGCTCCCAGCACTGCGCGCTCTGCCTACGGCTATGCGGACGCCGGAGAAGTTACACTAGGGAAATCTAAAGGCAATTAAAAGCATAATACAAGTGGTTGTTTAGAAAAGGTGGTGGGGAGGAGAGAATAAAATTAAAATAAATAAAGGAATGTTTTAATGAGTGCAGCAGTGAAAGCGGGATTAGAGGTGCCTGAATGGCATCTCTATATTTCCCGTATGGAAGGGAGGGCCGCCCAGCGCACCTAGAGCTGACAAAAAAAATTAGCTGGGCCTCAGGCTCAGAGAAACATTTGGCTAGAAAGGAAAGAAGGTAATTGCTGCAAATGTAGACTAATTCAGGAAGCAGCCAGCCCTACACAGGGCCAGTTCTTGTGCTGTTAGAATGCTACGGACACTTTGTGAGTGCTGGCTTGAGGGGTGGAAAAAAGCACAGGGAAATACTAGGAAAAAACAAAACAAGACAGAAAACAACAAATTTCTCCTTCCCACAGTTCACGTGTGCTTAGTGTTTTTGTTCCCTTGCCTCTCGCTCCCCAAGGACACTCAGGATCTGCTGGGGGTCCTACTCAGCCTTGCCTTCACCAGTCTGTCCGCTGGCCATGGAGGGAGCAGTCTCAGTGGCTCCCAAAGCGTGGACCATACCGCTCCCTTCCCCCTGCCCCAGGAGAGGAGCGGGCTAGAAGGTGAGGCGCAGGGCACAGAGGATGTATTTACTCTCATAACACCCCTGTGAGGTGGGGAAGTCATAGCCTCATCTGACAGATGAGGAACAGAGGCAAAGTGAGATTAAAGGATTAGCCCAAGGTCACACAGGAAAAGTTTGTAGCAGAAGTGGAAATTAAACCCAGGTCTCTCGGTCCAAAATCAGTGCCTTAAGCGCAAGACCAGACTTTCCTAGAGCTGGTCAACCTTTTATATTTGATAGTTTAATTTCAAACAGAAAAACAGTTTATTTTCTAAATACATATTTTCATAGAAAAGGGAGATGGAGAAGCTCATTTCCTGGAGGCAGGAGCTGCTTAAGATCTTATTTATTTCTGTTTAACTTAATTTCTTTTAGGTTTTAGCATTTCTGATGGTGAAAAAAATGCTGCAGAAATTTCAAAGCACAGGAACACATTTATTTTCATTTATAATTCATCATGGGAAATATTTTCCACTTTCCAGCCAGTTCTGCCCTGCCTCTCTTTGCCTTACCAGGTTTTTAATACCTTTTTATTATTATTTTTTCATAGCCTCGACTAGCTTAGAAAGCCCACATCTAAACAGAGGCCTTTGTTGGACAACACTACTATCACTAAAACCCTGTTGCTCGGAAAGGCACTTTACAAATGAATACAGGCAACAGGTCCATGCCTGGACATATGTAAGCTGCAGGAAAAATCTGAGTTAGACCCCAGCTGCTGCTGACTCTGCTCATCCAGTCCCTGCCCAGACCATGCCTCCCTCTGCTTCTGGCTCTGAAATGCCCTATTTTCTTCCTTTTTATTGTGCTGCCAAGTCCAGTCCTTCCAAAACACATCTTCCTCTTGGCTCTGAAAGCCCCTTGGCAGGGGAAGGCAGTCCCACGCCTCCTCACACATGGACCAGCTGAGGTCCATGGAGGAGCAACTACTTGTCCACAGTTAACTAGGAGACCATCAGCAGAGCTGGGGAAAGTAGATGGGTTTCATTAATACAGAGCCTCTCTCCGTTTAGACATGAGAAATCCAGCCCTCACAGAGGCCCCTAGGAATTTACCATCACTATCCAAAAGGGGAGGTTTTTCACCCCGAGACACTAAACAGCAAGAAAGCTACATGAAGCAAACACGACCTGAGGCTGGCATATTTAAAGGTGACTTAAGGACCCAGACATTCAAGCCCCATGAAAACAAATGAGAATCAGTTGGCAGAAAAGGGCTGTCTTATATTCATGCCAACCAAATGGTTAAAATTAGTTACAATTGGTAAAGAATTTTGAAGAAAATGTGGAACACTTATATAAAAGCTGAGTGTTGCTCAGAAACAAAGATCTCTTTTCCTGTAATTGTGTTTAATGATCTCTGAAGAACAAGCACACAATCCACAAGGATGACTACCACCATCACATATGTTCCTGTGACAGAGGGAATTAGGCTGAAACAAAGACTAATATGCTATCCTTACAAGGCAGTTTTCACTTCTAGTTTGGCTCCCTCTTTACTTAAGTACTTACTTACACAAGCAGGCAAACTGTGCATCAGTGATGATTTATTTCACCAGAAGAAAAGAAAATGTATTATGATTGGTATCAGTCCAGTTTGCCCTGAAGATATCTAAACACTCACCTACCACACCAAAAGATCTCAGTCTCCTCTCTGACTCCCAGCTGGGCTGTGTCTGGTCCACAGTATCCGCCACTCTCCTCTGAGCTGGGGAAGGCCAACCTAAGAGCAGAGCTTCAGCAGCATTGTGAGGGCAGGTCTTGGATCATTTAGCTGACTTTCATGCACTGAAAACTCAGTTTTGAGCTCTTTTTTGACTTGTTTCAGTCCTGAAAAAGAACAGTTTGTCTCCTCTGGGACAAGCTCACAAATTTTGACTCACCTCAGTCAGTGCAAGATAACAAGAGCAGCATAGACCAGCATGTGCTACCCAAAAGATGTTCAAGACCACCTGGATATTTTTGCATCTGGGCTGTGACTGCACCCTCTCTTTTTTGCACTGCCTCCCCCATTATCACCTTAGTTAACAGTGGGTGAGAAACTGAATTTACCTGTAAGTCCATGCGCTCACACATCGGTAGCACAAGGGCAGGGTTCTTTGGCAGCTCAGTTGATTGTTGTGGTTTGTCCCCCATGGTCCATGTTTGTCAGCTTCCTGAGGATATGCCCACAGGGAAGAGGTGCAGAGAGGCCTGAACACACCCACAGGGCTGCCTGGAAGCTTTGGGTGCAACTGGTCCAGAGAGAGACAGGCAGGTGCTAATGAACTGGTCTTCATCCTATTTTGCAGGTCAGGTCTGGATCTAGGACAGAAATACCCAGAGGAAAACTTCTCTAGACTGGAGCTAACACTATACAGGCAGAATGTGGTTTTCACTTCTTTGTCCTGAGTTCTGGGTAAGGTGAAGTGAATTCCTGGAAACTGAAGGGTTTGGACACTAGAGTTGTAGACTTGGAAAAATACTACTTCTGGCTATGATGATTTATTTATAGTTGCAATTAAAGACAAAAAGCCTCTTCAGAGAGGGAGGATGAAGTGGAAACAAGGCCAGGCCTAGAAACCTAAGACTACAGGGATTCCCAGAGCAAAATTAATCAGTGAACTGAGTTGTTTTCTATTTATTTTTTTCCTAAAGGGTTATCTCTTTATTTTGCTTATCTGGCCCTCAGCTTTGCAACAACCACATTTCTGGACCTTCCCCATGAGCTTTGGAAGCAGGCCAAACACTAGAACTGAGACTGGGGATGGGTCTCAAACTCACAAGAAGCCTTCAGCCACAAAGGCCATCCTACACGTTACCCCTGGAGCTGTTCTCTGCCTGGCCACAGCAAAGGTAGTGACAGCTTTGGGATGTGGCAGTGGAGGGAAAGAGGAGAGCCCAAAATCACCAACAGCATAGAAGAGCAAGGAAGTACAAGAAGGCATGAAAGAGGCCAAAAGTTCTTACATCTACAAAAAGAAATGCGTGTGGTAGGATTTTCTCTGTACTGGCTTTTGATTTACAGCCTGCCAGGGTATACATTATTCCAGCTCTTAAAAGAGTGGGTGTGGTGCAAACCCCCAGACAACCTTTTGAGATGGAGCTCTGTAGATGTCTCTTCATTCCTTTTAGATCCAGTTTTTGGCCCTGCAAATATCCCTTGATGAATACAAGGTCTGGCCTCAGCCACCATGACTTGGATAACAAATGAGCTGGGGAACTGCAGATCAATTCAAACAGCACGACAAGTCAAAGGAGGGGCTTCTTTGCTGTCCCAGTGCTTCACAGCCCCTTCTGACAAGGGGCTCCTTGT
Source organism: Corvus hawaiiensis (assembly GCF_020740725.1). Classification (NCBI taxonomy): domain Eukaryota; kingdom Metazoa; phylum Chordata; class Aves; order Passeriformes; family Corvidae; genus Corvus; species Corvus hawaiiensis. Next base: position 48,277,127 of record NC_063218.1, on the reverse strand, counting down.
GACAAGGGGCTCCTCAATCAAGATTGCCAGGCTAGATAGGACCTCTGATCACTGGATCAATCAGAAAAGTGCCCAGGCAGACCAAAACTAGGGACAATCTCTCACACAAAAAAGCCATGGCTGCTTTACTGTAAGAGACACTAAAGTCAGCTCTGTCTGTCCATCCCCCAGTCTGGACTCTCAGGCCCCGACTTCCCTCTCCGGACTGGAGCAGGAGCCAGAGACAGCCTCCTGTGCCACCACCATGTGTAAGCACCTTCAACTAAAAGGCTGCTACAGGTTTCCCCTTCAACCTGCATTGCCCTGTTTACCTACTGCATTCCAGCCTGGAAGAAGAGGCCTCTACTCCCTGTTTATAGACACTTTTCTCCAAGAGAGGTTTTTCAGTCTCTTAGAGCTGCCTGACTTCCACACTGTGACAAGAAGCTGCACTGCACCACCTCTCTGCTACTTTTCTTGCAACTTTCCCCCCACGCTGTATCCACAGAAACATGTGTGGACTACTAGCAGCAGTTGTCTCTAGACAGGTACAAGAAGCACAGTTAAAACCCATAACAGAGGTAGTACCTCTCCCTAAAATGGGGAAGAAGCAAGACTGGATGAACTTTAACTCACAGGATTTATAGGACTTGCTGAAACAATTAGCAATTACCTATGTTTCTCTTATCAAGGATGTCTGAGGTGCATGACAGACAGAACAAAGCAAATTTTATGCCTAAAATTAAATAAACTTGTGGATTGCAAAAGGAAGAATAGTCAGCTTAGCTACAATTCCAAGGGAAAAAAAGTCTGAAACATAAATAAATAATGAATAAATACCACAAAGTGTTCGTAAGCACAGAAGATAACAAAGCAAAGTCTTAGGCTAATATGGATTTAATCAGAAATAATTTGGATCCAGCTTAGCTAATTTCCCTCTCTGACAGGCTGCACGGATAGCAGGGAGGCCATTACATGTCTTGACTTATAAAGCTTCAGATGCATAACATCCTCCTAAGAGATGAAATAAATGGTCTCAAATAAACTTTCACAGAGCAGATGCAAAAGTGACTGGAAACATGATACTTGGCACTAACCATCAATGGGTCACTGTCAAAATGGAAGGATTAACCCAGCAGAGCTGTACTGTGTTTGTTGTGAGTCCAGATTTCTTCAAAGTTTTCTCCAGCAACTTGGGCCATTAGATAGATTGCACGCTTGTAAAATACACAGCTGCTATGTAGCTGGGAAGAACTGCCTGAAGACAGGCTTGAATTCTGATCTTGACAGTGGGGAAAATGTCTGAAAAAAAATTGGATCTCATTCAGTACAGATAAGGATAGGGAAAAACTGTCCACAATTCCTCAGAAAATTATGGAGAGCTTTGAGATGGACTGCAAGCTTAGTAGGAGTCAGCCATCTCTCCTGACAAAAGAAAAATCTTGTCCTGGGTTGTACAAACATGAGTCCAGCCTGTAAAACATGTGGAGAAACCCTTCTGCTCTGGTCCACATGGCCAGAGTATTCCATCTAGTCTCAGAACAGTGAACTCCAAAAATATGTACATTGACTGGAAATAATCTGGAGGAAAGCAACACAAACAATAGAAGATTTAAGACAACCTCACCTGCATGGAGAGCTTTGAACAAAGTGGCGTTGTCCATCACAAAAGAGAAACCCATCAAGAGATAATATACAACAAGAGTTTTCAGATTCCTGAAAGTCTCACCTGCCTTTCTAAGCCCAGGCACTGGACACCCTCCACCTCAGAAACACGGAGCAGGTAATCAATACACACTTTAGGAAACTATGGCATGTGATGGAGGGTGGTCCAGTGAAGACCACAGTGTAAGCAAGAACTTTTGTCCCACAAAGAGCAGGAGCTACTGAATACCCTTTGCCTCCAACAGCCCACCCAAAGGCATCGCAGTGGAAGGCAGTTTCTGCTTCCTGCAAGAGCAGCTGGGCCAGAGTGCGTGTGAGACCTTGATTAAAAACAGGCTGCTGTTCACATTTCAGCTCTGCTTCTGGTGATCTGTGAGAACTTCCTCATTCCTAGAGGGTCTCCTCATCCCAGACGAGGGAGCTGGTGTCTGGGGAAGACCTTTAGTATTCATTACAAAAATGTTTCAACCCTCTTGTCAGTCTCTCCTCACTCCATCAAAGCATGCAGACAATCTTATTTTTCAGAAGCACCCACCATCTCTCCCTTGACTGGCTCTGCTACTCGAATGCCTGACTTACCCCTACTGCTGTCAATGGAAAATGCTTCCATCGATGTAAAGTGCTCCACAGGTTTCACTGGAACCTGTACAGGACCCCAAAGCAACAGTACTGAAATGTGAGGAACCCACAGCTTCCACAAGTGACTCATGACACTGGAGAGGAGGGGGAAAACCCTGAAATACAAGTGGAAGAGCATTATGCTGGACCAGAATCATGCAGAAGGCACAGCAAGACCAAACCACACAGTTCTGTAGGTTTGGAAGTGATCTCCCCTCCCCAGGCACACCAAAAGTCAGAGGCAACATGGCTGCTCTCCCGGGGAAAGGATGGAATGCCAGTCCCTGGTGGGGCTGCAGGTTCCCATCCCCAGTCACAGTGGATGAAACATGCCATGCTCCCAGCTAGAGGGAGAGGAGCATCCCCAAACACCGAGGGAGGGGCATCTCCAGTGCTTGAAAAGCCTAGAGGAAGGTCTAGACAACAAGAACAGCAAACAGCGACCAAAGCTCTGTGGAATATGAAAGGAAGAAATAAGTGAAAGCAGATGGAGTTGTGCCACAGAGGGTTTTCCCTTGCATCTCCAGCATTCCAAAAACAGTCACCTCCCCTGCCCAGATTGTCTCTGTCCTCACTGAACTGGGCAACTCTTCTCTCAGCTCTGTCTGGCAGCCCTTGTCCGTGGGGAATGCTAGACCTCAAGAGTCCCAACACACACATTGCAGCCAAATTTTTAACCATTTCCCTCGCTCCAAAGCAAAGCCAACTGCACTGGAGTCCCAGCAAATGAAAGCTTAACACAGGTACAAAGCTGAACAGGCCAAAAACCTTTGAAATTTCCTACAGTTTATTATCCCCATTGTTTTTCCAGGGAGGTTCAAACACAGTCACATGTATTATGACTTAACCATTAATTTAAATACCACTTAATGCAGAAGTTCACATTGGTTCAGTTACATCAGGGCAAAGACTGGTCCAGGCAGGGTCCATTTGGCCCAAACCATTTCCTGATTCATCCACAGAGTATGACTCAGGAATCTGAGTTCTTTAATAATGACTTCCACTTAACAAATGCAAGTTTTTGTATAGGTCAATTCTAACCAGTGCCTGGAAAGGTCTTTGTATGTTGCATACCCTGCTGTAGATGTGTTTCTAGTACAAGGACAGCATCCCAAGCACACACAGACTATGCCTGTACTCTCAGTGAAATACTGGTGTTACTGCATCATGACAAGAAGTTACATTGCTTTAAAGGCAGCAGCCCAGAGCAGTATAAATTTTTTTGCACAAACTCTCAGATCTTTCCCTGAAGGCAGGGGACAGCAATTATTCCTGAACCAAAACAACCATGCAGCAGTGGCAGTGAATGGTTTGATTTGTTTTCTGGAAAATGCTGTGTTCAAGCCAGGCCAATAAAAGTGATCCAGTATCCAAGGCGTTTTTACCATTTGTTAAAAATGCTGAATTCTCCTTCCAGCGAATTTATTAGCATAAAATCCAATACATTTTAATTGCTGACTAATTTGCAGAGATCTTACTGGGCCTGTGTCTTAGGTCTGCTCTGAAGAAAGAAAATAACAAAAGTGTCTGGAAAGGCCAATATGGCCTGAAGCCATCAAGGAAACACCTCACCAGCATGAGAAGTTTGGCTGTATCTCGTTGGCAGCTGATGGAAGTCCATGAAGAAGCAAGTGCACTCATAAATGTAACTCCACGCCCAGTTGAACACTCATTGCCCAGTTGAAGGTGAGGAAACTCTGCTGTACATGGCAGAGCTGAGAGTCTTCTTCAAAGAGTAGACACACATTGTTCCCCAGCTGAACATTTTATATGCACACACAGCATTGCAAAGTCCACCATTATAATTTGGTTTTGGTAAAAACAATGGCTTCTGAGGGATATAGATGTGGGCTCAACGAAAAACACTAAGCACTCCTGCTTGACTATTAATCAGTTCTAGTAGATTTTAGGTGACACTAGCTATGACTTCTCTGATCATGACTTAACACACCCCTTTAACCAAAAGATGGCTAGATAAATGTCTGGCTAGAACCAATTGCTGTCATTCCACCACCTTTGGTGCTGATCCCCGCTAACCATCAATACGGGACAATGCTTTTATGTAGCTGCCCTCAATTTAAACAAAGTTTACAAAATAGGCATACAGAGAAATTTCAGGTGTAATTTATGTTTATCATGAGGGTAAAGGTAATTGACACTCCTGATGTTGCTCACTGCTATGCAGAGGTGGAAAAAACGAGCCCAGGTGTGTCAAGTCTAGCATATATTTGTTTCTGGAAGACAAAGCCAAGAAATAAACAGCCCATGAGAACCACCTACCACCTTCTGGCCACCAGGGATTCACATGCTCAGCTCACAGGAGCAACAATTCCTCATGGAGATTCCTTGAGCAGACTCCAAACAAGCTGGGACATCCAGCCAGAGTGGTAGAGGCCTGTGTGGAGAGACCAGATTACTCTGATGAGCAAGGAGAGCCACATCAGCCTGGCCCACAGCCAAGCCCAGCCAGCCTCCTGAGCTGCTTGGCTGAGCTGTGGTATCACACTGACACAACTACAGCCCTCCAAGGGCTGGAGCCACCTTGGGCACGGCATCACATGGGGCAGAGGCACTCAGAGGGATCACATCTAACAGACAAAGGACAGGAAAGGGAACAGAGACTCGGAGTCACTTACCTGAGGTTACAGAGCTGGTCAGCCACTGAGACAGGTACTGCACTCAACTCCAGCCTGCTGTCCACTTGCCCACGCTGTCAGTCTGCCAGTGCAGAGTTCAAAGGACAGTTTCAGCTGCTCACACGCATGTGGTTACTGGCACGTGGCTCAGGAGGAGGAAGATAATAACAGATCAGCTAAGGATAACATAATACTCCATATCAGATCATGCTGAAAGGGGCCCAAGCCAAGGAAGCTTTTTTTCCCCTCTTCAATGGAATTTCTTCGTGTATGCATGTTTTATTCTGAAGATGACATTTATTTGCCTAGAAGAGGAGATTATTCTGCAGACTATTTTCTTTAAAGAACAAAAAAAAATTAAGAGTCTTCCGGGTCACTAGAAAAATTTACAAGGTGGTGGGTTTTTTTTAAAGGAGAGACCAAATGCAAGAAAGGCACACAGTGAGCATAAAGTGAAATAACAGAAATAATGGGAATAAATTAATCCCTTAGCATTGCAGATTAACCCTGCATTTTCTCAGCCATGCTTAGTTCATGTATATCTTAATATCCTGGTTCTCTTCTGCATCTAGGTCCACATGGCACAGCCAAGGAAGTTCCTTTCACATTTCCCCTGAACAGAAAAACATGGATGAGCAGTTTTCATGGTTTTTATATTTTCAGCCAAAAGCACACTTTCTGCTCTTTCATCTCTATTCCCTGTCCCCATAGTCAAATCACAAACTCATCAGGGACAGACACGTCCCTGGGAAAAAGAAAGGACGTAAGAACAGTCTCCCCTATGGCACTTCACCAAGGTAATTTAGGTTGCATTTTCACTGTTTCTCAGCCTGAAGAGTCCTGCTCTATGTTTCAGCCCTTTTTGACTGCTAAGGGTTCTTCCAGTAGACACGTCTTCTGCAAATGGAAGTTCACAGAAAATATCTTTACTTTTCTTAGCAACCTTTCACCCCTAGAGTGTAGGCTTTTCAAACATAGGTCCAAAACTGCTTATCTGATTTCTCTCCCTCACATCCTTTCAGCACTTGGGCAATTTAATCCTGTTCATTAAGATTGTCAACCATGTCTGAACATTGTATAACTTTGCAATTAAGGACTATTTATAGTCTCATCACATTCTTCCCCTACACCTCAAAAAGTGGTACACCTCAGTATCAGAGACCATTTCAAGCCACAAAGGACCTCTTGAAATCATCCAGTCCCATGTCCTGTTTGAAGAAGCGCCAGCTAAGAAGAGTTTGTTCTAGACCTTATCCATTCAGGCTTGGAATATCCCCAAGGATATCAATCCCACAACATCTGTGGGCTCCTACTCATGTGTTCCACAAGCCTTGAAATGACAGGCATCTTTTTCCCTAATCTCTAACAGAAATGGCTGTTTCTGGAAATTGTGTCCACTGCCAACCTTATCACTGTCCATCTCTGAATCAAACAGCCTGGCTTCCAGGCTCCTTTTGGGTACCTCTAATAAGTACAATGCTCACACAGCAATTTCAGTCTCAAATTTGGACTTTGACTGGGAAATGAGAGCAGTTCTTCCACATCAGCAAAGGAAAGCCGAATGCTAGAAGCTCAATGCAAAAGAATTCCTACCTGAAAGTTAGTGAAGTAACTGGGAGTCTTCCCATCACAGTCAATAAGCCTGGAGTTAAATCCGGGAAGTGGACAGATAGCACAGTGAGAGAAGGTTTGGAGATGCATTTTCTTAATGGCTTAAGGCAAACTGGTTTTAAAATTTGTCCCTGCATGCATGGATTGCGTATCAGATCCCTTTTTAATTCCTACTTGCAAAAGCAACAAATAAAAAAATTTCTCACAAAATTCTCATTTGGTACTCAAAGAATGCTTGGCATAAGTTGGAGAGGATATGGTATAATTTTTCATGAGTAATAAATGTTTAAGTCATGCTTGAAGTGCAAAATTCAATTCAACTTTAATTAGAGAGGCGTCACTAAAGCTCTTATTATGATTTTATAGGCCACAGAGGAGATCAGATCAAATTCTCGAGTTACGCTGAACAGGGCAGAAAAGGCAAAGAAGAGATCACACGCAGGACGATTCAGCTCATCCACACTCTGCTCTTTGTGTGTTACTATTATAATCTACCTGATCCAGAGACAACTACTTTTTAAGGATCCTTAGTAATGCTACTACACAGGAGGGCTTCAAAAGCATTGTTCCCTGGCCTACACCATGCCAGGGACTGAATCTTTGGGAGGAGCTGGGGCATGCTGAGCAAACTCTGCTCAGCATTAACCAAGTATGATCAGAAACCTTTCCAGCTGCAGCAGCATCAGCTTTGCCATAGTCTAAAGCTGTTGGCATATGTCTCTATTTTTTCTTCCTCTCCTCAAAATAAAAAGGACACACCTGCAGAGCAAAACCAAAAATAATTGAGATGGTCCTCCAATGTGCAGAGTCGGAACCCCAGCAGCTGCTGTCAAGGGAAAGATATGGAAAATATATCACAATGCACTATCTGGATTGTTTGCTGAGATTGGGAGACAATATTTCTGTTTAAAAATAAAGAGCTGGGAGCACAGGGACACAGCTTCAGGTATGACATCTCTGGTGGCCCCCAGTACACGTGTGTTAGAGGGAAGTAAGGTTCCACCATTTTTTCTTTTCTTCTGCCACTTAAGGCAATAATTAATCTCTTAGCACTGGCTGAAGACACATGATTTTATGGGAAACACAAATCAAGACAGACACTACAGGTTTTAAAGGCTGACAGGATTACTTTTTTTTTAAATATTAAATAATTTTATTTTGAAAAGATTTGCAGCAAAACGGCCATGTAGCCACGTCAAGTCCTGCAATAATTTTTGTTTACTTTTTTGCCTGTGTTGCAAGAATAGCTGGAATATAGGGGGAAAAGAAAAAAAAAGAAAAAGAAACCAGAGAAACATACAGTAAATCATAGAAAACAGCAGAAAAATTATGATACAGAAAATACACCGGTAGGTGTAACTGTGATCCAGTCAGGCCAGATATGATAAGAAACTATACCTTGGACAGGTCCCATTAAAAACAGACAGGTTCATGTTGCACAGGCCTATTCTGCAATTCTTGAGAAGTCAAGCAGCAAAGTTGGCTCTCCCTGGCTCCTGAGCTCTGACAACATGTAATAGGACAGGGGAAACAAAACAAAGATTGAAGGAAGGGAAAAATGAAGAAAAAAAAAAGAGAAAAAGCCACACACTCTTTGCTATTGAAGCATTACAAGACACTACATTAAGAGGTGGAATTGTCCACAGGTAAAATCAGGGAATGACAGATAAAAATCTTTCCCTTTATGATAAGGGCAGACTCCTGGGAGCAGCAATAGTACCATAGCCACGGAGTCTAGAGAGCAAGGTGTGGAAGGGGATACAAATAATTTATTTTGCATATAGGTCCAACCTGCATGATTATGTCCACTATCTTGACCTTGAAGAAGCCATCTACAATAAGAAGACACTGAAGAGGCATTACCATACCAGGAAGGATGTTTCCTTTCAGTTATTTTTCTTTCTCATCGTGTGCCTTTGCAGTTAAATGTTTGCTCAGTGGCAGAATTCCTAGCAAGTAAATACTGACATCAAATGTAGATCAGGAAGGTTATTTCCACAAAGATTTACCTTGAAAGAAGGTGGCCCCCATGCCGGAGTTGCCTTGTCCCATTCCACACACAGAAGGAGGTATGCATGTTCTGCACATTTCCTTGGCAAACTACGATCTGCAAATTTTGCCACCAAAACAGGTGCTAAGGCACCTGATTTTATCAAGCACCAGAGCCAGGAGGAGAACTCAGTGCTTGGATCCATCTCACCCATCTAGATCCCCCCACAACTTACCACACTTCGTGGTGCCTTCCTTCTCCCACCACACATCCCATTTTCCTCTCATTTAAGTGCTGTGCTCCTACACCCCCTCTCTGTTGCTTAGATGAGAACCAGTTAGTTAAAGCAATGCACGGAAACAATTAGGCAACTTGCTCACCTAATCCAGGAGAGCTAGCTAGTAAAAGAGAACTACTGAAAACTTTGCAAACAGGCAGATACGTAAAAAAGATCAGTGTTTCTTACCCAATCTTTCTCCTCAGATCAGAGAGTACGGTTGTGAAATATATCAGAATTCTGTTTTCTTCTTTCCTTTCCTAAGTTTGTGTCTGAGGGCTTAATTTTTATTGGGATGGTGTTGCAAACAAGCCAGCCAGGGGCTTCAGAAAATGTCTCTATCCCTGATCCTTCGCAAGCGAGTGCAAACATTCTTCAGATGGTCTTTGGAAATTATCTGAAGCAAAGGGGCTCTAACTCTGATGTGGACATGGTTAAAAGCTGTAAGAAGCTCCCTGGGCTGGAATGGCACCTACAGGCTTAACGTATTTACATTAATCAAGATTCAATCAAAGGCTTATTGGCACTCTCAGTCTGTGTGCCTGCATTACAAATAGCAATACAGATTTCTGGGAAGGTTTAGTCAAGGCCTTAACATAACTTGCAGCTACAGTACAAAAATACATAAACCATATAAGGTTACACAGTTCATTAAATGTTAGCAATATGCTTAAAACTAAAACTAAGGCATGCACTTTATATACAATTTTGATTGTCTCTAATCCATGTCAACACAGCTGTGCTACAGACCTCCTAAGTCACTGTTAGTAAGTCCATCTGCCTCACTGAACTGTGTCTACTTTTCAAATAATGGCAATTTCTTTAACATTTTATGATTCCTGACTGTGAAAACTGCCTCTTGCGTGAGCCCATGTCAAAATCTGACTAATGTTGCAAACTGTGTGGTGCAATGAGATTTTGTTGGCAGTTGGAGAAACATAAAAATGTTAAGACACTTTGCAAAAGTTTCACAAAGGAGTCACTGAATAAATCTTTTAATCTCAAGTAGCACGTACTTCATTACATCAGCATTTTTCAAGGAATGTTCCTATTGTCAATGAAAATTAGCTCCAAGAATCTGAAAGCAGGAGGACTTAACAAGGGAACCAGAATCCCAGAATTACGGCTTGTGTGTCAAGCAGTCTGTAAAAAACAGACTTCTGAAAAGCTGGCTCTTCCACTTTACAAACACAGGCCTTTACTACCCCAGTCAGACCAAAGCAGATAATCTTTACAGGAAGATTTCTGACAGATCTCAGTTAGAAAAATGTCATCATTCCCATCTGTTTTGCTGTGCATTACATCCACGGAAACTTCCCATCACTGGTGACAGGACTAGCTCTGGTACCTTAACTCCCAGGCCAGATTCCCTACACGCTCTACAAGAGTGAGTGTTTATAATGGTGCTCAGGTTTTTTGCCTTCTTCTCAACAGTAGCCACTATCCAAGTTATTGAGGAGATTTAACTATGCAAAAACTTTGAACAGCTGGTGATAAGTTGTTTCTGAGTAGAATGAACACAAATAACAGATTCCTAAATCAGAATAATTTTTCATAACTTAGTGACCAAAGAGCTATTTTTTTCTCTCCCCTGACTTCATTCAAGTATTGTCATTTGCCTTCAGAATGGTCTGGCAAGTCTAAAATCAAACATGGTTTTCCCAAGGATAGAGAAAAGCTGTAACAGAACATTGCATAGAAGCAGGTTGCAACTTGCCTTGTAGAAAAGTCAGCATTTCCCCCTAACAACAAATAATTCAGTCTTTAAATAATTCAGTAACATAAAACAAGAGGCCACATAGCTGCCACCTCTTAGAAGTACCCTTTATGTGGCAAACAAAACAACAAATCCAACCTATTTGCAGACTCAGCAATGGCTGTGGACATTTGTTCTGCCTGATGTATGGGCCCTAGTCAGTGCTGTAAGTGTGCTCTCAGAGAAAGTCTGTTGCACATTTACCGTACGCATTTTGGACTTCATCTATTCCTTACAGGAAGCCTAGACATTTATACCTTCAGCAGACATCTCAAATAAAATGAATAATATCTGCCCAGCTCACCGCTGAAATGAGAGAACCAAGAAAAGTGATGTGAGTGAGTCAGCAGCTATGGCTATTGCTCATATGTGGATATCGAGTATACGCCTGAGCCCCAGGTAACGCACGCATGGAGGGAGGTCTGTGTCTCTGTGCCACGTGCATGGTGGGCCGATCATTACTAAAAAGGCCTTTCTCCTTGCCAAGGACTGCCTTGCAGGGTGACAAAAGTTCTCTTGGTCTGAAGGCCAAGATGATGCTGCAAGAGCTTCACAGCTTGGCAGGAGGTATCATCAGACACAGAGCAACTGTGGGGAGAGGGTGTTTCAGTCACCCCTCCACTCTCTCCCCATTTCCTTGTTCTAAAGAGGAGGACTCCACTGCTTCACCCTTTCATGCAAAACAACTCCCCCCACCTGGCCCTCTACTTTTCTCCTTGGTAAAAGAGGGGCAGAGCAAGCAGAGCAGAGGCCCTCTTCTCTCCTGCACCCACCTGACTCACCAGCCAGGAGACATCCTACCCTTTGAGCTGTGCTGTGACCAGCCTTGTGCTCAGAGCAGGAGAGCAGAGGTACCTATTCACATGCTCCCTTTCTGGCACAGCTGTCAGACGTGCCAACTCAGCCCTTCACTACATCTGCTTTGTTGCGCCCTGATTTCTTCCCTGAGTGCACACAAAGACAAGCTAGACCATTAAAAAGGGATCATTCGGGGAATAAATTATTTAAATGTCCACCTCTCTTGTGCCCTTCTACTTTCTCTACCCTTCTCCCACAGGAATATAAATCCATCTGTAACTTCCCCTACCCTGACACTTCGGACACCCAAGGGAAACATCTCCTGGAAGATCCCACCCAGCATGACTGGGTGCTGGGACAACATTAAGCACCCAACTCCGTCACAAACCATAAAACCACCTCACCAAAAGGCTTTTGCAGTTCTCAGAAAGGGAACGTACTTGGAGTAACTGGAAAGACCTTGACCTGGATGCAATGGCCCAGTGGTACTGCTCAGGCTGGGATCAGAGAGAGGCAGAGGCAGTGCTCCAAGAGGACTGTGCTGCAAGCCAAGATACTCACTGAGACTTGGGACCTGTTTTAATTATTGTTTCATTTCTTTCACTGCTCAGGAACATGTAACAAGCTGAAATGTGCGTTGTGCCTGTAAACATTTACTTTCTTTCGGTCTTGTGCAATGCTATGTCTCATTCTCTTGGATGGTGCCTGGAATGCAGGAATAGCCATAACAGATCGGCTGAATGACTATCGACTCAACCGTCCACCTCTGAAAGTGACCAGCACAAGCTGCTTTGAAGGAAGTCACTAGAAACCCCACATCAGGCACTTGTGGATTAAGTTGCCTCCAAGGGAAGTTTCTCCTTTCTGCCACGCGATTCGTGTTTGACTCATGCTCTAAAAAAATCAGGAAAATCTGCCTGCCCATCCAATAACTATTTTTTTCCCATGCCAGTTCATGCACTCAGGATGCTTTCCACTGGTGTGCCTGCCAGCTCCTTTTGGTGGAGCACGACACGGGGTTGTGCAGGTTAATCACGCTCCGTACGCAGAACCAAGGACCTTGCACAGTCAGACACGTGGGGCTGCAGTTGCCGTAAGCCTGATGGCTCACAGACACAGAAATCTGAGTCAGTGTCGGCACACTCTCTGCAGATGCACTCTGGCCCTTTGTACTCACAGCCTGGGAGCACGAGGCGTTTGGGGATCCTGCCCCTCTTGCTTGCAGGAACAGTTGTTTTTGAGCGGTGCAAGAGAAGGGGCATGCACGCCATCAACAACTTGTGATCTTCCCCAGGCCTTTGGCAGAGAAATTATCTTGCAATTTGGCAAACCTCAGCAGATGCACAAGAGGCCGGCTGGGGCCACAGCAAAGAGTAGGCCAGTCCGGGAGCGCCAGCCTCCCCCAGCCCTCCGGCAGGACTGTCTGCCTCACACTGAAAAGGAAAAGAACCTTTGCCCCTTCTTCTGGGTCTGAAGGAGCATCTGCAGGACTGAAACCAATCAAAGCCAGCTGTGAAAAATGAAGGGGAGAAGGCAGGGAAATGCTGATTATTATGACTAGGAAAAACGCTATTAAAAAAAAGAAAGAAAAGGGAAAAACTGATCCCATATGGGAGGCAAATGAAATACAAATTCAAAACAGGCCATTACGCAGTGTCTCTCGTGAGGCTGCTGCACTGGGGGCCGCGTTCACGTGTGGAGATGCAGTGCCCCGGGACCTCTGGAGACATTCCTCCATTCTGCAGAAGGATTAGTGTTACCTTGGAGCACCCTGGGCTGTGACTGGCACGGGAATGTCGATTAGACAGCCCCTGCAGACTGACCACAGAGTTATTCAACTCCCCCGCAGACACACACATAGAGTAACCTCAGGTCCAACCATTCCACCAACCCTTGTCTGCCTCAGCTTCATATTCCAGGCAACTTTGCTGCTGGCTCCTTGCTCCTTTTGAGATGAGTTCTTCTCCTCCTCTACTCCCACGGGGTCAACCACACAGCTGCCCTTTTGTCACTCCTCTTCTCATTCCACACTTCCCCTTCCTCAGCAGATCATCTCCATCACCCGCTCCATCTGCCTACCCAACATGTGCTGTTTCTGAGCTACAGCCAAGCCCCTGAAGCCAGGCTCTCAGGGGCAAAACGTCTTCACCAACAAGGAGGCTTTTGGGGTGCAATCCAAGCTCAATCCCCTTTTACACTGCCAGGAGAGAGGGAAATGCCCACCCTGTACCAGCCATACTGTGAGGCTCATTTACAAATTTACTGGACCAAGGGGGTCAAAAGCCTGCTCTCTTTTTCTTCTCAGGTGTTTCTTCCACTGCTCCTGAAGCACAAGGAGATTCAGCACAATGGGGCTCATTTCTTTTGGTAGTAATGGTGACAATCATTCACCCACAGAAGAAAATCTGGAGAACAGAAACATGACTTCCCATGTCTGTGGGCTGTGCTCCTCAGAGATAAGAGTCTCTAGATCTTGAGGGACAGATGGTTAAAGGGTGGGTTGCTCAGTCTGCCCTGCTCTTGTGATGCTGTCAAAGACGTAAAATATTTGGTACTTCTTTTTTTTTTTCAAGAGGCTGCTGCTCCTAAGTGAGTCTCAGCATCTATTTAAAAGACAGAGTAATTTCTTGCATACTGAAATGGAGAGAAAACATACAAAAATGTGAACTTCAGAGTTCAAACCACAGAAAGAGAAATGAATCCCTTTAAGAAAATTCATATGAAACCCTCCCACTATAAGTCAATCTCACATTTTTGGAGTCCAGATCAGATGGAGTAAAATCCCTGTGTCTGCTAATACGAGAATAGGATGCACTTCAGCTATTCAGAGACACAGCTCTACAGACCTCCCCAAGCCTGGCTTCTTTGCCCACCCTGTGCCAGGGCCTGAGCAACATGGACCTGCTTTTTGAGAGCCATCTCTCTGGTGTCTGGATCTTGGGGAAAAGCAGGAAAAGAATGGGCCCTGAAAGCACTCTGTTTCTCAGTGCTAGAGTGCTCATACCCAGGGCCACAGCCAAAGACATTAGACCACAGTACTCCCAGATCCTACTCAAGAGTCTTCATAATTCCTCTTCTCAAGCCAAAAAAAACAGCAAGTAGAAAACAAATAACAGTGGGCAAGCATGAGTATTCGTCCCTTACTACAATGGCCTTAAGCAATCAGAGAGGTAGGGCTGATGAACCTTTAATTACTTGTGCAATAATGACCTCTGTTTCCAGCATTCCTTGGCAGGCAGGAAGTGGCTGGAGCAGTCAGGGACCTGTTATGCTCTCTTCTCCACGGGTTTGAAATTGATACGAAGGCCCCTCACCCAGCTGGTCACAAGTTTTAAGATACACTCCACACAGAGGTTGTTTATAGCTATTAAAAGCGGTGAAAAGAAAATACAAAATAAAACAGCTCTTTTACTGAGGAGTTGTTACTGAACAGCATGGCTCTATAGCTAAGGTGTTCAAAGGTCCCCTGTTATTTTTTCCAGATAGCTAAAAGAGTGAATTAAAAAAAAAACCAAAACAAATTATGAAACCAGCTTTCAACCTCAGTACATCAATATTTTGTGTGGTGTGTCATACTCAACCAAAGAGAGAAAGGAGGGGGCACTTTTCACTAAGGATGCCCAGATATTAGCCAGAAAGACAAGTGGGATCCACTGGAGAGTGATCACCACTACATAATTTCTATGACACAAAATGAAGGCAGAAAGAAATGTTATGGAATTGACGCAAGCTGAGCCAAATACAGTTCGGGAGTTGAGTTCACTTCCTGGTTCCCAGACCACAGAAATGAGCTTTCTTTTAGGGGCAGGGGGAAATCAAGACATTCACAACTGGCAGCTGAAGAATGCAGAAGGGTGCTCTACCTCCCCACAGGGCCTACCACACAACTGGATGTACTGTAGCTGAGACAACTGCCCAGCCTGATGTCTTTCCCAAGCTCCATCTCGGCTGGGATTCTGCAACACAACAGAGGCTGATCCAAAGGTCAGGAAAAGAAACCCTGCAAGAGGCAGCTCACAGACTATTTCATTTCTGAAATAAGTAAGTCTCTTCCTATCCCCATCTCCATCTGCTGGAGTCAGCTTGTGCCTTGACGCACGTGGCACCAACAACTTCCCAAAATTCTTGTTCTTTTAATATTACCATTAGCTCTCTGATATCCTGGTTACCCACAGAAACAGTCAGAGTGTGTCTGCATCCAGCAAAGTTCTTGGCCCTGGTATTTTGTGGCAAAGAATTGCACAACACTAATCTAACCCACTGTTGAGTGAAAACGTTTTATGTCAGTTCCTATCTTGCCTTCTTTTTTGTTTCTGTGACAGGCCCCATTCCCATATATCATAAAGGGAGGTACTTCTGCATAGTCCATCTCTAATTATGTTGCTTCTCATTGCTCCCTCTTCTAGAATTAGTATTTTACAGGCTTTTCAATGTCTTTTCACAAGGGGTCTTTCTCTCTACAGTCACTGCTGGCTCCTTAACTCCCCCTCCTCTTGGAGACAAAGTGGCCAAAACACCATGGAGTGTCCCAGTATTTAAGGGAATCTTTGCAACACAGAAAGATGTCCTGGGATTGCTGAGAAGCTTTTCCATCAATTAAAACAGGGAACATGGAGATAAAAGGAGTCAACTCCTTCTGTCAATTGAAACCTCTCTGTTCTGTGATGCATTAGGGCAATACAGAACTGACTTGGGTTAGAAAATAGCTGCTTTGAACACAAGACTGAGACTATAGGCAGACCCATCAGTCCCTGTCCTCTTTCACCAGCCAAAAAGGATAAGAAAACTCCAAATGGCTGAACACCAATTAGCTCCAAAGTCTGCTCCAGTGGAATTATCCATTGCTTTCGGTAGCCATTCCCTTGCCCTGCCTCACACTGCAGAACTCTGCCTGCCACGTGCCACTGCTCTCACTGCCCAGAACCCAGAATAATGCTCATGCAAAAAATACCCCCAGGGATGCGCCCACCTGTTAATCTAAAGAGATTCACCCTGCTTGTGCAGCACCCTTAGTTTCTTTTCTAGTTGTTTCAGCACCATAAGACGTGAAGAAGATCCAGCTGGACAAAGCTACCTCATCCACTGAGATGCCAGCAAGCAAAAGTAATACAGATCTCCACTTTCCCTCCTCTGTTGGATCTCCAGTCAGGTCACAATCACTATTAAGCCCATCTGGAGAAACTGAAGCATTCAGAAGTTCACTGAGTCATCAAAAGCAACAAAGAGCAGCTGCAGCGGGCTGCCACACAGCTCTGGAAAAGTCCCCTTCAAAATACTAAATCCCTGGAATGAAGGGCTGCCTTGCCTCATCCAATAGATTATTTTAATGGCATGTTCATGAATTCATCCCACACTTCATTCAGAAGAGTCAATAGGGAGGTGCTGGGAGAGAGGAGCACCATCTCCAGTTTTAAAGCAACCTACCAGGAGAGATCCCATGGGCAGAGTGGGGGACACCACAGTGTTAGAGCTACTCAGAGTTTCAACATCAAGTCTTAGGGCATCTTTGGCCTCCTCACACTGACCCTGTAGAGATTTGCCTCATCAGCCCATAACAGCAGGACCCATCTTTGAAGTCCAGGGCCCAGCTACATCTGCACAAGCAGTAGCAGCATCAGGCCCAACATCAGGGCAGCATCAGGGCAAAGAAGCACGAGAAACAGTCCACCTCTGTTTCAAAAGGCTCGAAAGTTCCTTCTTCTCTTCCTCTAGCCCCTTCCATAAAAATGTTGCATGCAGAGCAGTGTCTCTTGGGTCCCTCATTCTCTTGAGCAGAGTAAACAGACCTCCCGTGCAGCGACAAATGAACAACAAACAGAGGGAGAAGAAGAAAAAAAAATCTTGCTGCCAACTCGAAGATTTTTTCTTGGCATGCTTAATTTAAAAAAAAAAAAAAATGTGCAAGCTATGCCCCAAGGGTGACCCTGCATAAAGGCAGCTCCAGTGTCTGCCATTTTCCCCTCAGATCACCACAGACACCCCATCCCTTCCTGTGCTCTTACCCTGATGCATACGCACACATACAGAGCCCTACAAATCCTGGCACCCAGACAGCTTTTTCTTTTTCAAGCATGCCAAAACAAGCTCAGCTCCTAAATCCCTTTTAGAATTTGGGCTTGTGTGGAAATGTGTTTGCCTCCATCCTATGTTTATTTTCTTTTGTTTTCAGGTTTGTTAGCCCAAGGGCAAATGTTGATCCTAGCACCAGTTTTGGGGTTGGATTTTGTTTTGGTTTTGGTTTTTTTTTTTTTTGTATTTATCTTTCAATCAAGTGTTCCTCCTTGCAAGGATAAACAGGATGTTTAGAGACTCTGGGTATGATGACCAGTCTTTGACAGCTGTTGTGAGACACCACACACTGGGTTTGCCATGTGTGCAAGCGCTGGCACAGCTCAATCTGCAGCAGGCTCTCTTCGTGACCTAAGAAACCTTCAACAGCTCTGTGTTTTCAGTGCAGGCTCACAAGAAATGCACCACACAGACATGATCCAGAACAACTCCCTGGCTTCTCCCTCCATTTAGGAGCATAACACCTGCCCACCCCCCAGCCATTCCCTTTCTAGTCTGCTCATTTCAGTTGTTTAGCTACACTAAACTATGCTCTGCCTCTGAGAAATTTTTCTTTTCCAGGTGCATACAGACAGACAAGAATCAAAATACTTCTAAATCACAAATCAACAGAGGGAGTTTCCCAAGCCTTTTTTTAGGAACGGAAGTTTTCCAAGCCTTGAATCACTGACATTGGTCTGACTCCTAAAACAAGAACTTTGGAAAATGAAACACAGATAGCACTAAGGGCCAGATCCCAAGCAAGACCTACCTGACTAGAACACCATGTGTGACCTCTCCCACATCCCACTCACCACAGAAGAAAATACGCCGCCTAATTCTGCACTGCGCAAATTCTCCAAAATCTTAATCACTTTTTATTTGCAGCATTTTCTAACAGCGGAAGGCAGGAAAGGTTAAGGGACCGATAATTAGTGCTGTAAGAGACTGATAATTAGTCCTGTTTTGTAATTAAAAGCAATTAGTTTCACACCAGGCCCTGATTACTGTGTTCTCAAGCCACAGAATAAGTGACTGTGATATATTTCCCAAATTCTGCAAGCTGGGTGTGTCTGCAACAGCAGCACACACTTTGATAAGCCATACTATACACAAAGAGCTAAATGCTGTCTAAACAGTCATAAATCACTTCAGAAGAAATGGCTCAAACCACTATGTCATCTTATCTAGTCTAAAACCTTTTGCATTTAAAGAAAATAATATTTACAGAAATTACCTCTCTTTTCTACAAACACATGATTCCTGAGCAGCTATGCTCAGTTTTTCCCATTACAACTACTTTGTGTAATTCACAGGACAAATGACAACATGTTGGTGACTTTCATGCCATTTGGGCCCAGCTTATTCAAGGAAAATGACTTGGTCCTGCAATGTTTCATGTTTCAAACTTGAATGTTTCAAGTTCAAGCCTTGAAATCTATTCCAGGTAACATTCAACCACAAGCTTCTGGCCTATGCACAGAAAGTACAGCATGAAATTTTATGGTGTGTGTCATTCAGGAGGTCAAAAGGGATTATCACAATATTCCTTTTTAGCCATGGTACCTACGAGCCTTGGCATAAAAACCGCCCTGGAAAGGCATTCTCAGACAACTGCTTTAAATTGGACTCTGAGCAATCCTTGAACTCTAGCTCAGGAGAAAGCAGCATTGTCAAGATAACGGTTTTACAGCTTTCAGTCCTCCCAGGAAAAATAGTGCTTGCTTTGTGTACCTTTCCCTGTTGCACGCACTGAGCAGACGTCCTCTACCCAACCCTCACCGCTCTCTGCGAGCCATTCCACAAACACGCCGGGGCTGAAGAAGCAATAGTCTGTCCAACAACCCGAAAATTCAAATAAGTAAAATAGTTCTCCTGAAATAAAAACCCCAACTTTGATGTCATTGGGATAACCTGGAAGGAGCAGGAATTCCCCAGCCATGAAGACATTTTCCACAGCAAATCCACTTTGGATAAAGTAAACCAAATTTTCCTACTGCTTCATTCATTCAGCACTGCTAATGGCAGTGGGTCAAGAGTAGATCAAATCATTTAATACATGTTTCTGTCACCAGATGCATAATTTGGGGGTGCCAGTATGGGAGCAGGTGTCAGAAACTCTGGACTACCCATTCTCAGACATGTTCAGCCATGACAGCCAGGCATCTATGCTCCCTGTGCTTCACCTTTCCTTCGCCCAGAACAACAATATTTGTTAAAGGGATTAGCACACACCTTTTCTGGAATCTACCACAAAGTTGTACTCACTTCTTTCCTGTAATTTAGCCTTTTCTCTTTTCTCTGACAAACAGGGAATGATGGCCAGGACTGCAAAACTGATGCCACCGGATGTGCAGGTCACACCTAAGCTTTAACACAGTGCTGTCCCTTGGGGGTCTGTACAGGGACCAGTTCTGTTCAGCATCTTCATCAGTGACATAAACTGACCAAGTGCACCCATGGCAAGTTTGCAGACAAAACCAAGCTGAGAGATTCATTGACACACCTGAGGGACAGGATGCCATTCAGAGGGACCTGGACAAGATCAAGAAGTGGGCCCATGGGAACCTTGTGAGATTCAGCCAAGCCAGGTGCAAGGTCCTGAGCTGGGGCATGAAGATGATTAGAAGGATGGAACACCTCTCCTGTGAGGAATGGCTGAGAGAGTTGGGGTTGTTCAGCCTGGAGAAGACTCTGTGAAGACCTTATTGCAGTCTTCCAGTACTGAAAGGGGGCCTGTAAGAAAGATGGGGACAGATTTTTTAGCAGGGTCGGGTGCAATAGGACCAAGGATAACAGTTTGAAACTAAAAGAGGGTCAATGTAGATTAGATATGAGGAAGCAGATTTTTACGTGTACAGTAAAACACTGGGACAGGTTTCCCAGAGAGATGGTAGACACCCCATTCCTAGAAACATTCAAGGACAGGTTGGACTGGGCTCTGAGCAACCTGATTTAGTTGAAGACGTCCCTGCTCATTGCAAGACTGATGGACTAGATGATTTTTAAAGGTCCCTTCCAATGCAAACGATTCTATGATTCTATAATCTGGGTAACACAGAAGATAAAGCTACCACAGCTTTATGTCTAACCACTTACCAGCTGTGCTGCACCCTCTGAGGTCACATAGTAAGGCTCAGGTGATGACAAATGGTTACAAGACTCAGTAATTTTGTTATCTGCAGGAACCTGTCCCTAGTACCCACCAGAGCCCTACCTACAACACAAACCTCATTTCTAAGGTGTAATGTTAGGGGAGTCACTTAGATAGTCACCTCTGCACTGTCTCTGCAATTCATTTTGGTTTCAAAAAAACCAGAAGCAATTGTGTGTTCCCTCTGAAGGGTCCTGGTATTGCTGGGACAGCGCTCATCATAGCTGGATGGTATTGCTGGGATAGCACTCACTCAGCATAGCCAGATACCTTTCTCCACCAGCCCGGCCAGCGCATCCCACCGCACATCTGCCAGCTGTTCCAGCACTTCACTCTCTTTGGGGGGTTGCACACGTTCAGAGAGGAAAGAAACTGCGTTCAACATCTCCCCTGTACGTCAGAGAAAGCAGCAGCTGCAGAGCTGTGCACGCCAAGTGCAGGACGTGGCTCCTCCTGCACCTCAGTGAACATCACTCTTCAACCAAGTCATTACTCTGGTCCTTGGAGAAGTTATTCACGTGTATATCCACATCCTTGGCCCACAGGTATGGCCCCTGACATGGCCAAGGACAGCTCAACACCTCTGACAGCAGGGCTAGATGTGACTTCATAGGAGCTGCTGATCCTTTACATCACCCGAAACAAACATCAAGATGTGCTGGAAGGAGCACAGTACATTGAACAAAACTCACAAAAAACTCTGAGTCCCTGTCCTTGTTTCAGAACTCATTTGCTGTACTTCTTTCCGGTACCTCTGATACAATCTGCGCTTTCATGTTAAAGAATCATCTCTGTTATCTTTTAGCCCACCTGTACATCTTGGGAGACGGGATTTGGGAAGCACTGAAGCACCAGATCATATTAACCACTAGCACTTCCTCAGAAACACTGCTCAACAAGGGACTGGGAAAGACTCGAGATCTTTTTAATCCCACTTCCATGGCAATCGGGAGCATTAAAGCAAAATAATGTTGAGTCAGGGACTTGGACTTTTCTTTTTTTTTAACCTTACCTTAACTTCACAGGAACACTGTTTTAGAGGTAGCTGGTAACATCAAGGAATGAGTCCCTACCCAATAACAGTGGCTTGGAACTAGGTGATCTTTTAGGACCCTTCCAACTCAAACCTTTCTACATGATTACACAATTGCTCTCTTACACAGCTTGAGTATCTGCCAGAATTTGGTTACAGCAACTTCATACAGATACAGGTGTATTTGTATCTGTTTCCTCTCTTTTGTGCCACTCTAGACAGAAACCTGCCTTGAACATGAGCTAGGAATTAGTTGCCCATGGAGAAAACATAGCAATGCATGGTAGACCTACACAGGGGCTTTTGGTACTCACTAAGCCTAGAGCACATTTGGGACTGCAAATAAATTTCACTCATCTGGGGTCCTCAACATCAGTACAGAAGCTGGCAACTCCAACATGTCCTGACCATTAACAGGGAAGGCAGAGGTTGATGGTTAAATCTATCTTTACTGTTACACCTAACGCATCTAATGCTGCTTCATTCATCCAGAACTAACATACCTGACTGTTTGCTTGCTCAAGGCTGACCAACGAGTTAGGAAGACACATGGCAGCCCTAGGTGAGCCCTTTCTATCTTAACCACGGTGAAAAAGATGGAGTTACCTGCATTGGAGATAACCACAAAGGAAAGTGAAGAAAAAATACCAAACTCCATAATATTATATTGAAGGAACAAAGCCCAAGTTGCAATATAGGTCGTCTCCATACTTACCTGTGAGTTTGAGAAACAGCCCCTTTAAAACAAAGGAGGGGTGAGGAGGAGGCTGTGTACAGCAGAGACCCTTGCACCCAAATTCAGTCACCCTACTTTAAAACTGCAGGCAGCTCCTGATTTAACCTGGAGTTTTACATGTCACTACAAAACTCCGGAAACGTTGCCTTTGCAGATACGCCAAACATGTGAACTGTTTTCAGTGAAGTCAGTATTTTTCCACATCTACTATTGTAACTCTGCTGGCAGGCTGGGAGTAGCAAATCCTCCCTTATCTCCCTCCTCTCTAAGAGCATCTCTCTGTTAAAGTACCAGCTAACTTAGATCATACACGATCCCCCTTGGAAAGTGGACAAAGAGGGGGGTGTAAACAACAAACCACAGAAGGACGTGGACTGTTGTGCACAAGGGAAGTAGCAGGGAGAAAGAGGTGACTAATGAACAGAAGGGGGTACGTAAAATCCTACTTGGATTGACTCTCTGGAGAACAGCTGTTTCCTTGTAAACATCTTGCTAGCTGTCCAAACAAGAAGTTCAGACACAGAACAATAAAGGAGTGCACCCAGGTAGAAGCACTGAAGGCATGGGCTCACTCACTACCCTGCCAATTGCTCCAAGCGGCAGAACTCAAAAGCCAGGGAAACATTAGCGATACATTTAACCCTGAGTGTGCTGAGTTGTAGCAAACAGCCTGCAAAAATACCCTTCTCCATCTGTGAAGTCCTTCCCAGCCCTCCTTTTCCCCCACTATTTCTGACACAACAGCACAGCACATTACTTGACTAAGGAAAAGAGGAAATATCCTCATCAGAGCAAGGAGAAACAGCCACAGAGACAAGAAATGAAAACACTGAACGTGGCAGCCCAGGCAGCCTAGAAAAGTTCTACCAGTGCCCTGGCATCAGCAACTTGGAAGTAGAGGGAGTTACACCAGAAAAACAGTCTTTTTATTAGTCCTCAGCACAAAACAGGCTACACTGGCAGGAGCATTTCCATGCCAATACAACTGTGTCCACACAGGACACTTGCCAGCACTGCAAGGTAGCTGAGGAGAGGGGAAGGAATACCAGCACAACCATGCCAGTAAACATTCCTACAGCAGGCTGGTCACAGAAGGCAGCTACCTGCACTGCACAACAGCAAGCAGAGACACACACCACCTTTGTCTGTTCCTTGATGCTTAAGGGGATCAAACACATACGTGCCCAGTCACAAATGTGTTCTATAAACCCTGTCCCCAAAATGCCACATGACTGTTACAAGAGTACAGTAAGACCACGTGCATTTCTCCAGGAAAGGAGGGGTCACTGCAAGGAAGGCAATAGGATAAGCAGGACAGTAAGTGACAATAAGGGCACCCTACACCCTGAGCCTATAGCCCAGTTGTCTACACTTTCATGTTCACTTCTGACTAACCTATCTTGACTTTATACATTCTAGTCCATACAAACTGCACATATCCTAGGAAATCAAATCCCTCCTATTTCTACTCAAAACAACCCGCAGCAGCACGAAGAAGGTAAACATAATGACACTCTCATAGTCAGAAATGACAACAAGGAATTCTACATTTTAGAAACAGTCCACAAGTTCACAGAAAAGACCTGGTGCAGTTAGATTTATTTTACCTTTTTATTTCTTCAGGGCCATTTTGTTGTAGTCAAGCACAAACAGCCAGAAAAAAGACATGCTAGCAAGGGCTGCACAAGACTAAACATTCAGTCATTACGAGAAGGGAAGAGTGCAAGTTGTGCTAATCAAAATCCCTCTGAGCCTAAAGGAAGGCAGCTGGCTTGTTGCATCAAAGTCCAAACCAATCAGGGACTCCACCTCGTCTGGGGTCACCTTCCTGCTTCTGCTTCTCTTTCTCCATATATTTATCCCTGAAGTCATCCAAAGAGCGAGTTTCTGGGTCTTGTTCTTTCTCTGGAAATAGGTTGGGAAACTGAAAGGTTTGTCCTTGGCCCTAAAGAGAAAACAAATGGTCAGAGAGACATTCCAGCCTTTCTGCAGTAGCTATGATGCATACACTTACAGTGAAAGACCACCCTGAATTTCCAGCTAGTGCAAAATGGTACCTCGTGACCTCCCAAAATCCCTTTCCACCCATGTCCCCAAGATACATGTACATCCCTTCTCCTCAAAAGCTAACTTTCAGCCTCTCCTCTTCTGTGTGCTACTTAAGATACTGACATGTTGGGTTTTTTTACAGATGAATGATCAGGAGATGGACATCTCTTCCAAGACTTTGAACCAGCTCAGAGATGTTGTGTGAGTCATACAGTAAAAACAAGATGAGCAAAATAAGGGATTTTGTTAAAGTAACAGCACCAGGGAATACACAGTGGAGCAGGCATTCATTATGTTAACACTCAGGATATGAGTAGTGGTTGTAGTTGTTTAGATCTCAGCTAAGGATAAGAGAGAGCCTAGCAGCTGTTATTGTAGGGTGTAATGTGGGAATACAGAATAACAGATATCAGAGGTCTCTTATCAACAGACATAAAGACTATGGTGTAAAACAATTACAGTGGGAACAATCTGTCTAATATATCACTAATGAGATTAAAGTGATTACATCTGCATCAGTCATTCTGCCTAACAGACAAGTCATTTTAGTGAAACATCATCATCAGATCTACGTCTCCCACTTGGAAAATAAACATTTGCTTGGTCTCTGGTTTTTATCTAACAGCAGGAAACCATTTTTCTGTGGAAATATACTATTCTATTAACATTACCTACTTATTTTTAGTGGCGTTTGCTCTAAGCAGAGCTTCATTAAACTCAACAATATCAGCCCTTCCATTCTATATGGGACCTTGCATAATAAAACTTGTAACTGGCCACCCATAACTCTGAAATTACTCTCCAAAACACTTACAAACATTACCATGCATTAACTTCTTTGGCAGCTTTCTGCATACAGAAATCTCAAGAAAAGCATTTAACTGCTTCAGATGAAAACAGGTGGGTTTGGCTTTTTTTCAGATCAGTCAGTCTTTAAATTTATGCAGTAAATATAACCAAACAAGAGGCTCAGTTATGAAATGGTTCCACAAAGGACATGAAAGGAGCCTTCCCTGACATAACTACCTACACTGCATTTTGGGATCAGAAATATGACATAAATAAATCCAAGAGAACCATCACCACATCCCTGACCCAGCTGAATGTGTGCTATGTTTCATTTAATCATATACAGTCAACCTGGCAAATAACAGGTGTGAAAAAATCTAAACCTCATATGCTTTGGAGAGAAAAAAGCATGACTTATCCCAGATGAGATTATCCAGACTGGAATCTACAAAATACCAACTCTACACAGCAATGCTCCAGTTGTTTTTGTAGCGCATACTTCTTGGGGGTTTCCTAAGAGCCTGACCATACTACAAAAACAACAAGGGAGCTGCTGTGTACATTGCTTTTTCCTTGATTCTAGCCTGGATAAGCTCAACTGGAACATATCAAGGTTTTCCTTTCCACTGGTGTACTCTGGGGTTTCAGCTCTTTTGTACCTTATAATTACCAACAGGTATCCTTCCAACAGCTGTCCTTTGACAGCTAAAGCACAGTCCCACTTCATGGCACAGAAAGAAACTGGCCTTACCAGGGTCCTTGAGCAAGCCCAAAGCTGCAGCCTACTAAACCTCTTCCTGTAGCAGGATCAGCAACAAGCACCCTTGAGGCCAAGCGCTGCCCAGGATTTTAGCACACTGAAGCATTTGGAAAAGAATTTGGTAGTATTACAAAAAATTGCTGTGTTTTAACTGTGCTGTGGGCAGGTCACTCAGCCCTGTGGTACCTACAGAACAGACAGGGCCCATACTAAAGACCTGCCTGCCCTGGAGAGGAAGCCATTTTAGTTAAACAAGTCAGAAAACAACTCGGGCTAACATGGTAGGCACACCACCTCCACTGAAAATCTGAGAACTATTTATACTGGTAACAGTGTAGTAAGGGACTGCTCTTGTTATCCAGCACTTTCATTCTGGTATGCTTCCAGGACCAATGCATTTCCCTTATTGGAGAATGAAGGAAAGCTGTCCCTAAAGCATACTAACAACATCCATGGTAATTCGCTAAGCATTGCAAAACAGTTATTATTTTAAAAAGAGGGAAGAAAACAAAAAAAGACACACACAGAGGCTGTAGCAAAACCAGACAAACCTTTAAGCTGTTTATCAAAGTGCTCACAGTTCCCATTTCAAGGCTGGTGAAAGTCAAATATTGAGCTGAAAATGTCAATCTGTATCTGGAGTCTTTTAATAAATCAAATCAGCACAGACAAGTTGGCTCTTTCCAGCTCTTGTTTTGTGAAGAAATTCTGATTTTGGCTGGCAGCCAAACACGATTCGAAACAGCCAAGACATTACACCCTGAGAACTGAAGGTTGATAAATCTTAAGTAACAATACTCTGCAGTAATACTGCACTGTAAGGCTCTGGAGTGATGAAAACTGTATGAAAAATAGCTGTTGTGCATGCTCAGTAGCTAGTTTTCAGAAGAAGCCTGTATCTTGGGTATTTCAAAATTTAAAAAATACCAAAAGGCATCAACTTACATAAAAGATTGTTAGACTGTCCAGGCATATTTACACTCAGTGCATCTTCCACACAATGCCAGAGGCTACTGAGGTTCAAGCTCATATGCCAACTCCTCAAAAAAATGCCTACCAAAGGAACAGAGGGATTGTCACTCCTTTACACAGTGCTGCTTTTTCTTACACTTTTTCTTTGCAAAAGTTTTCCCTATTGCTATACAGCAACCATTTGACAACCATATGATAGATGCATCCTCAGAATGAAATCCTCATTGGAATAAAGCAAACGATTTTTACCAAGTTCATCAGGGTTTATCTGGTTTACAAACTGCTAGAACATGAAGTGCTGGCATATCCAACCGGAAAGGAAGATTCTGGCTTACTTGAAAACCTTGCATTTGTTAACCGGTTTACCTTTTGCAAGCTATTTATCCTTTTAATTGCTGAATTACTGAAATTCTCATGAGCTGAAGTAACCTCTAAAAAGGCCAGAACTTGCTTCTACTTTAGGACTTCTGCCAGCATAATTACCTTAGAAGCACAGAGAAAGGGGGAGAAGATAACACCACTTTTCTACTCAACATAGCTGTGCTAAAAGAAAATCCTGTAAAAAAGACAGACACTGGAAAAAAAGTAATTTTGCTCAGATAACTCAGTCTGTCTTGGAACTGGGTGGTGCACTGACAGCAAAAGATCTTTTTCATCAATGTGAAGTGATCCCCTAATACTCTGGAATTTGTTAGGATAAGCTCTACCACAAAGTGCTCACCTCACTCTCAAGTGAAGCCTTATAATTCTAAAAAGAAAAGATCAAAGACCCCCAAACAAAGCAAATCAGAGAGGTGGCATCGAACACCTAAAAAAATAAAGGCCACATGATAATTTTACACATTGCTCTTCTCAGTTTGGGGTCTTCCCAGAGACCTCCCTTTTTCCTACAAATTCTAAAGTTATGCACAAGTGAGATGCGTGGTCCAGTGCTCAGATAACAGAAACGGGACCCACTAAACTTCTACTCTTGCACAACTCTAATTCTCAATTCAGCATTACCTGAATGTAGAAGTGAGTTACATACAAGGCCTTATGAGGATTCATTTGTTAAATGCTAATAACATCCTTCACAATAAAAAGTGATCATAGCATCAAACATTTTTTTCCCTTTAGATTTCAAGCCTTCATCTTTAGAAAGGGTAAAAACACACCTTGTTCTTTGAGTCTGTCTAAGGAGTTATCACATGGAGTGGTACGAATTGCCTCCATTCATTTTAATGAGAGGTTAAGTGACCATAATTAGGCCTATGAAGTCAAGTGCTGGCCTTTCCACTGCTGAGCCTCATGTCAGAAAACTGCTGGGAGGATTATCCAGCACAAATTCACTTATACTTCTCTGACCTTTGCGTCCCCTGAAAAGTTTAGAAATGGAAGGTCAGCACAGATATTACTGTGCAGCAATGATGCAGCAAACACCGATCCTGTAAACAACTCTGAGATCTTCTGGTTATTTGGATAACTGAAGCACTTATTACTGTCCTTCAGAATTAGCAGAAAAGTGATGTTTATCGTATCACTAACTACAAAAATGTTGGACTCCCAAAAGCACGGGATTCAGTCCAGCAGTAGCAGCAAACGCAGCTAAGTTTAATAATCCAGTGCATTTGAACAATTCTCCTGCTATTGCAGTGGTAACATCTGATGGCAAACAAATGGCAAAACAGCACAGAAAGCAACTTCAAAAATCCTCTCAGGAACAACACTGCATATGGATCATCCAAGTTTCCTTGAATTCAAAAGACAACTGCTGTCACATCTGATGTGCAAATAGGTTAATTACTGTGCATGTACAGGATACTCTAAACGGGGGTTGAGGAGAAAGCATTTGCAAAAATGTTCCCACCGGTGCCATCATTCAAGCAGCTAAATAGGTGTTAGTCCTAACACTGACAAGGTCAGACTCCTTTTTACAGCCATCTCCACTAGATTTCTCAAAACAGGTTTAATTAAAAATAGGTCTAGAATCCAGAGGCTTGTCTACAGTTGTGCTCCCACGGGTACTAACACCTGTTAAGCTAAACCAGTGAGAACACTGAAGGAGGAGAAGGAGGGGATGTTGTTGTTTTTTTTTAATTTCCCTGCTGTTAATGCAACTGCAAAGTTTCCCACCGGCTTTCTTTTCTTCTTTTTTTTTCTTTTCGTTATGATAATTATAGCGGTATTGGAGTAAGGAGAAATGCTGCTGTATTACAGTTATTTTATCTAGTTTGCAAAGATATAAAACTTGGATTTAATTTTAAAAATAGAACAGTGTAGAAAAGTAGCATTTGATACACAGGGCCGTAAGTCTCTAACTTAAACCCTTCTCACTACATTCCAAAAGGGGGAAAAAGGCAAGCAGGCTCTGGAATGGCAAGATATTGTTGATCCACAGCCTTCTATGATTTGAGGTATTTTTTTAGTGTGAAAATATTATGCTTGGACACATCACATATTTGTCCAGTTACCGCCTGAGAATAAAGCAAACAGCTCTGAATCTCCAAGAAATAGTATTTGGAAAAGAAGGGACAACAATTCTTACATGTGGAACAGCTGGGGCACTAGTCTGACACCTAAGGGCATGTTGACTATGACTTCATATACCTTCCTCCTTTGAGACTCTTGCAGAAAGTCAATGGGTATGTGTGTTGCACAGGGAAACATAGGGTGATGCTTTATGAAGCAGGGAAACATAACCAGTCATGAGAATAAACTCAATTTCATTCAGGTAAACTGCACCACAGCCGCCACCAAGTCACACTGGAAAGAGCAATACTTCCACCTAGTGGGCAACAGAAAGATCAACCCAAGACCTTCCAAAAACACATCCATATTTTTCCAGTCATAAGCAGTTTTAACTTGAAACTGGATTAATGAGAGAAAACACAGCTAGTAAAAATGGTGGGAAAGCCCAGCTACTCTGACTCACAGCAGATGCAAACTAATTCTCATGAAAATAAGGATTTTACAGTGGTTAGCAAAGACTTTCCTAAATTAGGCAGATATTAACAATGGACTGCATGGGGCCTGTAATGGCCTGATCACACCATGAATGAGAACGAAGGCAAACCCTTTAGATTCAGAAATGACACTGGGTTTCTGGCTTCACCCACTGTTTAAAGTTGGTGTGAACACAGAGCTGGGAGCTCATTGTGTGAGACATCAGAGCTAGTGATGAAAAGCAACAAACAAAAGGAAAAAGAGAAAGGGGGAGGAATAAAGAAACCTAAATGTTAATGGAATTAACAGACCACAAAAACAATAGGAAAAAAAAGAGAGCAGGAATGAGGTGAGGAAAAAACACAGAGACCAAGCTTCACTGGCAAGAGTTTAGCAAATGGTCAGGATTCCCTCCCTTGACATGAAAAACACCACCAAAAACTGGTCCCCAACCCTGCTCATGGGAGAGATGGAAAACATGGCATTCCTTAAGAACTTATTATGGCAACTGCAGTATAAGGCAATAAGGGACTCTTGCTGTCCCACGTACTAAGAGCCCTCAGCCACAGTGTAACAGGGCTCCATGCATCGCCCAGAGGACAAAACGGGAGGCTGGAGGAACGAACAAACTACTCCTGTCTCCAATACTAAGTTAGTTTAGGTAAATCTCCTCACCTCTGCCGAGCAACCCTGAAGGTAATGGCTGCTATTCTAGGCTGAGAGGCTGAATGTGAAATAAATGCACAAAGGCACTGCCTTAAGTGAGTGTCTTGCTCCAACACAGCAAAAGCATTCTGTTTGCCACTCCTTCCCCGAGTATACCAAAGCAGAGACTCTTCCTTGAAAAAGGAATGTGCGTTTTAGCCATCGTAATGTAAAATCCTCACAGAGATGAGGCTGCCTTTAACTTCAGCAGAATAAAACAAAGTTAGTCCTCATCTAAATACAACTGTTACTTCCTAGTAACATTACGCTGTTCTTTTAAATTAGGTAAGGGCTGTCTAGAAAAACACACCGTCCTCACTTTTCCTTCTATTCCCCTTCCCAGAAGGGGCTTAGGAAAAAAGCTTCAAAGCATATTTAAACTTTGAAATATTAAAAATCAGATTTCCCATTGTTTTTGCCTCTTGAGTTTGACCCCAAGTCCATATGAAGTCTTAGCCAGTCTTTAAGATAACAGAGTGTTCCCCCAACACTGAATCCTTGTCCCAAGACAGATTTTGAGCTTATGGTGTTACAACCATAAATAGCATCTCTTTAACGTAATTTTGGTATGTGAAGGGTTTTTTTGTCACTGGTTGCACTTCTTTTTTGCATAAAGACAGGTAAGCCCAAGAGAAGTCTAAACTATAATGTGCTCCTGTTATGAAAGAAATTTATAAGAACATGAAGCTCCTTTTCCACTGGGCAACCAATGTATGTTTCAGAGCCCAGTTCAGCCACAAAGCACGCTTGTTTAGACATGACTAAAGGCTCTCCAAGGAATAAGCCTTAGTCTTCTCTGAAATTCAAAGACCTTTAATAAGAAGTTCCCTGCCCTCACAATATATTCTTTCACTTACTGGACATTTCAGCAATCAACCACACAAGTCGTGAACCTTCCAGCACACAGAGTACAGGGTCAGCATGAAACTCTCTGGCAAAGCAGCACCCGATGACATCAGACCACAACCTACAGACAGACCTCAAACCAACATGGGGCTTGAAAAACTAACCATTTGCTTGAAATTGATCTTTAGACCAAGTCGTTTAAACCTCTTTACATTGTGGAATGTGTTAAAGAAACTGTCATTATTAGAGGATTGGCAGAAATACTCAGCCAACCAGGACAACTCACTGGCCATTACTTTCAGCTTGGCTGGTTAACAGTCCCTTTCTCTTCCCTCACAAACATCCATGTTAACTCACCAGCTGTACATAGGCGACCTTGTAATCTGGCTTCTTCACTCTCTGATTCCTGTGATTCCTCTTGTTGTTTGCACCTGCAGAAATGAAGAGAATCCCACCTTTTACTTCCCAGGACTTCCAAGTTCTCCAAAGCAAGGCCAAACTGAAGAGGGGACTTGCTGAGTTCTGATTTATTGTTAAGAGAAATACTCTTCCTTCACTGCCAGCACAACACCACAGTTATTAAAACGTCCTGAAACTCTGGACAATGCTCTCCTCGTTTACAAGCAGAGAACCAAGGCACCACCAGCCTGCTGCCATCGTGCCTTCACGCCACACACAAAGTCTGCAAAGAAGCAAGGAGAAAAGTCTCCCAAGCAGGGGCCAGGGGTGATAAATTGTCCTCCCAACATCCAAAGCTTCAGGAAGACAAGGAGAAAATGACCACTAAACAGCCTTAAACTTGACAATTTTTACTATTCAGCTGATGAGCTGGATCTACTGTTTATACACCAGGAAATTATACTCCACATCCAAACAAACCAATGCACCTCAACCGTCTCCAAGGATGCTGGTCACAACTGAAGTGGGATGTACAACTTATCCACTTCAGATTAGGCAGACATTAAAGCTCTCAATTTATTAGGCATTCTAACCCTCTTTTATTCCTGACTATTCCTTTTATTCCCTTAAAATCAGCAGTGAGGGACAAAATGGTTATAAGGACAAGCATGAATATTTTTCAGTGCTGTTTGGAACTATATGTGTTTGGTATTTATGACTTAATTTAATTCTGTTTTTCACACAAGCATATTACAGATGATACTTCCAGGTTTTTTCTTCCTTTATAGGTTCTGAGTTTTACAACCTTATTTTGAAGCTTTTTCTTTCATCCTCCATTTTTCACTCCTACAGGTCTTTTTTCCTATTCTTTTTAAAATCATCCTTAACCTTACCATTATAAACACGTAAGTCCTTTCTTAGAGTCACTGCATGAAAAAATGAAAAACCCAGCTATCAAAGATGTCCTAAGCAAGTTACTCTCCACTCAATAATTACACTGCCTGGTGATCAAAAATGTAAATTAACATGAAAAAAAATGAAAAATATTCCTGACTGCACCCAAACTGCTGTCAGAGAAGCTCTGGGGAAGGAAGCATTCATAGGTAAAGGTGACATTATCTAAATTTGGCCTATTTCAGTTAGAAGTTCGTCCCTCTGCTCCAACTCAAGAGCTCAGCGTAAGTTAAACTAGGAACGTTTTTCCTTTTTCTCTTGGGTTAGTTTTTTGTTGGGTTTTTGGTGGGTTTTGATGGGGATCTGGGCAGTTTGTTGTTGTTGTTGTTGTTTCGAGGGGTTGTACAAGAGAAAAAACAGAAGAGGAAATATTCAAGTCTGTAGCAGAAATCTGGTAACAACAGGTGATAAAAACCTGAAAACTTGTCAAGATGTTTTTCTGACATTATCTACTGGTCCAACAAAGTATTTTTCTTTGCTCTACAAACTTTGCCTATTGTTAGACCATAACACCTCCTGCAAGCTAATCTCAGCTCATTTTTTAAATGCAGGCTACAGCTGAAATTAAGTTGAATTACTACTTTCATTCAAACACGTGAAGCAGTTCCTTCTGAAGGGTGACACCCACTGGTCTTCAAGGAGAAACAGTACCAACTACAAAAGCACAAGCTAGATAACTGTCAGGATGATTAGCCTTTTTAAATTCAGATTCTTCTTTTTAGAGTGAAACTTACACCATAATTTCATCAAAGCGTTCCAATATGAAGTGGTGTACATTCATTTGAAGGGATGAATAAACAACTAAGCTAACAGACATCACCAGCTAAGCACCTGGAAACACTGGAACCAAAGCCTGTTGAAATCTAACAGACTTTTTGAAAGGTAAAGTCTACTCTGTCTGTGCAGGGATGCTGTATTCATCCCTTTAGATTACTCTGCTGCACTTACCATACTGTATCCTGGTCCTCACAGCAGCTACTGGCACATTGTATATTCTTTCAAGGTAATTCCTGATATCCAATTTTGTCATTCTAGGCAATGAAAAATCATTTTGGGGAAAGAAAGAGAGAAAAAAAAAAGTGTAAATATTTAAATATAATAAACTAGAGACTGTTTAATACCGTGGAATAAATGTCTTCTTGTTTTAACCAAGACAGATTTACTACATGGAAGTATAAACTCAGCCTAGACCACACACTGCTATAGCGATTTATGATCCATAAACTGCAACAATTGTCAAATATTTTATCCTCTGTAGCCTCAACATTCAAAATGCCAAGTATATGCTGTGTTCAGCAGGCTTTCTCACTGCCCAACCTGAGACACCTTTCTTTATTCTGAGTAGGAGCTGCTGATCTTACCAAAACCTCCTACAGGCTTGTGGGCTCTAATGGGTGCCAGCAGACTGGTCAGGCTGAAAGAGTCCTGACAAGTAACTGGATACCACCTTGCTTACTCTGGATCAAATTCATAAGCACTTCCTCCTTCCTTAGCCCGTCCCTGGGAAGGCTGAGCCTCACTAACACTCGGGGAGAGGAGCCACGCAAAGCTGGTCATTAAATCAATGCCCTCGCCGCCCTCTGCAAGGTCTCCCTGATGCAAAAGCCCCTTCCCTGTCCCGGCACGCGGCCCTCCCAGCCCTCAGCCCACAAGCCCAGCTGCCGTGCCCGCACTCACTCCATGGAGACGCGGAACTGGACGGTGTCCTCGGGCTGGGGCACGCCGGGCCGCACCGCCAGCATGAAGAAGTTGGGACGGAAGATCCGCAGCTGCGGGCCGCCCCTCTGGAACAGCGGGTACCTGCGGGGACACGCCTCCGCTCACTGACCGGCCGGCCCCCCACCCCGCTGCCCCGACCGAGCCCCGCCGCACCCCGCCGGCCCCCATCCCAGCGCCCCGCCGCCCGCCCCGCTCACACGGCCCTCCTGCCGCCCGCCGCCATGGCCGAGCCCCGCGGAAGCGGCGACGCCAGAGCGGCCCCGGCGGGGCGGCGGCGGCGGCTGCGCCCCCTGCTGGCGCGGAGGAGCGCGGCGCGGCAGTGTGAGGAGCGCGGGGAGGGGCGCAGGACGGGAAGGGGACACGGGGCGAGGAGGGACCCTCGGAGGAGCCGCGGGGTGCTGTGCCCAGCCCTGGTCTCCTCAGCACAGGAAAGACAAGGAGCTACCAGAGACGGTCCAGCAGAAGGTCATGCAGAGGAGGAGGGGTCTAGAGCATCCCTCTGAGGAGACACGGTGGGAGCTGGGCCTGTTTAGTCTGGAGATGAGGAGACTCACAGGGAATCCCATTATTGCAGACAAGTATCTCAAAGGAGGGTGCCAAGACTCTTTTCAGTGCTGCCCAGCGACAGGACAAGGAGCAATGGCCATAAACTAAAACACAACAAGTTCCACCTCAGCATGAGGAAGAACATCTTTACACTGAGGGTGGCAGAGCACTGGAACAGGCCGGCTGGGGAGAATGTAGAATCTCACTCCCTGGAGATACTGAAACCCACCTGGACACATTCCTGTGTCACCTGCTCCGGGTGACTCTGCCTTGGCACGGGGGTTGGACTGAACAATCTCCAGAGGTCCCTTCCAACCCTAACAAGTCTGTGATTATGTGAAAATACCACCTCTGTGGGGTGCTGCAGTGCTGTTTGCCTTTGCTGGGGTCTTGTCCTGACTCTCCTCCTGTCCTCCACGCTGGTGAGACCCCAGCACAACAGACACAGGGCTGTTGGATCAGGTCCAGAGGAGGCCACAGAGAGGCTGGAAGGGCTGGGACACCTCCCTTGTGAGGACAGGCAGAGAGCTGGGGTTGTGCAGCCAGGAGAAGGGCAGGCTGGAGGGAGACCTGATTGTGACCTTTCAGTATGTAAGGGGGCTTATAAGAAAGTCAGAGACTTTTTACCAAGGTATATTGTGACAGAACAAGAGGAAAATGTTGTAAACTGAGAGAGGGTAAGTTTAGATTAGATGTTGGGAAGAAATTCTTTACTGTGAGGGTGTCGAGGCACTGGAACAGGTTGCCCAGAGAAGCTGTGGCTGCCACATCTCTGGTGGTGTTCAAGGCCAGGCTGAATGGGGTTATGAGGAACCTGGTCTAGTGAGAGGCATCCCTGCCCATGGCAGGGGAGTTGTAACTGGATAATCTTTATGGCCTCTTCATACCTAAACCACTCATGACTCCATGACACCTCAGCATATGCCAACAGAGAGCCGGAGTGGGCACACAGGGACAAGAAACAGACAGAAGTTTGGAAACATGAGATAGACTCTGATGGACTTCTCTCCACCAGGGCAGTTCAAGGGTTGGCAAAGACAAGAGGCCTTACAGAACAGCTCACACCTCAAATTTAGTAACAGCCACTTATGCTTTGACATCTACACAATTAACCAAGTAATTCACACTTCAGTATTGGGCTTTAATATTGTATGCAGGCTAACAGCCTCAATAAATATTTTAATGTAATATTTGAATGAATCATTCTCCATTGCACTTGTCTGCATGTAATAAAAGCAATGTGCTGAAAACTACCACTTCTGGAGATTTGTTCCTTTATTCCCGATTCTTTGATTCACTTCATCACTCGAACTTTGAAGTCAATTTCAACTACATTTGGCAGCCAGATTACAAGCTCTGTGAGAACAGTTGGCTACGATGGCTTAAAACAGGCCCCTAATCCTGAGTCTTTGCTGATGATACTGAGCCTATTCCCCATTGTAGAGACAGATCAAATTATATTAAGTAAGGGTTTGGACCAGCTCCCAAATCCTTGGAAAATGGGAATGCATTAAATAAAATACAAAACACCATTCCAGAGGGCTGACATTGGAGTAGGTACTGGTTGTGCTTTATTTACAAAATCCAGAGATTTGTACACAGCAATCTACAGGACAGCATAGGGCGGCTATCAGGAGGGTAAGGGACATGCTCAGCAGGAATTGAAGATGCCAGCAAGGAGTCAGCCCAGCTCCACAGGGAACCTGCTTCCCCTTGCCTGAGGAAGCCACCAGACCCCTCCAGGAAGAAAAGCAGCAGCAATAGCCAATCCAGGCTGATGCGATTTTTGTTATCATTGAGGCATGAGAACACAAGTGATCGGTGAAGGAGGAAAGAGGAGACCAGCAGGGGTTCAGCACACCACTAAAGGCCATGCTGCCTGGTTCTTTACTTCCAGCGCCCACCAACCTTGCCCTTGGCTCCTGCCTTCTTGCTGCTACAATGCAAAAGGAAAGAAAAACATGTCAGCATGATGGAAGCAGTGGGGGTCTGTGTCCACTCTGCATTTCTGACTCTTAGATTAGGTTTCAGCTGCTTTCACTTCTCGCTTGTTGGGTACACCTGCCATTGACCACATCCTGAGAAAGATATTGTTGATATTGTGGAAAAAGATTCCTCCTGGGGCTCTCAGTGTGAAAGGCAGGATGTGCATGCCTGAAAGAGGTGGACCCTTCCAGACTCCTGCATTATCAGGGTAGAAATCTAGGTGGTCTCCAAACTGACTGACAGGTCTGTGCAGCCACAGACTTGATGTTTTCTGAATACAAATCTGCTATGGTCTAGATTTTAGGATTTAGAGCTCTATCTAGAGAAATTTGCTCCGTATGAAAGAGCTCTGATCAAATTCCCCAGATGCTCTATTCAGTAGTGGAGGCAAAAAGCTGAACACTAATTTAAATACAACTAAGAATTGCTTTGCTCTAGCAAAGGCAGAGTGGCTGTTTATATCATGAGAGCACGAGCCTCCAAAACAATCCAAACAACTTTTTAGGCCTGCTCTCATATCAGTATCCCTGTCTTGCTCATGGTGTGTGGGAGCAGTCCAGCTATACTCCCCACTCAAAGCACCTGAGGCAAACTCTCTCCAACAGTTCTTGCACACAGAAGGGCAATCCTACATGCAAGCCACTTACCTTCTGCCTGAGAAGCCTGAACTCAGAATGGGGCTCGGCAGGAAGTTAGTTGAGTTAGATTCTGCACTAGTTCCCATTAGTAGCACCTTGGTTTGTGGGGCTTGGCAAACCCACAAACCCTTCCATCTCACACACACAAAATGATGAGGCTGCTTCTTGAACCAAAGCACGTGCAAAGTGGGGGCAGCTCTTTGACATGGCAGAGTGTGGGGTTGGGGACCAAGCACAAGGCGCTGCTGTCAACAGAGGCCTTTCTTCAGAACCACTGGTTCCTCCAGGGAGAAGAAAAACACGGGGACATCACATCTGGGGAGATTTTTGTTGTGCTGGCCCATGGATTGGTTCAAGAGCACCAGCCATATTTACAGAAGGATGTAGCACAGTGACAGACACACACACATAGTGGATACTTTACCTTTGACCAAGACAGGCTTGGTCTATTTGAAAAAATTGATGGTTTACATAAAAGAGAGCATGCACTTTCTGCTTATCTCAAACTAATCTCTATGTCCCTTTTGCCAGCCTTTCTGAAGGTTCAAAACCCAGTGTAGGAACTGCACAGCTCCTCAAACAAAGGCAGAGTCCTTTTATATCCACAAGCACCGGTGATGTTTGATGTTACACCTAACATTTATCATGTGCTTAAGGAGATTTAATAAAGTCTGAAGCAAAAGACTCATTTGATCCTTGTATAACACGCTGGCAGGCACTGCTTTGGAATGATAGTGTCTAGTTTGGATAGAAATTTAAGCACACAGAAATCTCATTAGCTCTGAGCTTCTCAGTGCAACCTTTTCAAATGATGTCCTGAGAGAGTATCCTGTCTTTTGGGAGAACAAGCAGGCAGTGTGCCCTGTTGTGGGTGGTGTGGTAGTGCCCCACAAGAGCAGCAACACCCAGACAAACCATGGCATCCTCCTGCAGCTGCACATTCTGCTGAGGTTCATCAGCCTACAGCTCCGTACAGAAAATACCGTGGGAAGGTCAAGCCTTATGTTTGGCATCTACAGACTACCAAATCCCCAGTGTTACATTCATTTGATAAGTCAGGGTGTCCTGGGGAAGTGGGAAGGCAGTAACTGGTAACTGCTATCATCCAAAGATATCACCAAAGGCCACTGCTTCATTCCTGGCATGACTTTGCTAAATAGATACAGACGCACAGAGAAGATCAAACCTACCACTGGAGAGCTCTCCTCCCTAGCTTCCCTAAAGTTACTTCTCTGTGTGTGTTAGTTTTCTACATGTCCTAACCCTCAAGCTTTGTCTACCCCTGGTGTCTCATAAATTCATTAAAAATACCTAGAATAAAGATATTAGTCTCAAAAAAGTAATGAAATAGTCTTGTGGTGAAGAAAAGTCAGAGAGATGATGAGTGAAAAGAACTCACAATCCCATTACGTTAGTCTTGTTACACACCATTCCTCATAATCTTAGCAACCACTTGTTTATCCTTCATAAACAAGGGTTGTATTCCCTCAAGTACTCAAAGCACCTCAGACAGGTGCTTGAAAAACCCAAAAATAAGCAGAGGAAAATTTTGAAGATAGGGTGTGAAGAAACACAATTTTTTTCTTGTTAGGTGTTACATTCACTTCAGTTTGCCTTTCATTTTCTCAATGTGAGGCAGGATGGGAGTGGCCCTTCCATCTCTTGCCCCATTTCATTGCAACAAGAAAATGTCAGTGTTGAGGGTGAAGTGAGTCATTTGAACACTGAGAAGATATCCCCAAGCCAGGAGGTAGGAAAGGGATATAAATACTTACTGCTTCTGGGCCTGATCAATCCGGTTTCTGAGGGTGACAATCTGCAAACAACATATATGACCAGGGTTTTTAGAGACAAAGAAACCTTGTTCCCTCAAGGAGAGGGGAGTTTTACCTGCTGAAGTGCTCAAAACAGGTGCCTGTAGTAGGAATTAGTACTTCCTGTGAAATAAAATCTCACCCGTGGTTGAAGGAGAGAAATGTTACTTCTTGGTAATAAATCTGCAAGCCACCTTCACATGTCAAGGGACAGAAGAGCTAGAATTTTATAACCCTTACTAGAAAAGTTTCTACACATTGAAATTAATCTCCTTTGAACTCACTTGTCAAACTGCAGGCAGGTGAACCTGAATGAGTGTCACCTTGGCCTACTGGAAAGCTCTTGGATGGCTCCAGCACTTGCATGTGTCAATCTCACCTTCTCACTCTTCCCTTACTCCTATACATCAGGAAGTGTGTAAGCCCACAGGTCTTCAGTGGTCTTTGGATGGGGACCTCAAGAATGGAAGATGGGTATCACATCCTCCTGGAGTACCTTCTGCTGGCTGGCAGAGTAGGAGGCAAGGAGCTTGTAGCATTCACCTCTTTCCCAGCCACTCATTTAATAAGAGAAGATGACCTGATGCATAGGAAAGCAAACACCTACCTTGCACAGGATAAACACCTTCTAGCCTTAGTAACTCAGTTTGGTCTTTAGGCCTGGGCTTGCTACTGAAATCCTGGGAGTCAGGTACTGGAAAAGCCTACAAAACACTAGGGTGTGATAGAGGGCCCTCTTTTGCCCCTTCATCTTCTCATTTGTAACTGAGTCAGGGTTCTGCTTAGTTTTCCTGGACTAAAGAAATGTCCTTGCCAAGATGTATGCTTTGCTTCTGCTTTTGGTGCAATTCAAAATTCTGCACTGACTCTGCCGGTCCAAGAACTGATGACCCAAATTTTGAATATTTAAAGTCGCACCTGACATTCCCAGCGTGCAAAAAATGAAGAACAGAAGTCATACATTCTGGTTGTCCCAAGAACTGGTAATTCCTGGCTCACATTTTTCCATGGCAAACAGAAACAAAATAAGAGACTGAAACATTACCAGGAACAGGACAACACAAGCAAGGAAAGATCAACAGATCACTTGCTTTTGTACTTACTCGTGGAAGTTTTAGTATTTGTCACAGAAGTTTAAATTGCTTTTTTCCAACCAAGTATTTTCCCCAAGTGTGGAGGAGAACCAGTTGTCTTCAATGTGACCCAAGCACTTAAGACTTACCTTCAGTCATAACCTTATGATTGTGACTATGACACTCACTCCAATGAAGCACCAAAGAGCAACAGACACTAGAGCTAAAGAATGGCTCTACTTCTGTGTGTCCCACTTCCTTCCTTTGTCTCTCCCTTGCATCCTTGCTTGTGTCTCCTTCATTCTCTTTCCTATTTTCACTTACCTTTCTCCTCAATTTGTTCCTGCTATCATCTTCCCTTAATTCTTCCACTTTCCCCATCTTAGCTGTGCATTTTCCTTCTGCTTTGTTCATTCTTTGTACTTTGTCTCTGTGGTTTTCATTAGCAGGCACCCACCTCTTTGTTTATGCAGAGATTTCACTACCACAGCATGTATCTCTCCCCTGGCACAGCCTTATTTCCTGTTTTTCCACACCTACTTGATCTGTTATCCTTAAGCCAGCCCTCTCCAGTATTTTGGATCTCGTGCCACGAGGTGGAGAAGCTTCCCAAACCCCATACTATTCTCTATATGCTGTAGTCCAGGGTATTACATGTGTCCCTAAGCTTTTGCATATATCCCAGGTGCATCAGCGTGATGCCCCCATGCACATAATACCCGGTTTTGGGTACAGAGTTTTGGACAGGAAATTATTTTTGGGTGCTCTCAGTAGATTGCATGCTCATTTCTTTAACCAAATCCCTGTTGGACTCTTGACTCTTTTCCTAAATTACCACTTTATATCTTTTCAAAGAATGGAAAGGGAGAGAAAAAGGAAGTGGATGGAGAGACACAAGATCCATTTTTCTCTTTTCTCTCTGCACTTGGAGCCAAGTGCCAGCTCTCATCTGGCACCTGGCTCTGACCATGCGGCAGGCTCATGCATTTGGTAGCCTTTGCTGCTCTTGTTACACAGGCAAGTTCATTGTACTTACAACTTGGAAAGCTCCTGCAGCCTGCAACGCATTGTTAAAATCTAAGAGAGATTGAGATAGTTACGTTGGTGTTGCTCACTCCCTGCCAGCATGTCTGTGTGATTGGGAATTAAAAGGAGAGCGAGACAGAGAGAGACCCAGTAGGATTTCTCAGCCACTAAAACCTAATGTGGGTGAGTGTAGCCCTGTCCAGTGACCGTGTGAAGGAAACATGTCCACTTTCTGTTACCATGTGACACTTCAGTCAGATGGCCCTGTCTGGAGACAGTTTTCAGTGACTCCAGAGAGCTCAGTCCACGGGTAATCTGTCTGGGATGGAATAAACTTACAACGTTCAAGTTTGAAATCAAAGATGGATCTAAAAATATTACTTTGCAATGGAGGTACATGAAATGAGAGTTACTGGATTTTCAGGCCACAGTTACCTATAGATAAACAAGAATGAACAATGTTTCTGGAGAGGGCAGGGAGTCCATTTCCCATTGGGATTGCCTTTCCATGGGGCACTGAAAACCTTAAAAGTGTTCTATTCAATTTTAGCCTAAAATGTGAAATCCAGTTCAAGTATGTATGGTAGGGGAATGCAGTTCCAAGCATCTTGCTGCTTAAGTATTGCAAAGGGTCGTTGGAGACCCAAATAATGTCACAACATGACTTTTGCCTGAGGAATCAGAGAGATTTTTACATTTTGGACCCTGTGCCACTAGCAAGATGGCCTCTCAACTCACCTCATATTTTTTCCTCTTGATCTGCTCTGTAAAGTCATACTTTTCAGTCTCCAGCTGATATAACCAGTCCCACAGCTCCTTAGCTTTGTCCCTGTGTGTTTATGCGGAAAGGAAGGCGGAAGAAACACATGACATCAGATATTTTCCATGGTTTTCACATCACTAATAATGAATTTTATTTAATGCTGTTCACACATCTTCCTGTAAACCCTCTCTGTTCCCTGAAAGCTACTCATCATTTTCAAGGTCACATTTTTCTCGGCCTCTCACCTTCAAACCTTTTAGACTTGCAGTCTTGCATGTGTCACACATTAACATAATTCCTCTAATTTTCCCCCTAACTCTTAATGAAAGATAAGACTCCAGTGGAATCAGACAAGAAGGAAGGAGGACTCTGAAGGTCACCCAGATAAGCAGAGCAGTTGCCATTGTGCAATCTCATCTGTGTCAGGGCTGAGGTGAGCCAACTTCATCTTTCAATCATGTGTAAACTCCAACATGTGCAGTCCAGACTATCATCTGATGACTGCTCTGCACTAGAGCACTTAGCTTCCAAACCTCCAGCCTTCATGGAGATCCATATTCATACCTTAGCAGCATTAACCCACCCCTAGGAATGCTACAGATACCAGTCTGTAAGATTGTTCAGCTAATCCCAGAGCTAGTCCTGGAAATGACTAATCCTAGTTAGCAGGAGAGGCTAACAGAGCTATGCCAGGAGCACAACTAGAGGGCTACCAAACCATTTCAGCACTTCCCTACATTCCCATCTCTCCTCCATTCTCCAGGTTAAGCAAAGGCACAACTTATAAGTCTCTCATGATGAATTTCAAGGAAGACCCCCTCCTCTACCTCATTTTATCACCAGAGAAGGCTCCAGGACAGTAAAACCAAATATCAGTAGATTACATTCCATAAATTAGGATAAACATGTTACCTCAGCTTGTCTTCATTAA
The DNA here is from genome assembly GCF_020740725.1 of Corvus hawaiiensis. Classification (NCBI taxonomy): domain Eukaryota; kingdom Metazoa; phylum Chordata; class Aves; order Passeriformes; family Corvidae; genus Corvus; species Corvus hawaiiensis. Next base: position 48,233,934 of record NC_063218.1, on the reverse strand, counting down.
GGTGGTCAATGTTCAGGGGCTTGCGCCTCTCTGCCAGGACCTTCTTCTTCGTCTCTCTAGCTGTTTGCTTCTTTCCTCTTTTCTGGTCAGCCTATTTTCAGAATAACAATTAACATCAGACTGCAGAAATTAAGCCTGAATTAAGTGATTTCAGTGACAGAGCAAGTAAGACAAGCTGCTGGGGATCCAGAAGAAGGAAAGCTGGGCAGTTTTCTCTTGTAATGAAGACTGTTCCCAGTCAACCCCAGGGTTTAATGTTCTCATATTTCTTTCATTGATCCATGATTTTTACCTTAGCCAAATAACTGCTGTATGTTGCACCCATGGAGGACAGAGCCTTCTTCTTCTTCAGATCATCCTCAGCTTTTCTCTTGGCATCTTCTTCCTCTCTCCGTGCCTTTTCCTCCTGTGGAGGAAAAACACAGAAGAGGTTACTCTAGGGGAAGAGTCCCAGTTTCCCCAGCAGCCAGTGCCAGGAATGTGACCAGAGAAGTACAGTGATGAGAATTAGCAACTCCTGTTTTCTGCCCTTGCTTTAAGAGGGTGGTCATTTCATCTTCAGACTGAGGCAGGCAGAACCAGTAGTTTTTTTCTGTCTCTAGAGAATCTCTCCGGTTTGATGCAGAGACAAGGAGAGGGAAGGAAAGACACTTACCGCAAGCCTTGCCTGACGCTCCTTCTCCTTCTCAGCCCGGATTCTCTGCTGCTCTGCTCTTTCAGCTCTGCGCTTCTCCTGCAGGGAGCAGTAGCAGAGGCATTGGACCATCATCATGGCTTTACCTGCCTCCACTGTTACGCCCCATTACCAAGAGCTTTGTTTCATAGAGCGTGAGTCACCTTCTCTCTTTCTAGAACATGCAGAAGGGTCTCTTGTACAACTCTCAGATATAAAACAAGGGGCTAAGAGAGGGGACAGATGGGGGGAGAAGCCATTTGATGATGACTTGAGCAGTCACTTCTGTAGGTGGCAGCACAGCTTTCTGTCAAAGTCTGACAGTGGACTAATGGTTTCAGCTTCTCATCTACAGGTGATCTCTCAATCTAGTACAGGGAAACAGCAGTACACGGACTTACAATCCTCTCCTTGAGAGCAACCAGCTCTTCCTCTTCCTTTCTTCTGGCTTCAAAGTGGCTGTCAATCAAGGCCTGCAGTTCGATCAGGTCTTTGTTCTGCCTTTTCTTTTGGATGTCCTAGAAGAGCAGAAAAATTCATTAAGTGCATATTGTTCTAGTATTATGTCCTGGACATTCCCAGCACCCTGCATACACAGAGAAACAAAAGTAGAAAGAGTCTGTAGATTTCCATGGAAATCTATGGATTAGCTTAAATGGCTCTTGGCAATCAGACACTCATTCAGGCAACAGTCAGGAGCCTAGAAGTGTAAAGAATCCAAATCTCCCATTCCCCTACACCGTATTTTATCCCTGGCTTTGCTTACACGCTTCTCATATACTTAGCTGCCTCCTCTTTGCTTTGTAATACAAATCTTACCTAGAAAATATTCCTGCATTTTGGGCAAAGCAAATATTTCTGTGGAGGTTTTCAACACCAGAATTTATTCATTTCTCTAGCCACTTTCTAGGAAAGTGTTTGGAACTCTACTTACTATTGTAATTTTAGCTAGTGTTTCTAAGCAACCGATGAGGGCCTGCAACTTTCAAGCCATTTGCAATAATGGGACAGAGGATCTGAGGTCCCTAAAACACTTACTTTCTCCTCCTTATATTAGCTTCAAAGATTCAAGGAGACAAACAAAAAAAAGAAATATATGATTTTAGCTTAGTGACATTATCAGTGAATGCATTCAGACAGTTTCAGGGAGCAGAGAGTAACCTTTTGCTGAAATCAAGTGGCAAATCAACCATACTTTTGTCTTTGACTTTACCCTCAGCAATATCCAATACAGGAGGAGTTATGTGGGTTTGAACTCATGTCTATTATCAGGTACAAAGGACAAACAAAGTCTCAGGAATACTTACATCAAAATCTACTTTCTCACCCTCTGGTATTTTAGGAGCAGTTAGTCTGCAGAGAGTCAAAAGCAAAACAAAAAGAAAAGAAAAATAAAGGATTTTCATCTGAAAGAATATGCAGCTTTTTAAATAGCCCATCCTGCCCTGCCCTCAGGAACCACGCTGACAAGGAGGAGTGTTGGTGGAGATAGAGAGGGGTGAAAGAGCACATCTGCAGAAAACAACTCCAGGAAAGTACTAAGGACCCCTGTCCTTCCTGGAAGCTCATGCAGGGCAGGGAGTTACCCCTAAAACCCCTTTTTATTCCCAAAGCCTATGGTCGTCCCCTACCACATGGAAAGATGTTGGTCTGTGAGTCTGTCTGTGCAGGGCTATACCCTCTATCCTGGGCAGCTGGCAGAGTGGGAAGGGAAGGTGCCGGGGCCCAGAGGCAGAGGGTCCATGGCAAACCTTAGTAAAGCTCGACTGAGCCCAGCCCAACATTTGCCACCTTTCCCACTGTCAGTGATCCTGGATGGAAAGGGCAGTTTCCCAGCCATGGCCTCCTAGAGAGGATTTCCTGTTGAGCTGCCTATATTTTGGGGTACTGTGAGACCTCTGCATCTCAGGCAGTCCACGAGTTGTCTGATTCTACCAGGAACAGGTCTTAAGGCCAGGCCAGTAACTCCTGCTAAGGCATCCTCTGAAGGAAGCAGACATCCTGGAAAGGTGTGCAGGAACAAACAGATGGATGTTGCATAAGGGAGAGTTGAATAAAGGCTTCTAGTGGCCACTTGCCCAACAGGGAATCTGAGGGCTTCTGCTAGATCAGGAAAAGGATCCCAGGGTTTTGAAACCCTTCCAGTCATACTTACTTTATTCTGGGCTTCTCCTCTGTATTTGGAAGGATGTAGCAAAACAGGAAGGGAAAAAGAGGAAGAAAGTTAAAACAACAGAGATCACGCCAGCTGCTAAAGTAAAAGGAGGGAAGGGAAATTTAATCTTAGGGGAAACATCCAGAGACACTGGTTAGATCTCAAGCACTTCCAAAAGAAATACACACACTCACACACCCTTTTTGCTTGCAGTGAATCTGTTTTTACTCTCGAAACAGAATTTGGCATAAAATAATCAAGAGACTGTATAGAAGTCCCAAACGTAGCATCTGGAAAGCAGTGGCTTTGTGTAAATGCAAAATTGTTTTTCTCAAACCATCCTGACCAAAGCTCTAAGGAGGCCAGCTGGGCTGGAGGGTAGAAGAAAACAATGCCTTTTTCAATCAGCACTTTTTTTGTTAAAGGTAAGTTGAATTCACAGTATCATATCTCAGTGATAATTAGGCTTCACCAGTTTTGTTCAAATGCCTCACATGGAGGCCAGGAGGGGAAAACCTTTATGACACACATTTTCTCCAGGTTCATTGGCTTCCAAGACATGTTAGGGCACATGTCCCTGAGATACCTTGGTGCCATGGGGAAGATGCTTATTCTTCTGCACTGTGTGGTGCTCCTCAAACCCAGCTTGGAAAGGCCATCCTCTCTTAGCAAGCATCCTCTCCTGCTGAGGTACATGCAAAATTCCCACGGGCATTAATGGGAATGATCTTTTCATTTCCAGGAGAGGCAAAATGCCCTGATAGGCAGGCTAAACCATCACAGAGACTGCCAACCTGGGCCCTCTAGCAGTCAGAACTGTTCTTTTGCAACAAGCGACCTTTCCCTGGCTCTCGGACATGTGCTGGTCTTATGAGTTACTTGCTTAACATTTGTGCTTGTGGTCAAGTCCCCTCCCTACTATTCTTTTAAAACTTAAGCTATTAACTCCAGCGTAATGCCAGCGAGTTCAGTGCTGTTACTCTCACAAACAGAAATAAATTAAACCTGTGTGTTTATTCTGGCCCATTCTCTCAGAGCCCCAGGTTGACTTTCATAACCACACACTACATTTGAACTTTCAGGGATGCCGATGGATTCTGCGGTACAAGACTCTCCCTGGGTTGGCTCAGTGGGAGGAACTGAGGTTAAAAACCTCACAGCCTACTGAATCTGGTAAAAAAAAATTGTAAAGTACAAGTAAAAATAACCTCTTCAGTAGTGGGTGCAGCCCTGTTATCAGGTTCATAATATAGAAAGATATTATATTTTTTCAATGCTTATTTGCATCCAGCAGTTTTGGGATTGATGGTGAAAATTTAGAATAGCAAATAGAAAAAACTAGGAAAAAATAAAATGAAGTATTATAAGAGGGAAAAATAGCAAAAAACTTATACTGGAAAAAGATTTATTGAGGCAATCAGATGTAAGGGTGTTGGATAACAAAAAATTGAAAGAGTGGTTGGAAATGGATTATTGATATAATCAAGAGGAAAGATGTGAGAGATATGTAAAAAAAATCAGAAACCAACATTTCCTTTTTCTCACTCTTTCCCATACAAATTTCATTAATGACATTTTAGGGGGTAGACTTTTCTCATTTACTGCAAGAACACTGCCTGCCAAAACATATCTCAGTTGAGGCCTCTAGATGCCAGAGCAATGCTATGAAAATAAACAGCATGTAATTACAAATGTGTTTTAGACTGCTCCACTATAAAGGAAGTCCCAAATCACTCCTGAAGAAAAATACCCTTAGCCAACAGTGTGCTTCTGTATTTCTCCAGTTGTATTTTTATTTGTTTTGCTTTTCAAATAGCCAGTGAGCTTTTAACATGTTAGCTTAAATTGCCTTTTACCTGGAGAGAGGAAAAGTGATTAACCAGTCTATCAGGTATGTTATACATACAGGATTCCCTTTCTTCATGACATACCCAGATAATTTTGACAGACATTCCTGTTTGGCTTAAATCTACCAGTTAGTAACATTTCAAGGGGGGGGGAAGAGTAGACAGGAAATGACTGGTTTTGTTTGTTGACCTTGGTTGCCAGGATCGACACCTGTCTGTCAATAACTGAGGGAATTTGGTTTCAGCTGCCAACAAATCAGCACTCCAACAAACAATTGTAAAAATAAAAAGAAAAATTAAGGTTAGTTGTTCTTGAAATAAGAAACTGTAGTTAGAGTTCTTAAAGGTACCTCCAGAAAACCAGAAAAAGGGGTATTTTTTAAAAAAATAAACAGTAAAAAATCTATCCTCTGCAGTGCATGACCCAGCCTTTGTTCATACTGTATGAACCAAAAGCAGCCCAGGGATAGGATTTATTTTGAAATGCCCCTTCTTTCATGACACCAAGTCAAGGAACTGGGCCAAAATTTGTTGACAAGCAGGAATTGTCATAGCAAATTCCTGTTCCTAGGGCGGATTTTGACTGACATTCTGGTCATTCTGACTGTGAACCATGGGGCTGAGACAAAATCCCCACACACAACCCTGCCAAAAGATGGCAAGAGACATTGCAAATCCAAGTTCACTGCCCTGGTGATTAGAGAGTCTTTGAGTTTCTGGTTTCTGAAAGGCTTAGCACAGAGAGAGAATACACCACCAAAATACCACCACCCTTGCTTTCTCCTGCCCAATCTATGAGATATTCACACGGTGATCTCCTTCTCTGGGAATCCATCTTAACTGCCTTTATTTCACTCAGAAATCCCTAAATGCCCTCCCCCTTAATCCCACTTCTCAGAAGCAACATGTCTTACTCACACTGTGTCCTTGGGAAAAAAAGGAAATCAATATGCTATTAAAAATAAAAGAAAAGAATGGGAAAAAGGAAGACAGAGAGAGGCTCAGGAAGGTCCTCAGGGTATTTCCCTAAATTAAAAAAGAAGCCTGAAAAGTGAGCAAGAAAATTAAAACAAAAGAACAACAACTAAAAAAAAAAAATCTACAAAAGCAAAATAAAACAAGGAAACACATAAAATGCAGGGTGTTTTCAAGACATTGGGCTTTGTCTTTTGAAGCAGCTGCCTGTGTGTTCTAGGGGCTGGGGCAGTCAGGAAGAACCCAGTTACTTCAACAGCTTCTAAAACTCCATGAGAACATTTCTATACATTTAAACTGGGTGAGGAGGGGGCTAAGTTATCTTATACAAGAGCAACACTGACCCTGCACACATTTAGATTTGGTCCTTTCAAATGAGTCTTGTCCCTACCTGTGTGCTCCAGCACCCACTCAACCACGTATTACAACCAGGCTGTATTTAGCTCCACCCATCTGAATAAATTTATTCACATATTTAATGTTTAGGACAATTTTAAGTGCATGGCTTAATCAGAAGTTTACATTTCTATAGATTCAGGCCTGGAGCCCATGACCTTCTAAGGCTGACTGAGGGATGCATGGCTATGCAGGGCTCAGCTCCATTTTCAAATACGCCACTACGATTTAAGAGATTCTTTCCTGATTTTTTGGGGGGATAGAGATGTTTTGCTGATGAGAGCTATGATACAACAGATTCTGGCTAAAAGACAAGTCCAGAGCAAGCTTCTAGAGCTTCATTTTCACCATCTACTATCCTAATGAGGATGTAGAGGCTTCTCAATACACTAATGACTCCCCAAGGGTGATTGGATATGCATAGTGATTCTTTGCAGCAGAGATGTTTTGGCCCAGTTCCTGAGTTTAAAATAAAGTGAGGAACAAAAACAGACACATAAAAGAGAGTGAGATGTTAGAAGGATGACTTTGTTGTCCTAAGATAACACTGAGCTACCATCATTGTATTCGCCTTCTTCATTGGCCATAGGTTGAAGGACAAAAGAAAAAGAGAAGAAGCACAGTAGTCAATCCACAACTGGCACTGTTCTAAGAGCACCTGTCCCCACTCCCTCCCTGTTATGCTGGGAACCTTGGACTCTCCAGAGAAGGAACAAGAAGAAAAAACACCTTTTTGGTGATTTGATGTGGCTGATATACAGCCCTTTCTCCATGTTCATCGAAATCCATCTAGAGAGATCATTTCCCTCCCATACTCTCTTTTCTCTTGAACAATGTCAGTGTTTTTGACAGTTTCCCCAGCACTGAAAGAGAAAAAGGATGAGGGCCTGTAGGTTCATAACATACCTTCCTCATGAGCTTCCTCTGCTGGTGTCATGGTGCAAGCAGTGATAGAAGGACAGGAAATAGGAAAGAAAAAACAGAACAGTTATTTAAAGCTCTTGGAATCCTGAGAAAGAGACCAGGGAATGCATGAAGGGGGAAAAAAATAAAGGAATTAGTGAACTAAAGCAGCGAGAAAAGGTATCTGGAGAGACTGTCAGGCCTTAAAAATTCTGTAATGTTAAAGTAGCAGTAAGCATGAAGGTTAAAGGAGAAGAGAGCTGCAAATTATCATTGTGGTTAATATTTGTTTCTCTTGTTTTCTTCTCTTCTACCAGCCCAGGACTCCTGTTCTCTCCCTCTCTCACACACAGACACACTTTCATGTTGCACCTAGGTGGAGTAATCAGAAGTTGTGTCACATACCTGGCTCATGAACTTCAGGTGTGAAGTGTCATGGAACAAGTTGCGATGGAAAACAAGAGAATGAGAACAAAAAATCTGTTATTTCACACTCCAAAAGAGCTTTTGAGCCAATGGGGAGGAGGGGCAGAGAGGAAAAGGAGAGGCAAGAATGAAGTTAAGAAGTAAACAGGTAAAATATTTACATTTGAAATAACACATAAAGAGAAGTCACAGAACAGGAAAGGTGAAAGAGGCAGATTTATGGTAATAGTGCAGTGCTTAAAAAACACTTCTAATCATCATATGATATAAAGCACAACGTGACAGCACAGTGTACCAAAGTTTACTTTGACTGGAAATATGCACATGAACATAGCCAGCACTCTCAGAGCACTATTGGACCCATCCTTTACTACAGCAGTATTTCAGCCATTTGAAATAAACACAGTGTGGTTCAGAAACCTGCTGAAATACCTGCCATAACTCATCATCAACGTTCAGCTAACTTCCAAAGAAGCTCAGTTCCCTTCTAGATCTATGGCTCAGGCCATTTTCTTCCTTGAAGACAACTTTGATGTCTATATAAATGTACTGCTGCTCTTCAAATCCATTTGCAATGTAAAATTACAAATGGATTACTTCAGAGGAAGAAAAGGTTCATTAGAAGTCTGTGCAGGTCTACATGTCATTCTTCTGGGTTTTGCCAAAGCGAGACTAGGTCAGCAATGTGAATTTGCAGGGCAGATTTTGCTTTTCAGCCATACACACACACTGCCAAATATTTTGCAAAGCAGGCATAAAAAACCCACAATCTCTCATGGTGTTTATATTCCCCATGTGGAATCAGTGGGGCAAATTCCACCCTGAAATCTGAAGTAAATCCTTCCCTATAGGAAGAAACATTCATTCTCGTTTCACAGGGCAGAATTTACACATTCCACAAGGAGACTTTTTGCTGAGATACCCCTTCACAATAGAATATGTGTGTTCCCCCAGTTTCTAGTGAAATTGTCATGCAAGGAGTAAGTCTCCTCCTCCTTACTGCTGATTACACTTTACTGAGAAAAAATATTAAACTAAAATAGAACCACCCCAAAGGCATGCAAGTTATAATCCATCCTTAACTGATAGGTTGTTATCCCCTATCACCTTGTATTCACTTCTCACACACACCATCCCAGCAGACAGACACCAGGGAGTTTAGAAGTTAAATCACATACCTGGAGGGGGGGCTTCATTTAGTAGGATGTGTCAGGGGAAAAACACAGGAAAGGAAGATAAAAGAATTAGAAATAAGTTATTCAGGAAGGGATCACCTCAAACTTTGGTAAGACTGGGTTGAAGAAGTATACTTTGCAGACCAAGTTATAGGGATAAACTGTTAATAAGAGTGGAAAATGAGTGTAATTACAGTGGGGTATGAAGTAGATAGGGAGGAGATGCCATAGAAACAATAGGTAAAGGGAATTTGAATGTTGATGATTTGCAACAGTTTAAATCATGCAAATTTATAAACCATGGGCAAGTGTAGTAACACTGGTGATCCTTAAATCTGAAAGAAAACACACCCAATTTGAGAGGTTTACAAGCATTTAGTGTTATCTAGGTTTCAGCTGCCCTTTTAGCTGTCAGAGCTGCATGAGGATGTGAGAATTACTGAAGGAGGTACTGCTTTGGATGTATCCCTATGCATGCATTTGAAGCTTCACCATGTAAGAATCTCTGCTGGCAGATTGGAGACTTAGCTCTGCAGAACTGGCAATATTTGTGCACAGAGCTTGTCTCTGCTGCAAAGGACTAGAAACTGCTTGAGTTTGTGTGCCAGGATCCTGCTGCAATCCACTCCCTGCTATAAGCAGCTTGGGCTTCTGCAGCCCAGGTACCTGCTTTCTGCCAGGGCTGTGGGGTAGTCACATCCCTAAAAGTTTTCAGGGGCACTAAAAAAGTTTGTTCTTTTTAGATGGTGATCCTTCAGTTATAAACAATATTTATACTTTTCTATAGGGAAAATCATTTTTAGGGAATTTCAAGAATGGATTGATTCTTCATGATTCTGGTATTCTTCAACATCTTCAAATTCCTATGTACAGGAACACTTCAGATTAATACATAGGAATTTAGATGTCACAAACATGAGCTTGGTTAGGTGGAAAGAGTCAACAAGGGAAAATGAAAGAATTAGAGCAGGAATCCCACAACAGCAACAACTGTGAACTTGTGCAGGCCAAAGCTGTGACTTAGAAGATGTGGCAGGCCAAGACAGCATTAATAACAGAAACTAAATAATCATGCAGTTACATGAAAAGCTGGGACAGCCTCCTTCTGACGTAAAAGTTTTTTGTCAAGCTCGTCATATTTACATTTTCTTTTGGTTTTACGATGCTTTATGTTACTGAGGGAAAATAAAGCATGGGGAGGCTTTATTGTTTATCATATTATGTTAATAGCTTGTGTTTTGCACAAATTTCAAGCTCCTACATCTGTCAGTGCTAGAGAACCAGCTCTCAAGTTGTGAGTAGTTCAATAAATACCATGGAAAAGAGGTACAGAGGCAGGCAAAGCAACTGTGATGGAAGCAATGACCTTTAGCTTGTGCAAATCAAAGTCAGAAAAACCTTAGGTGCAGATTAAGAGACAAAAATGAATATGGTTAAAAAGAGAAGAGAAGGATGTGAAACAAGAAGCGATGAGAACAGGAGAGATATGAGAAGCAGTGAAGAGATGAATGCTGAAGTATTAAGTCATGTAAAAATCAATCAGCTTTCACCTCACTCCAGCCCTGGCAAAAGCATTGATCTGCTCTGGACTAAGAGGCTGGTCTCCCTCTGTGGACAGCAGCTGGGGTGGGAGGCTGCTGAGATGTGACTACTTTAATAAAGCTACTCCAAATGGCACAGAGTAATTTGCACAGACAGTTTAGAGGACACTGCAAGTTCCGTTTCTGTTTTTCCAGGTAATAAACACGATAACATTCCCATATGCGCTGTGAGGATGGCTCCGAGTCCAGTAAGTCTGTTATTACAGCTCATACATTGAGATGTTTGTCTACCAGAAATGTTACTACATTTTTCATGCAGCAGTTAGCTTCATCCTCATTATTACGCATCACAGAGTGATGAGGAAATTATGACTGGTCAAAGGTGTGAGGAAGCTGCAAGTTACAGTTTATTGTTAATATTTGATTTTTATGTTTACTTCCACCATCTTTGAATTCCTGAGTATAATACTAGAGTTACTGTTAAAATTTTCCAACATAAATCATAGTTTCAATTAAATTTCAATATTTCAGAACTCACATAGATTTAGTTGAGATTGTGGTTAAAAAAATGTAGACGTTTCACAACCATAAAGGTTGCAGAGATATAAACATCTCTGGAACAAAACTTTTTCATTTTTTGTCTTGTGGTAACTTCTCATTCCAGATTTGTTCTTGCATTACACTATATATACCCCACATTATCCATAAAGGCAATGCTTCAGAAGCATCTAAAATAAAATTTTCATTTCAAAATTTGGAAATCTTCCATTGAGGAGAGAGGAAAAAAAAGTTGGAACAAAATGTTTTAGCTAAATAAAAACCATAATTTTCAGTAGCTGTCGAACAATGTGTTCCTCTTTTTTTTTTCTGGTTGGTTGAAAAGTTTCCATTTTGTCCCAATTCAGCACATGACCCAGTTGTGAAATTGCCAAATGGAATTGTATTTCCAGCACACAATAACCCTTCAGATTGACGCAGAGGAATTCAGAAGTCACATACCTGGTTCATGGACTTCTTTAAAAGGGAAGTAGCAGGGAAGGAGATGCAAAGAAAGATAAGAGAATTAGAGCAAGAAACAGAGGATAATTAAAAACCCTTACACTTTCCTTAGCCAAGGTGGTGGAGGGGGTGTTAAAGGCATAAAAACCATTAATAAGATTAAGTAATAAATAGAGGGCACATATGAATGTCAATTAGAATCGTGGAGAGGAAGGGTTGTTTGTACATAAAAGCTGCAGATTACTAATATATATATTCATAATGTTATAAATCAAGTGCCACTGGTAGCCTTTGGTTGACAAAAACATTACCTGTATTTAAAGCAAGTCCATTACCCATAGGTTTGAATGTGCAAAAAGGGTATAGACAACCTGCTCTTATTCATGTGCATAGAAATCCCAGGCACTGTGGAAATCAGTGGGCTCTGAGGAGCTGGCAGTGATTTCCCTGGCGCCCAGGATTTCACCACTGGTGTGTAGGGCTGCACACCGATGTGGGAGGATGAGTACGAGTATGTTATTGCTCTCCAACCTGCAGGACAAAGCATCCCATGGAAGCCTGGGTGGGCAAGCAGAGAGGGGCAGGCAGAAGGGCAGTTGAAAGGTAAATGGGTTGGGGCTGCCAGGCTGATGCTTTAATAAGCATGACCTTCTATTTTGCCAATCACACAGATTGCCTTACCAGATCTGGACTTTAATTCCGGTTACAAAATTGAGTAAAACTGCAACCCTGCCACCCCTGCTTTTGCATAATGGACATTAACCCAGAAAAATCCCAATAGTTACGGGAAAAGCACACACTGCATCTTTTCTCAAATATGCTCCAACCAAAATGATGCCACTTGGTCCAATCCTTACCCCAACGGTAAAAGTAGGTATGACACCGTGTCACTTGTTGACACGCTCATGACTTCAGGTGCAAGTCTCCCCACATCTCCATACTCTGCTGCAAAAGGGAGTTCTGCTTCTGTGCAGTGGCAGGGGCATGAGGGAAGAGGTGCACCCAACTGAGGGACACAGCGTTGCCTCAGGACATGGCTGTCCCACCTCTAACCCCGGGACACGGCCAGAGGAAACCGTTTGGGGAACACTATCCTGTACCAGCTGGTGTCCATACGAATAGCCTGGCTAGAGACATCAGGTGCTGGGGAATACATGAGCAGTGCCCATCCTGTGCCTCAGGCTTTGTTTTCAAACAGCAGTTAGTACTGATTACTCATCACACTGCTTATCCTACAAGAGCAAAGCAACCGTGCAGAGGATATTTTTTGCATCGGCTCATCTTCAACCACCTCCAGAATTCCTGCACGAGTTACTGCTCCAGACAAAAACAGAGGAATTCACAAGTCATGGCACATACCTTCCTCATGAGCTTTAGCGTGTGGGAAGAGTCACAGAGCAAAATGCAAAGGAAGATGAGAGCATTAGAAACATCAGAACAACTTTTCACTTGGGCAAAATGGAGGGGGAAGGGAGCACTGAGAATATGTTGCAAGGAAATAAAATGAGTATGGATATGAAAAGCAGTACTGGAAGTGAGGGTGCAAATGGTCTGAGATATTAAAAACATAAAGCTGATTTAAGCGGCCGTATCAGATGATTTGTCTTATACAGCCATTCCTGCAGTCCTGCACAAAGCCAGGAGCAGCACGCTGTTTCATAGCCCTGATGCTTGCCCATGTGGATTTGCAACCTGAGGCCAGCACGTTTTGGGTGGCTGCAAGTATTGCCATGAAACAGTGGCCTAGAAACTCCATTATATGAACAAGAAAACCATCTTTAATCATTTGCAAAGCTAAAGCATCAAATTTATCACCATTTGCTCTATACCCACAGGGTTTAAGCTGGAAAAAAGATGTGTGGAAAGGCTTTTGTAAGAACGTCAGCCAATCATGAGCATTTCTGCGTATAGTCTGGAGGCCAAATCCACCCCAAATGGTCCAAAATAAGCCTCCCAAGAAGACCCAACCAATCTCAGAGTAAAAGTTTTTCAACGTTCATCCTTTTAAGAGGTTTACATTTCCCAGCAGTTTTCAAGGGTTTTTTCGTGCAACAATTACCACGTACATCAATGGTGCAGTCAATGTCAAGACAGAACACAAAGGCAGACAGTACAAAAACCAAAATGGTGGCAAGTTTTAGTCTGCATTAATATGCCTATTTGTAACTCCTGTTTCCTTTTGCCATCTTATGGTTTACTGGCTAAGCCAGAGCTTACTCTGAAAGACAGGAATCCAGGAGTCACATCACATACCTTCCTCATGAGCTTCTTCTTTAGGTGTGAAGAGCCACGGGACAGGATGCAAAGGAACATTAGGAGAAACACATTGTTACATGAGATAAAATAGGCTGAAAACCCTTCGTAGGCTGAAAAATCTGCTCAGAGGGAAAAGTTTTATCCCAGTAAAGGATGTGCTAATGGCCTGGAGATAAAAAGGATTTTGAGGCACATGTGGCTGGGAAACAACTTCACCACATGAAGGGAAGGGGCAAAAACATATCAAGAGGGAAAATCTCACAGTAAGCTCAAATATCATGTGCTGAAACTTCTCTCTATTTCCAGTTTTAGAGGAACAGCTCCTGCCCTTGCCCAGATGGGCTTTATGGTGAGCCCTGCACAGGGCAGGGGTGGCAGAGGGGCCGGTTTACCACTGAGCCGTGTCTGCCGGATCTTGCACTGAGATTATTCCCGTGTGTTAGCCAGCGGCAGAGCCAGTCACAGAGGGGAGGTGGAAAGCAAAGACAACAGAAGGAAAAAGGCAAACTGGTACTGCTCCTCTTACACCACCCTTGAGTCCCCACTACCACCACCAAGGAGACAGCAGGGAGCAGTTTGGAAGGTGATGGCACGTACCTGCCGGAGGAGCTTCATCAGGTGACATGTGGCAGGAAGCAAAAGCAATGAGATGGAAAATGAGAACAGTTAGACTAAAGAGTGTGTGAATGCAACAGAGGGTTTACGAAAAAAAAGCACAGGACACATGAAATAAAGAAACAGAGGAGGAGATGAAATGGAGACGGGTGACCAGAGCACGCACAGATACAAGAAATGTAAAACCGTCTGGACCTGGATGCTGTAAAAACTCTGCAAACTCAGAGTGGGTCTATCGTGGCACTATAAACAGCTTTAGCCCTGTTTAAAACATGCCCATAGCACAAAGCTTTGCAAATATGGAACCAACACACCCTTTGGCTCCTTGCACCTGGAGCACTGCATCCCAAACCTCTCGAGTACAAAGGGTGAGTTTCTGTTCCAGCCCCCCTTCTGCCCTGTCTGTTCCGCCTTGCCAGTGCTGTGTGCAGTGTGGGGAGCCAGCTGGGGTTACTTACCAGCATCTACATGGTTATAATTCTGCAGTATTATGCATATTATATATCATATGATATATTATAGCTTATAAACTTGTAATATATATGATATATTACATATAATATGACATATTATAGCATATGTACTATATAACATAGGGCTAAGCATGTATTTTACCACAGATGGATTTTGACTTCAAAATCCATCTGATCATGATCTGCCAAGCTATGTAGGAGAAACCAGTTGGCACCTGATAGAAAGCTTCCTAGCCAGACCTCAGTTATTCCATGGCACACAAGTACCCAGGGCTAAAAATCAGCCTCAGAGCATGTTGTGTCTTGGATAAAGGGATGGTATCCACATTTCCCCTGCTGCTCCCTCCCCGAAACTGGAGCAGAGGTGTCTGCACAGATACACGAGGATATGGGGTACCCTCAGTGAAACTTGTGCAAGGGACAAGGAAAGCCCTGTGCCTGCAGATGGTTTGTCCCAGCATCTCTCTTGTCTCTTGCTTTCTTCTACCACCTTGCAAAATCGAGGTGCACATCAGCACCAAGCCCTCCTGCAGGAACCAGCATGGCCGAGATGCTGCTTCACCTACCTTCTTCCTGAGCCTCTTCTGTGGGTGGGAAACGTCACACAGCAAAAGAAATGGGAGGAGAAAATTAAAACAGGAAATACATTATTGGGACATTCCTGAGGTTTGCCAAGCTTCCAGGCCGTTATGGGTAAGAATACACAATGATGGAATTACAGGGTGAGAGAGAATTAAAAATAACATTTTTATGGGCACATTATGGGGTTATAAATGTTACTGAAACATTTCATATAATGAAACATTTCATATAATGAAATATGGGAATATGACCACAAGTGAAAACCACATAAAAAGGCATCCAATATCTTATTCTTTACTAGAGCTGGCTAAAATACCCTAAACCCAACTTTTAGTGAATTTATTTTAGTGAAAAATAAAATTGCTGCATTTCTTTTGCTTTACATTTTTTTCTCAAATGGTGAAAAAGTTTCACTAACATTTATCAATTTTTGAAATTTCAAACAAATTCATTCCTGAATTTTATCAGATGAATATAAATTTTGCAGGGGGTCTCCCTCCCTTGATAATATTCATTTTGACACCATTGTACTAAAAATAAGTCAAGCAGTTCAGTAAAAAAGGTAGAACAAAACATATATATATATATATGTTTGTTTTCATATACATATACTCATATACACACACATATATAAAAAATTATGTATGTATGTATATTATATTTTTTCTAATATATAGATGCATTTTCTTTCATATATATAAATGTTTTGGTTTGGCTTTTTTAAACAAATAAAACAGGCCAAATTTCCTACCAGCTCAATAAACAACATCAATGTCCACTATTGCATTGATGTCTGTGGCTCAAGACAGAGTCCTGGCCACTGGATGTGAACCATTTGCTCTGGATGTCTTCACACATATTCTCCCTCCACACTGAGAGGGAAGGAAAGCAGGAGCCATGTCACATACCTTCTTCCTGAGCTTCAGGTGGCAAGTGTCATGGAACAAGAAGCAACAGCAAGCAGGAAAATGAAAACAGAAAACTGTTAGAAACTGATGCTGGGGGGTGAGCTAAGGCCTGGAGAAAAATGGTGGTTAGAAAGTGATGGAGAAAAGTTATATGGAAAAGAAATGGATGACATCAGAAAGAAACACAAAGGTCAAGCAAAAGTATAGAGCAAGGAGGAGAGACCTCAGAGGAGTAAGTCATGCAGATTAAAAAAAAAATTGAAAGTCACCTGCCTATTAATTTCATATCAGTCATTAAATACTTGAAAACAAAAAGTAGGCAGTTAGGGAAGAAAGGAGAAAGGCAAGAAATGCTTCTCCTTTAAGGAAGGCTTGTCTGCAGGAGCAACACCCTTTGCTTGCTCTTTTGACATTTGACAAGACATGAAGGATGGAGCATGAAGAACACTTTCCCCTTCCTGGCTCTACCACTCCACGCATGACCAGAGAGACAGATGATGACTGAAGGCAGCTCTACAACCTATTTGGTGTCTCTTTTTTCTTTTTTTTGAGCTCTTGGTCCCTTCAGAAGCAATGCCAGGGAAATAGTGACTTAAGGATAATGTACCTTATAGCAGAAACTACTATTCTCAACATGGCCACAGTTGCACCTCTGTTCCCACCACCACTGATGAGAATTTGGCTGTTGCACCAACTTGGAGGAATCCAGGGCCAAAAAAAAAAAAAAAAAGAAAAAAAAGCTGCTGTGTTTAAATCCCCAAAATGGATATCCCAAAAGGGACAACTCTCTGTCTCCGAGCTGGTTTCATAGCCTCCACATACAAATATTCTACCTCCAGTAAAGGGTTTTTCTTTCAACCCCTTAAAAGATGCCTTAGACACTAAAGGCAGATCCTGGGAGAAATTCCAAGAGTTTGGCCCTTAGCTCTGTTCCAGACACCTTGGGAAAATGAAGGATGACAACTGGCAGCTACACTTGCCTGAACTGAAACCAGTGTGTCAAAAATGTCCAGTAAAGACAGTGGTACATCTCCAAAAGCATCTTCTCCCTGCTGCCTACAAAAGGTGAAACAATTTGGGTGAGAAGGGTTTTTCATGCTCCATCTTTCCAGATCAGCACTCTGTCTCTCACAGCTTGTCAAATCCCATTTTGCCAGCTAAAGGCATGGTAAGAAACTTCATCTTTGCCAGTTGGTTCTCTGCCTTGCCTTTTCTATCCTCAGCAGTGCCCTGTCAGCTGCTCCTCAGGAGCTGGACAATGTGCTCTTCTTTTCAATTTCAAAATTTAAGCTCAGTCTGTGGACACTGCCAAAATGAGAATGGCAGGATTTCACCGATGCTATGTTATGTGCACTCTACACCAGTCCCTGCCCTAAAATGTTCCAAGTTTGTGGGCAGGTTAGCCCCCAGCTTACATCATAACCATCCCCTCATACAAATACGCCATTTCACTGTAACATGAAGGCTCTGCACATCACAGCCCCAAAACACTTGACTGTTTTTTTGTTTTCCAACTGGTTTACTGA
Organism: Corvus hawaiiensis; assembly: GCF_020740725.1. Classification (NCBI taxonomy): domain Eukaryota; kingdom Metazoa; phylum Chordata; class Aves; order Passeriformes; family Corvidae; genus Corvus; species Corvus hawaiiensis. The sequence continues at coordinate 48,216,484 of NC_063218.1, read as the reverse complement.
TAAAGTCTTTCAGATCGCCTTTAGCAGCAAGCACCAAAGAGAAGGGTGAAGTGCAGACAAAAGAAAAGCAGGACCAAGAACCAAAGAAAGATAAATTACGTTCCACTTTTTTTGTTACCTTCTTCTTCGTACTCCTCTGCATTGAAATGGGAGAGGAGGGAAAAAAAGCAGACAAATCAGCCATCAGCTTTGATACAACAGTAGAATGTTACCCACAGCAGAGCCCTCTGTGCTCAGAGGGATTCTGGGCAAGATGGTTTCTGAGAGGCCACTTGCAAATCAGCAAGTCAAATAACAGATTAAATGACTTTGAAAATAAAAAAGAGGAGTTATAAAAAGGGGAAGAAGATGATAAAGTATTGAATTTTTCCTTGGGCAACGGAAACGCAAGGTTACACGTGCATTAGAAGGAAAAAGGTAGCAGAGAGTGCCTCTGAATATAAGAAAAGTTTCTATGCATATTGCTTATAAACATTGTGAGGATTTATGTTTTAAAACCAGAATATATGACACATACAAAAGCTTCAAAATAAATTGCCAGCAGATGGCAGTGCCCCTACAAAAACTAGCAGCATCCCCTCCCACCAAGGCATCAATTTGGGGCTAAAACCCCACAGGCTACCCGCAGCACGAACACGGCCAGGGTGCTACAGGTAGTGTAAAAACACCAGAAGCTGGTGACAGTCAGACAGACAGAAGCACAAAAAAGAAGCTTCAGATTTGTCTAACCATACCAGCTGACACAGCCAGCAAGTGTTGCAGGCTTGCACAGAAGCAATTACAAACGGATTTAAGACTTACCCTCTCCTTGTTCCCTGTGAGAGAGGAAAAAAGGATATTGAAACCAGATAAGTATTTATCCCGCTCTGTACTGATGTCAAGCTTTAAACCATACACTGAAGCAACCCAATGCAATGTTGTTTAAAGTCTGTTGTTTTTTCTTTCCCCCATTTTCTCTGCTCTTCCAGGAGATACTTGGTTTTAAGAGTAGTAAAGTAACTGGGTTTGGGTTTATTTTAAATAGTGCTCCTGATTCTGAAGGCGTGTATGGATCCATATCCAGGAATAATCCTCCACGCCAGAGCTCTGACATGATACCCGCACACGAGCACTGCACAGGGGCTGATAAAAGTGGCCCTCAGTCCCAGCGTGCCAGGCAACCCAGCCTGCAGCCAATGGCCCACAGCAACCCAGATGTGCTACAGCCTCCCCGAACCCTAGGGCTGTCTAACAAAATCTGGCATAAAACAGGTGCTGCTCAATGTTTATCCCGTGCCTGTAGCAACACAGGTCTCGTGGTCTGCTCCCATTCCTTGCCCGCACTTGCCAGCTTCTCCTGCTCTACCATCCCTTTGCATGAAACCCAAGTCCCACAGCAACCCTGGGGCCACATCCTAGAAGAAAGACATGTTAGTTAGGGATTGCCTGAAAAAGGTGCCAAATTACATCCTCAGAAAAAATATTTAAGAGCTGGACAGAATGATACAAGTTGAGTTGAACTTGAGAGAGCTAAGTGATCACTGTAGGTCTGTCCATGATTCCTCTGATCCCATGACTGCCCTAAATCTGCCTTCTGTACCTTCTGATGCAAAAGTGTCAAATGATCCCATTGGGTTTGGCCATATTACTCTAGATTTGTTAAACCAGGGAAGAAAGCATCTTTTCCACTGCGCTGTGGATTTTATTTCCCCTCCTCCAGGTGCAGTGCCACAACCATGGAGGGCAGGCTGAGCTGGGTGGAGGTGTTTAGGAGATGTCCTGTGTTGGACACAAGGGGTCTTTGACCCTCTAAGTCAAGATGTCCCTTTTTCACTAGCTCAGGGGGCTTCAGGCTGAGCAGAGAGCAGCAAACTGCAGGGGTGCCCTCGCTCTGCTGTGTGGAGCTAAGCTGGGCAGATAAACACACAGACAACTTTCTCTCTACTTACACTTCCTCGGTATCAGACATGTTGGCAATTAGTTGCTAGACAAAAGAGAAGGAGAAGAAAAGGAAAACAAAACAAAAAACAAACAAAACAAACAAACAAAAATAGGAAAAAAAAAAAAAAGAAGAAAAAAGGTATTATTAGTGAGTGCACCTCATAAAAAATACCAAGGCAGAAGCAGATGGATTGACATTTGAGGACAAAAAAAGCAAGGCACCTGCTTTCCCACACAGCAACCAGTTCCCCACCAACACTGACGTTTTGGGAGAAGCACAAACCTTTGCCAGCCATGTCAGAGGACACGGGGAGAGGAGGAGAAAAAGATGATCTGGAAAGACATATCCCATCAACTCAGCTGCTTCCCATAGGCAGACCCAGGAGCTGCCTAGTCCTGGCTTTAAATTACAAAATCCCCAGAGCTCAGGGAGACGGGCAAGGCCAGGGTGTCCTCCCACACCCATCTGACATTTCCATCGCTCCAGCGAGATTAGAGGAATTTCTCCTTCTTTCATGCTACCACAGGTGGGAAGATGCCAGCTCCAAAGCTGCATTCAGAGTTACAAAAATAACTGGAACTACCAGTATACCTAGAGATAATTTTTCAGCACCCAAAAGTGTGTCTGGTTTATACAACTGATGAGTGAGCGAACAATAATTGTTTTATTAGTTTAAGATGAAAACCAGCCACATGCCTAGTTAGGCAGTTCACACTGATATAACCATTTCTATGTAATGCAACACACTCTGGCTTTCCTAAAAGCATCAGCTGCCCTGAGGCCGGGGGAGAAGATGAGGAAAGGCCCCTGAAAATTTCTCCAAATCCACAGCAGATCCTAAATTAGAAAGCCAGACTTCTCCTTGCTGGCCCAAACCCCAACTTTCATGACTTCATTATTCAGCTGATATATGAGAGATGTCTTGAAGGAGCAGGTGGGCTGACTTAAGTTCAAAAGGAACAACTGCAGCTCAGCAGCTTTCTATTTCAGAGGAAGGCAGTAATCCCACAGGCTCCAACCCTGCCCTATAAGGGATTCTCTCCATTCCCCAGCAATGACCTTGGGCACCATACATTAACATCAACAGGATTTAAAACCCCCATGTTGCAAGGAGAGATAAACAGCCAATGTTTTTTTCTTCTAGTTCCTCATTTATTCTCTTTCTGAAATTCAGCATTGCCCTGGAAGTAGTGCCAGCAGTGGCTGTGTTATGACCTGACCTGAGGTGCTGGATGGGAGGGGTAATCTACTGGCAGGACACGTGAGATTTGGGTTCAGTGGTCTCTTGGTCCTAGGCTGCTTTTAACTTTGTAGCTGTGGCTGCCCACTCCTTGAGTACAACAGCCATCCCAAGGAGTACTTTGGGGACTCTAGTCCTACCAGGCAGGGGGAGTGGGGGGAATTTTGTATTTGGGAGGAATTTCAGCTTTCAAATGAGTTTTCTGCTCACCAATTCATACTGCTCTTCTGTTAACTACTTGAATGCTACAACACTGCTGGTCTCTCTCCCCTGGTCTTTTCAGTCTAGATTTCATAAAAGAAATGATGAAGACTTCCATTTGCTATCTGCTCAGTGGCAAGCATGTTAGCAGTCTCATTTCAGCCTTCAGAAATAATTCAAGCTATTAGTAATAATGCTTGACAGTATGTTGGTTTATGCAACAGGACAGCAGAGCTCCTCCAGGCAAAAGCCTGTGGAGGGAACCTGCCTAACACCGAGCTGTTGACTTCTTCCAAAATACATGTTCTGTAAAGACTCAGGGCAATGGCCAATCCTCCCATGGATTAAGCCTTTATAAATACAGCTTTCCTTCTTCCCAAGGTGGAGGATTTAAAAAAATACGAGGACTTTTTAAAGGCTGTGGGCTAAACTCCTCTCTCATTCCAGTAAGAAGAAGAGTAATACCACTAAGAGAATCCTCTGTGTGCAGACAGAGAAGGAGCGTCTGTTCAGTGCAGGGCAGGCACGTAGCGCAGTGCACGCTGTTCTTTCCAAGGCAATTGAAGTCAACGGGAGTCTTTGCAATCAGGCTTTCCATTAGCAGTTATTGGAATGAGCTCATCTAGTCTCCAATTTAGCTCTAAGGACATCTTGCTGAGGGTTGTCACATTGGCTGTTCCCCTACCCCCTTCCATATTTGTTAATCCAAGCGCTGCAAATGCGAATGGGATTTTGCATGGCATCTGTCCGTGTGCTATAAAAGCGGAGCGAGAATGCCAGCATCCCTGACACTGTAAGACCCCAGCCCTGAGGGGATTTCTTGGCCCCAGATAAAATGAACTAATAACAAGTGTATTGGCAGACTCTGTACAAAGATGAGCCAGACGCAGGAACCCCACAGGAGAGGGCAGGGGGGACAAAAAAATCCAGGAGAAGATCACAGATTTCAGCCTTGCAAGGGCCAAACAATCAACCAGGTTTGGTCCCTCTGTCAAGAAAAGCTGGTATTTAAGGCAGCAGCTGACTGCCACTGCCCCTGACTGGAAAGGTAAAAAGGTTTAGCTTCAAGAAGAACAAGGTGTCTGCCCACTTCATGGCATTCAAAAGCCATCTGGTCCCTTAAAGCCAAGGGCAAAATGCAGACTGTCATAGCTACAGCCACCCAGGACAAGAAAGGTTCTTTGATGCCCAGCACTATCCACATAGCTAACTCTGTCATCAAAGCAGCCAGCAAAATTGGACTATATTTACATCCAAAAGGCAATAAAGAAAGCAATCTGTTAAGAGCGGCAGTTTTTGCAGTTAGGATTAAGTTTGCCCCAAGGCAATGGAAAGTCTCCAGCTGGCTCGGGATTACCCTTTGGTGGAAATTACTGTACACACAGCAAATGCAGCCCAGGATTAAGGCTGTTAGCACCTTCAGGCAATAATTGGGCTTTGTTTGCATAGTGGCAGAAAAATGGATTCTGGTCTTGACTGAGGTTTAAGGATGTAATAAAATCAATTAGTTAATACTGCCCACCCTTTGGAAGGAAATCAAAACACATGGCAAAGTTTCACCAGACAGAAAACTTCCTGCCTGCTCTCACCCTGTAAAGGTGAAAGAAAAGGTTATTTTCTGCTTTTCGTTCAAGCCAAGCAGGTCACTGGAAGGACAAATACACCAATCCTCAGCCCCAGGTGGGCAGGAATACCACATCCCTTTTGGCCCCAAATGCTCCTGGCCTCAGCTGAAAGAGCAGAGCCAGCACATCCCAAGAAGCCTCTTAGCAGCTGAGAATGCACCCGGGAGGGGGAATGGGCTGCCTTGCACCTCCAGGCCACCCCTGGAAATAACCCACCCATCAATCATCCCCTCCCAAGCCAGGCCATACAAGGTAGGCAAGGTAGCAAGAGCCGTACGGAAAGGGGGCAGGACAAAAGGGGCCATGCATGGGCTGTGGGACCTGGCAGGGACAGCTCTCAGGTAAGGACTGGGGCTGTGATCCACCAAGCACCACATGGCCACTATTTCCCAGCAGTAGCTGCTGCAAACCCACTGCATGGATTTTTCAATATACGTACACATCATATTAAACGATACGTGTATTATCTATATCTATTAATATATTATATTAGTAAATATATGAACATATGCATATGTTTCTCTCCAACACTGAAACAGAGTAGCAGGACTCAAGCACTGCTGCAGGGTCCACTAACACAGAGCAAAATCCCAAATCCCTGTCCCAAAACGTATGCTTTATCCTTGTCTTCAGGGTGGTATCAGCTGTCTGATCCCTGCAAGGGGTTTTCTAGGGATATCAAGGCTGAGACAGAGGACAAAAAGCCAATGGCTACACTTAGCTTATATCCCCTGCCTTTCCTTGGTCTAAGAATCACCAAGGTAGGAACAGACCAACAAGATGATCCAGTCCAACTGTCCATGCGGCACTACCACTGTAACCCCTGAACCACTCAACCCTATCACCCAGGTGCCTCTCGAACATCTCTTGGGGACCCTACCACCTCCCTGGGTCTTGCCCCAGCAATTGCCTACAGCCTCACTGGAGCTCCCCCACAGCAGCAGCACAGCCCTCACCCAAATTGCTGGCACCAGAGTCACCTGTACTGGTGTCCCTCCTGCCCTTGTAGGATACCCACCACCTGAGAGCAAGAAGCTGATCCAAGAAACATAAATACAGTCATGGAATACTTCCCACTCCCACAGAAAATGAGAAAATTGTGAGAGAAATTCCCTGTGTGAGTGGAGGGGCAGGAGGAGAGGGGTAAATTCAGAGTGGTGATGGGATGCTCCCCATATTCATGACTTCAGACTCCTTCACTTCGCTGGCCTGACCATGAAAAACTCACAATTTTCTTCTTCCTGTGGGAGGGGGCAGTTTTCCAGGACCACATTTTATTTTCTCAGATCTCCCTCTAGACCTACAGCCTCCTCACCCACCAGAAGCTGCCTGATGGTCCTGCCCTTCATACCTCCTGCCTCAGCCATCCCTTTCTCTGGGTGACAGGGGAGGGAAGGTCAGCACTTTTCTCCTGCTGCTGAGTGCCTCTAGAGATCACACTTAATTTCCAGCCCCACATGTTGGTTTGGAAGGATTTATTGTCCCACTACTAATCCTTGAGAGTTCACAGCACCCAAACCTCTGTGGGTGACGTGAGACTTGTGAGATGCCCAACTAAAGCCAGGAAGAAGTGCCTTTTCCTTAGAATCCTGCGTCAGATCCCAGATCCTGTGGACCCCAACCCTCCCCTGGTGCTTCTCCATTCAAACCAAGGCTCATTCCTTCCACAGTGTTGCCCCCCAGCAGCACCCCTTGCCAGAGATCCCACTTACCCGGGAGGAGTGGAGAGAAGCACCAGGGTCCCTGTCAGAGGGGACGGGCAGGCTGGGATCTGCAGGCGTCCCAAGGTGATGCAGCTCTCAACTTATAGTGACATTTGATCGTCTGGAAGAGCCGATTGGCCCCAGACTCCCTGAGCTGGGCAGGGAAGGGAAGGGAGCTGGGATGAGGTGGGGAGGGGATGAGATGGAGGGGGAAGGAAAGGAAGGGGAAAAAAAAGGTCATACCATGTATAGGAGCAGCTGTAGGAATTGCACAGATGATGCTAAGATGGGAGGGACATGTTTGGAGAAAAAAAACCTCCAGGGCTTATGTTTCTATATTTACAACCAGGCAGGCAGGCAGGCAGGGCTCAAAGAGGGGTAACTGAGGCAAAGGCACTTCAGAAACAAATTAGGGGGGCCCATAGCTCCATGGTGCATGATCACTGCTAAAAACCTGGTTGTGGCACCCTGGATCTCACAGTCTCAACACACAGCAGCAACTTCCACTCTCCCCTCTGGGCAGGGGCTCTTCCCAGCCGCCCCTCCACATGCAAAGGGTTTTGGCTGTGCTGCAGGGCAAGAGCTTGGGGAAGGCCTGTGGACCTCCCATGTCGAAAGCTCTTTGAAACCAGCAGTCACAGGCACATGAGAAAGCAGAGGCACTTAGCACACGTGTTGCCTCAAGTGTGTCTGTGCTCGAGGGCTGTGTGGCACACACCCACCTCTCAGAGACTGCCAGGGCTCTGCCACGCACCAGGGCTTGAGGGGACCTGGAACAAAAAGAAAGAGAGGAGGAACACAGCAAAAGAGTTTATAAGCCTTTCTTAGCATGATATGAAAGCATTATTTAAGTAAGGACTTCTTAGGGAGGGCAGCTGCAGGTGGCTGGAGCCTGGGTGCCTGGAGTGGTTTTGCTGCCAGAGCACTCTGCACAGTTGCATGACTACTCCAGCAGAGGATTGCAGTGCCTCACACAATCCTCTGGTTCACGGTTTCCATTTCACTAAATATCCCAGGCTTCAGCTTCCCATTCCCTTCCTCCCTCCCTCCCCCCCTCCCCTTGGCAGGGCTCCCCAGCAACACAGCATGTGGCCTCCTGCGGGCCTGGCAGCTCCAGCATCCCCTTCCTCCCCGCCTGTAGGAGAACTTCAGGAACTGTGGGGCAGCCGATATTTTTGGCTCGGGTCACAGATTGATTCCTGCCCACTCTTTCCCTGCTGCTTGCAAGAAAGGGTCCCCATCTGAGGATGCAGAGTTAAGCTTTTAAAGCCGTGGAGTGGGAGCACAGTGCTGCAGCCTCCCAGTCACCAGGTAACACGCACGAGCTAAAAATCTCCTGTCCAGCTTGTCTTTTCCAGCTGTCCGGCAGCTTATCCCCTCGCCTCTCTCCTGCAACCCCCCTCTAGCCAATGCTTTTGTCACTTGTCGGGGGGAGGGGGACAGTGCATCCATCCTCAGCACCCTGGCTTCATGTGGGAGTTTGCTGGATGGGGGAGATGGGTGGGCACCCCGTGCTGCTGAGGAGAGCAGCAGCTGCATGGGAACACATGGCCAGACCTGGTATCATCACCTCCACTCCCCCTGCAGCTCTGCCCAAAGCACTAACACAGCAAACCAGCTTGCATGCTGTGCTTTCGGAACCACCGAGCGTTTTTGCTCTCTTCCACTGGCTCCTTTCCCTCAAGCTCTCCACCAGCTGGGCAAGCCTCCAAGAAATACCATATTTGCCCAAACCAGCAGCAGAGTGGGGATGCATGGGAGGAGAGGGATCCAGCTGTTTCTTTCATGTTTGCGGTGGGCCCAGTTTGGCAGTGGCATTCACCAGCCTCCTGTGCCCACCTGCCAGCTATGGACTGTCCCTGCTGCCCATGGGACACCACAACTCAGGCCTGTCACGTCAAGGAGTGGATCAATCCCTTCAAAAGAAAGTGTGTGTGTGCAAGTGCATGTGAAGCCTGGGCTTACAGCATGGTGCTTCCCAGCAGATGCCGGCCTGAACGCTCCCACAGGCCCATCTGCTGCCAGCCACGTGGCAGGAGCAGCGTGAGCACGTTGCAGGGCTGCAGAGCCTGCACCAGAGTGGGGCCACTTGTGCACACTGGCAGGGGAGTGCTTGCATCACTCAGATTTCACTCTAAGCATCTTGACAAACGTGAGGTTGGTACAAGTGATGGGAGGGACAGGTAATCAGACTTCTCTGCTGCAGCTCCATTTTCAAATAGATGAGAAGCAAACATTGCTGCCTGCAGTATCCTCTCAGTTCCTGCACTCAGCTCAGTTCCTGGACAGTCAGACAAGTGCTCCAGACAACATCCATCTTTAGATCATGTGTCATGGCCATGCTGTGTCTTCCCCACCACCACACCCTGGGAGCATGGCCTTTCTGCTTAGTACTGTCCCAAAGGACATCTGTGCATGCTATGGGCTGCCTCTGTCAGAGCACTCATGTCCATGTCATGCATCTTATTTCCAGTCCCAGCATGATCTGAATCCCTCTTCCTATGGGACTGAGGGTACCTTCTCCAGCCCCCAGTAAAGAGGGCTTGTCTGATGCACACATCTTACATTTGCTCTGCTGTCAGCTGGTTCACAACCAAGGCTCATTCCTCACAGCCCAATTTATGTTTGTCCTTTCTTGCCTTTGTGGGTCTCTCTATCCACTTCAGCATATAACTATAGGCCTCTCCAATATTTGTTTCATACCTTAGCTGCAGACCCTGTGCTTTTCACACATTCTATGTCAAGTCCTTACTTCATCTCTTGATTCCATCACACAGCAGTTTCATTCACAACCTGACACATTTTCCTCATCAGCTTTGTCTCTTGTTACTGTAGACTCTCCTGCTCTAGGATATATATTTTGTGCTGTCTTGACATCATCTCTTCTCCCTGCACCAGCAGCAAGGTTACTGGGGCTCTCCTTTGAGCTGCCACAGTGCAGCCTTGCCAGCCTAGAGAGTGAGCAAACCACCACCAAGTACCTCACACTCCCTACTGATCACAGAGACCAGATATGGGAGAGATGATCCCAGCTGTGCCTGCACAGCTACCAAAAGCTACCCAAATTCATTAGGCGAGGGTGCAGCAAGCACCTGTTGTGGCAGAAGCCCCTCTCTCTCACCAGCTGCCAGGTTAGGAGACAAAACCAAGGCCAAAGAGCACAGGGGCAGGTCACAGATATGAACCAGGGTCTCAAACCACAGAAAGTCCATCTGCCAGCAGACCTCAGCCCAGAGCCTGGCATGCTTTTACTGTGACAGCATCTCCACCTGGGAGAGGGAACAGCAAACCAGTGTCTCTCCTTGAACAGGAACTAGAGGCTGGGGCAGAGATCGAGACAAGTTTCCATAGGTAGCCTGGCCCAATGCTGCATTTCTTCTTGGTAGGCAGGAGCACCCAGACTGGCTATTTGAGGAATTTATTGTGTTGCTGGGCCACTTGCAGGGAAGCTGTAATCAGTTCTTCTCATCTTTTCTAGCTTTTGGTTGACCTATTTCAGCAGCCAGTGCACTCAGGGTAGATGCCTTTACACACAGTACACACACATTAGCCCTGATAACTTTACAAACTGCATAAAGATGGGCACTTTGGTCAAATGCTTGTGTGTGTGTTTTGCTTGGGTTTGGTTTTTTTTAAATATCTTTTCCCTGTGCTCATTGCACACCAGTCAGCAGGCAGCATTTTCATGGATCATTGCCTCCATGGCTGTTTAATACTCAGCCAGCGAGCTGAAAAAGCACTGGAAAAGTTCATCTGAAAACCTCTACTACCCTGGAAGTCTGAAATCCTACATGTTCATAAAAGACTACAGAGTTTTTAAATAAAATCAGCTACATCCTTCCCATAAAACTGGCACTCTTTCACAGCCCAGGAGAGATCCAATTTCTGAGATAAAGCAATACCTATCCCTATCCACCCATTACTCTCCAACACTGAACAAACAGGTTTACTTCCAAAGCAGACTTTGCTCTGGCCCACAAGTTGGGCAAGAAGACTTCCTGAGGCCCTACCTCACCCAGACTTGCCCACAACTCTGCACTTAGACCTTCATGGCAGAGCTACAGAGGAACTTTCACTGACACCTTCTGTCATTCAAAAATGGTTAAGTTATCCAAAGTGAATTTAGTTATGAGGAAAATGTGTTTTACTTGATTTCACAGTCTGAATGATTCTTCATATCCTCTCCTCTCCAGAGTCATGTTTGAATGCTTTCAAAACAACATTTTTTACTCTTTTGCATGATACAGATATTTTGGTTTTGGCATGTTTGTCTGCTTCTACAGATATCAGCCTCGAAATAACTGAAAGTATCCAGAAAAATGTATTAAGCTGACTGGGAAAGTGTGGGGATGTGTTTTTATGTTTTGTGACATTCAGTTATAAACCTTTTACCATGATTCAGGGCAGAGGGGAAATGGGAACCACAAAAAGCCATTTAAGAAGGCAAGGTAAATTTTTATACAGCTCTTCTACACCCTTTCTTCTCTTCATCCCACCCCAGAGAAAGGGATTCTGCAGGGGGGTTTAATCAGCAGTTCAAGGTTAGAGTAGATGCCCTATGTTCATTGAACACTCTTTCCAAGTTAATTGAAGTAGCTGTCAATAAAAAGGCAGATCAGATAGTGGGTAAGTAAGTCCATTCAGAGAAAGGACAGAAAATAAATATATATAATTAATTATTTTCTGTTCCTGGGCAAAATCCAATGACCTGTTTTATGCAGCCAGTCAAGAAGAGATCAGAATAGCCTTAAGCTTTATAACCAGCTCCTCTAAGTATCAGCAGACCACTCACTGTCATTTTACTGGTGATAACAGGATCCTGGGGAATCTGAAACAACCCAAAGGGGCCAAGCAAAATCCATCTTTCCTCCCTGGCTCCTCTAATACCACCCACTTGGCCCTTGGGCTCAGGATCTCTGTCCTTGGTTGCCTCTCGTTTCCCCAGAAGTGACCTGGTACAGTGTTTGCCATGCCCAGTGATGCACCTCTTGCAGCAGTCCCTCAGATACAGGCAGGGCAAACACATGCCAAGCTGTGGGTTCACCTACCTGAATCTTGGAAAGTGGCTGGGGAACCTCAAGGTGCCAACACCTTCTCCTAGTGGTGGCTTCATGAAATCACAAATGTTCAGAGGCGTAAAAAGGAGAATAAAAGGCAACAAACAAGCATTCTCTTATTAATGACCACATTACCTACGTACACCTCCATTTACCTTCCTGGTGCTGCTGCTCTCCTCCTTGCATCTGGTGGGAGGGAGAACCAGCACTTCCATGGAGGTCTCTACTGTGTCACCCCTTTTGTGAAACTTAGTTGGTAGAAATATCTGCCTGTCTTATCCCATCTTAGCCTGTAAGAACAGAAACTCTACATCTTTGGTAAGAAATAGGAGGGGATCTGAACACTCCCTTCTTCAGTGTGTGCCAACACAAGCCAGCCCTTTGCATCATTCACACAGAGCGTGCTGCAAATACATGCATTAGGCTGGTGTGGTCTTGGTGGTGACTGTGGCACAGCAGGGTACAAGGTGTCCTTGGGCCTTTCTAAAATCTGTTGAAGTATTCTTATCCCATCATGTGAGGTTTCTTTTCCTAAGTTTCCAGTTGGGTTGGCCCTGGTTGTTATTGCCTGGGGGTTTTTTTTCCAGCAACATCTTCAGTATTGGGGACACACAAAGTCACTAGCACTCCTAAAAGACAAGTTCTGAGACATTGAAGTTGTCAGTCAAAGAGGAATTAATTGCTTTAGGGTATTTGTATGAAGGATCAAGCGCCTACCCCAAATCCCTCCAAAAGTCTGCACTGCAATAAGGAGCAGCGCGTCCTGCAGAGCCAGGCAGGATCTCGCCAGTCATCAGGCAGAGAGGGAGAAAGCAAATGGAGAGCTCGCCTCTGGCACCTACCCCAAAACACCAGCACATACCTCCCTTCCCACAAGAACAGTGTCATCAGGTGGACCAGATCCCTGATGGATGCAGGAGGAGCTTTGCTACCTTGATCCAGGACAGAGTAACTCAAAGTCAGGTTAGAGAGGAGTCAACGAGCAACAAAGCTTAGCAGGGAGAAGCAGAAGGTAATTGCCTTCAGAGCTGGCTTTGTGGCATAGCTCACCAGCATCTCCAAAGCCATATGAAACAGGCCAAGCTTAATCTGGGTGTAAAGCTGCTTTGTAGACCTCCAGGAAACTGCTCTCACATGCCCCCATCTTCCTGGGGGCATGTTTACCCCCCAGCTACCATGGCATTCACACTTAAAGGCTCCTGAGAGGCTGTGAGAAAGCAGAACCCAAGATGTCAGCTGGAAAAAGGGACGAAATGCCCCAAGGCCGAGAGGCAGTAAACACCTGCATGGTGCCTGGGCAGCTCACAGGTTGCCCAGAACAAAGGCAGGCCTTGGTGCCATCCTTACCAGCTCACTTGAGCAGTCTTGGCCAAGATCTTCAAGTCAAACTGCACATAAACCCCTCAATCAAAATTCACCAAACTAATCAACTCCAAACCCCTCAGCTCCCAGCACAGCATTTTCTACCCTTGCATCCTCTGCACACAGCATGTCCCCCGCCAGGAACAAGTCAACACAGAGCCAGAGTTTGCTCTCTTCCTCTCTCGGGAAGGTAACGATCAAAGCACAGCTCCAAATTTGCATTTTGCAACCCTGACTTTTGCAAAACAGTAAATCTTACCAGCCAACTTGAAAAGCCTCCAACTGGTTTCATCGCCTGGAGCTACTCTGCTAGAATAGCTGTCCTGGCAGCATCACCATCCTCTGCCCTTCACCTCCCCAGCACTTGAGATGCCGAACTTTGCAGGGCCAAAGCTGGGAGCACGCAACGGTGTTACTCGATAGCCCCTCTTCACGCTAATTTTAGGTGATGGAACTTTTCATGCTTTTAAAAAAGTCCCTTTATTTATTTTTGAGAAACCTCTTGTAGTTAGCAGCTACTATAAACACTTTTCCATCTGATGTTTTGAACTTACCTACAGGGCTCTAGAAGTCACAAGAAACCAGCACCTGACATGATCTCAAAGGAACAATCACCTGTTAATTTTGTAAACCAGCCTGAGTAACATGATCCACCCAACACACAAATGATTTCAGATGGAAACAAATTACGCATCAGTAAGTAATGCAGTTCTTGTTTTTTTCAGTTAATATTGATTTCTGATTTTTGTGATAGACTGTTCCGCCATCACTCATTTGTTTGCTCTGGGACATGCCCTTGCTGCATCTGCTTTAGACAACTAAGGCACAATCCCTGCGGGATTCAGGAGGTCCTGGTTGGACACCCTAGATCTAGCCTAGATGTCTCTCCAAAGATAAGGGATCAGGTTTGGCCATCCAAGATATGGGCTGGGTCTCATCCTCATGCTATTTACACCTAAATAGCTGAGACAGGTTGGCAGTGAGGATGATGACTGAGCAACAGGATGGGAGTCAGGACCAATGCCTGAAGCTGCTGTTTTGTGTCCCCAGAGGAGGTGAGCAAGGCAGGAGACCAGTCAAGGTGCTCACAGCAAGCACTCACAGTCACTCCACGACCTTGGGGAAGACCCACCTACCCAGCCAAGCACCTCTGACTGAATAATTACACTTGCACTTTGCTGCTCTGATACCTTAAAGTGCTCACGTGTATAACCCCAGTGGTACCCTCCCCTTACTTTTCCTCAACCTTTCCCCATTCTTCCCATCATTCTCACAAGTCCCAAGTCCATGACACTTTTTGCTATTTATTTAATGCCTGCCTTTAGCACTGCTAAACCACTATTTCTGAGGAAGAGATGAAACACCTTTCTGAAAATTTCTGATCTAAATCAAATTATTCCACTGCAAAACCCTCAGGGGACTCCATGCAAAATCCCAGGGAAAGCACCTGTCTTTTCTCATCATCAGGATCCTTGCAATGGGTCCATTTCTGAAGTAAATTGTAGCTCCAACTGCACTTTCGCCAATGTGAAATACGTTTTTTTCCTCTTACCCTGCTTATATACAGATATATACGTGTGTGTACATATATATATATAAAATGCAGCATCAGGGAAAGTGTCTTGAGCTGGCAAGGAATTACCAACAGACCAGCCTCAGAACCTTGTTCAGCAGCGTCTCAGCTGCCACCTCAGTATTTATAGCCACCCTGCTCTTTGAGCTTGTTTATTTTCCTTCCCAAAGGTGGTGGTGGCAGGAGGCAAAGCTCTGACATTCAGGCTCAGGTGTCCCCAAGGATGACCTTTCCTTCAAAGAGCAGAAGCTGCAGACACATTTCAAGGAACAAAGTCATTTGGAAACTCTAGACTCTTGTGTCCAGTGCAGAGGAGGCCCAGCGCAGAGCTGTGAGCAAGGGCTGAGCAGAGATCTGTTAATTAGCATGCACACATATACATTAGGATGGATGTAAAAATGAGCCTATCATTACTTTATACCTGGAAAGAACCAGATGAAGTCCAGCCCCCAGTCTCGAGGCAGAACAAGTGCTACATGAAGACATAACACTCAAAACAGACTCGAGTTTTTCATTATTTAAGTTTCCCCCAAGTTTAAATAATGCTGTTTTATGGCACTGCAATGGTCGTGGACCACATTTTTCAATCCCATCTTGCATACACTCATGTAGAATCATCTGTTAAACCCTGTTGGTGAAAAAGCAGCCCTGAAGCCTGCCACAGAAAGACAAGCAGCACACTTCAGTATCACCAGAACCCCCAAAGATTTATTTCAGAGTCGATGCTGCTAAAATGATGTTTCCCCTTCTGCATAATCTAGGCAAGATGGGTAAAGAAGAAATTGTAGTGAAGCAACGCGTCAAGGTATGCCCCCAGTTCAGAGCACTGACAGCCCACACAGAGGTTCCCAGTCCCTCTTTTTGGACACTGCCAACAGGATGGTAATTTGGGGAAGCATGGCAGCATAGGGGATGCAGGCAGCCAGCAGATACAGGGACCAGGAAAGCATCACTCCTCTCCACCAGGCTTTGAGAGCAAGACTAATCCTGCAAGACTCACTCAGTGTGACAGTTTGTCCTTATTATGCTCAAAATGCAGCAGTCTCAGGAGAAGACAGAGCTAAGGTCTCATAGCAAAAGCCTCTGAGATGCCAGTGCTGCAAAAACCACAGTGCTGTGAAAAATGAACAAAGACAGGAAGCAGTCAGCTACTGACTAACACCAGGCCAGTTACTGCTGCAGAGTGGCACCAGCCTGCTCTCCTTCACTCACAAAATCAGCCCCACGTCCCTAGAGTTCCCTGCTGAGGGAAGAGATGAGCCTCCATTCCCCTCATCCCCTCCTAGCATTGCCCAAGATGCACATCCAGCGTATCTGGGCTGCAGCATCCCTTCTTTTCTTGTTGGGGAGGTTTCACCCTTCTGGTAACCCCACTGCCACTCCCACCACCTTGTGCACACCCACCATGTTACTTTGGGAGGAGAAACAGCACATCATAAAGCCAGTTTAGCTGGGGAAACACTTCCCCTGGCAGACATAAGTACCTTGTAAAGAGCTGCACGCACTTGCTCCGAGACAGTTCTTTCCCTTGTTCCTGACTACCACTAGAGAGCTCTGGTCTCCCACAACCTTCTCACTTCTCTGCTGTGACCAGATCCTGAATTACAGCACTTGTTTATTGAAACCACATCTAGGTCCCTGTGGGCTTTAAGTGGAGAAAATACACTCTGCAAATTAACCCTCCTTAGAGAAGGAATCTCACACAAACTGCCTTTGGGGCCTTCTCTGCCCTCTCAAAATTGGCAGGGCACAGGAATAGTAACTGGAGAAGTTTTCAGCCATCATTTCCACCCACCCAGATACAGAACTGTGTTGAAAAATTGGTGCAACCAGTTTGCACACATGCAAAGTAGTGCTGTTTTCACCTCAAGCCAGAACATCTCCGTGCACCACACTGCTCCTGCTCCAGCCTCACTTGAAAATCCCAGCACAGCAGAGGAAGGGCTGAAGGGAGGAAAATGGAGCCATGCTGCTCAGTGCTTTGAAGAACACAAGACTCCTTGAATTCCTACCTCTCAGAAGCACAGGATGGAGAGAACAAAGGTACCAATCAGCAGAAAGATAAGAGCAAGAAGCTACACTGGAATTATCTCCTTCCTTACCTACGCTTTCCTGAAGTGTTAGGATAGCAGAAACTCTTCATCGTCTCTACACCATAAAAGTGTTATTACTTGGAAGGTCACCCCCATAAAAAGGTTTTCCATAAAAAGGTAGATGGAGTCATCAGCTCATTTGTGTGCTGGGTTCCAGGACAGACAGCTATACTGACCTTATCAAAGCTGGATTAGCAGTATACAGAGAAAATTTTTTTTTCCTTTTTTTTTTTTTTTTTTTTATAGCTGACATCACCAGTGATTTTGGTTGAAGCCCATGATGTTGCTCAGCTCTATTACCTGGGGAGCTAAGCTCTGTGCTTCTCCTAGCTGATCATTCCCCAGAAGTCTCTGCAGGCTGCACCCAAGCACTACTCCTTCCCCTTTTAGAGGCAATTACCCCCAATGAAAAATGCAACAAAATAACAAGGATCTAAATGGGGCAGGCACACAGAAAGCCCCTTTCCTTTTCTTCTTGTCACTCAGACTGATGCTTCTCCTCCACCTCACGTTCAAGCAGAGAGCTTCAAGGTCTTGGAAGACAGCTTTGCTGCAGAGACTCCTACATGAACAAAATTCTCAGAGTTGCCATCATTACAACATCTTCAAATTTTATTAAATGCTTACAAAAAAAAAAATCTGGGGGCAGAAAGTTTTAAGCAGAAAGCACACTGATGCAGGAGGAGAAACAAGCTGCCCTCCCTCCAGGACGGTAGAAACAAGTTGCAAATTATGTTGACATGGGAGTAAGGTAGGAATGAGACTTTAAAGAGGAGCTGGGGGACATGTTAACACCATGAAATATGAAGACATGGGAGAGTTCAGAAACAACCCTAGAAGCTGATTTGCAGACCTCAGGCCCAAGGCCAGAAATGCCACTCTTGGGACTCAGTTTCCTCAAGTTCACAGCAAGCCTTGGTCTCCACAAACAATTCACTGGGATGCCATTTCACCAAGATAGCTTCCAGCACAAGAGCAGCACCCACTTCCCAGATAGCCTGCTCAGCTTCAGGAGCACAGCTGGCAAGTGATCAAGATGCCACCACATCTGACTTTTAGAAGTGTTTCAGTCACTGGCACTGGAGCCCACAGGTTAGAGAATAAGCAAATCACTCTCCCAGAGAGGGGAGATAATACCAGTGGTCAGCACTCCTCACCTGAGAAAGGAAACCTCCAATCCATCTTAGGCAGAGGAAGGCAGCAGCTATTTGAAACAAAGCTGCTATTGTCCTGCTGAGACAGAAAAGTGGCAGAAACATTTTGGCATGGGTACATAACTGTGATTAAAGAATGATCTGGGAACTAAAGGAAAAAAAAGGACTAAGTTGAATGCAATTTGATGTACACAGAGACCAGTAGATGGAAGTCCCTCAAAGCAGATGATGTAGAGGGACAGAGGCTGCATCATAAACAGGGGAAGACTTTACCCACAGCTGGCACCAACAGGGTGACAAGTAGTCCTTGCACTCTCATCACACTCTCCTTG
The DNA here is from genome assembly GCF_020740725.1 of Corvus hawaiiensis. Lineage (NCBI taxonomy): Eukaryota > Metazoa > Chordata > Aves > Passeriformes > Corvidae > Corvus > Corvus hawaiiensis. The sequence continues at coordinate 48,198,223 of NC_063218.1, read as the reverse complement.
CAGTCTTCTCACACTCAGGACCTGCCCACTGCCCTCCTTTCAAACACCAATTCTTCTACCAGATTTTTGTTGAGCTCTCTCGCTGCCACCACCCAGCCACCAAGGGCCACAAAAGGAGAAATTCTTAATCACATAACAAAACCCTTGCCTGCTGAGCAGGGCAGCAGATCCCTCTCTTCCAACACTTAAGGGGAGGGAACAGAGATACAGCCTCTCATCTCCACACCAGAGAGACACTTAAGAAAAAAAAAAAAAAAAGCCAAAGAGTCACATAGAAAGTTATGATGAGTTTTGCCAGCTGATCGAGTTCCTTTCATCCATCTGGAGGCAGTGTGGGGTGTTGCTCAAACCCCAAGAGGAGTCAGGCTGTACCCAAAGCAGACTAACAGCAGTCAGGAGAAGAGAAACATCCTTCAATTATCTTCTGTGGAGCAGAGGAAATAGTGGCATGGAGGGTTGCATCGAGCCAGGACCAAGCTCAGCTGCAAGACAAGAAAACACAAGGTTACAGATACCATTTGGCCTCTCATGAGCAATACCCCAGGCTATACAGAAGCTGTATATTCTCTAGCAATTACAGGTGGGTTTCTCCCACCCATTTTCACAAAGCCCTGTGAATCAGGCCACCCATAAGCCTTTGGCATAAATGAGCCATGCTCACGGCAGAGGAGATGCCAAGGGCTGCACACCCAGCAGAGGTCACGGCTGCACTCCTGCCACGCTGTCTGCCACCCCAAGAAGGAGATTAGCAGGCTTCCTCCCAAGCCCAAGAAAGCCACTAAAGCAGAGAGTGTTCCCACAGCCCCTGGCAGCCGCAGCTCTGTTTGGGACCATCTGCAGCGGTGTTGGGTTCCTGCAGCTCTCCATCTGCTCCACGCACGACAGCTGGTGCAGCCCAGGGACTCCAGCACACAAATGACTTTTCCATCACTTGATAAATGACTCCTGCATGCTGACACTCTCCCCACTATTCCTGATTTGGGGCTGATTGCAAATGGAGCCAAGTCAGGGGAACAGTTGGGGTCCAAGAGTAGGTGCGCACCCATCCACCCATGGGAACTCAACCAGCAGCAGGCAAACTTAACCCTTTGAAAGCCTCCTGACTTCTAGGTTCAGTTCCTTCTAGCCTATCACAAACCCACACAAGTTTCTCAGGCAGTGCTTCCCTTGTTGTCCCTGGGTTTTCAGCTCCAGCCTTTCCACTGGCAATAAAGCAAGTCTGTCCCTTTACTTTTGCTTCATTAGGTGGCAAAGGGGAAGACAAATATTCCCTGTTGCAGAATTTCTCCTGAGCACACGAAGTTCTGAAGGAGACTCAAAACAAAGCCAGGCATGACAGGGAAGACAAATAAATTAACAGCTGATTTCCTTTTGCTGTCTCTTAGCATCTCACTGCTCTATTAGTCAAGCACACAGATTCCAATACAGTCACATGCCATGGAAGTTAGCGCCCATAAGGTCTCCAACACCCATAGCACAGCACGTTTCAAGTCAGATGGGATGCTGAGAGAGCAGCAAGAGTCATTTTAAGAGCACAGACTATTGTAAGGGACAACAAATCTTGAGGCTATACAGCATGAAGCAGCCTCTGACTTTGGGAGCAGAGGGATTTTCCTGGTGTGTGCATACTAAACTTTCCACTCTGAGCCCCCATGCCCTCCTCAGTAGCATCTGGCAGTTTGCAGCAAATCCCAGGCAAGATCCTTCTCTGACTCATGTGGGAAGCTGCATTTTTCTGGAGTGCAGCAGTCCATAGGACAAGGAAAACACTCCAAGAGCTGATGAGCAGTTGGGAAGTTCACTGCCCTGCCTCTTTAGTATTCCCAACACAAGCCTGAAGCAGGTCAACCTTATAAATCTGGTTTACCAGTGCTGCTGGACCATAGCTCATCTTGTAGTACAGGCTGTCCATGGGACCACATTAAACAGGAACAGGTTAAGTCATTCCACAATAAATCCTACCATCAGATGTAGGTATTTGCTCACCCTTCAGGAGATTTTTTTTTTAAAAGGCACAAAAAACCCCACAAGCAAGTACCAATTTCTACACAGAGTCAGAGTAGTGCCACACAAAAATACCTACATGTCCCTCCAAACCGAGAGATTTTGGCTTTCTGACCCAGAAGAATCTAAAATACCCATGAGGCTGGGGAGGAAAGCAGGTATGTGAAAAAGGAATGGGCAGGCTCTCAGCCTTTTTTGGGACACTGCAGTCTTGCTTTTAAGAGTAGATCCTGGAACAAAGCAAATCCTAATCACGGCCTTGTGCCTAAGGAATGAAGCTGATAAGACACTGGGAATGCCCAACAGTTGTCACCCCCAGCTGACACAAATCCCCTCCAAGCCCCCTCACAGAAACAGCAGGTCTCTCATGCCTACAGCTAAAGTAAATCATAGAATGATAGAATAGCTTGAATGGGACCTTTAGTTGAAAGGGACCTTTAAAGGTCATCTAATCCAACACCCATGCAATAAGCAAGGACATCTGCAACTAAATCAGGCTGCTCAGACCCCATCCAGCCTGACCTTGAATGTTTCCAGGGACAGGGCATGCACCACCTCTCTGGGAAACGTGTCCCAGTGTTTCACCACCCTCATCATAAAAAGAGACTTCCTCCTTATATCTAGTGTGAATCTACCCTCTTAGTTTAAAAGCTTTACCCTTTGTCCTATTGCAACACACCCTACTGAAATGCCTTTCCCCATCTTTCTTACAAGCCCTCTTTACATATTAAAAGGCCACAATAAAGTCTCACCAGAGCCTTCTCTTCTCCAGGATGAACAACCCTAACTCTCTCAAGCCTGTCCTCATAGAAGTGTTCCATCCCTCTGATCATTTTTGTGGTCCTCCTCAGGACTTGCTCCAACAGATCCATGTCTTTCTGGTACTGAGTGCACCACTTGCTAGACACTGCCTATACCTTGCCCACCACAGCCTCTGCTCTGGAGGGCAGCTCATCTACCATGGTGAGGGCTTGACCTTGAAGCTTTTGAGCTCAACATGCCACTTCTTCAGTGCTTTTATTTGCTGCTGCTTTTAAAAAATAAAAGTCATCCTTCTCGCCCCATCCCCAACCAGTTTTGGCAGACACACCACCTGCTTGCTGGGTAGGGATCACCTTCCCAGCCCAGTGCTGACAGCAGCACTGCAAGCCCAAAGCCAGCACTGGGCACTCAAGCACAAATAGCTGTTCTGCACTTTTCAGAGTTCTATTCAGGATAGTTTCCCGAACAGTAGGTATCATGTTACACACCCACATTAACCAGAGCAGGCTAGGAGCCACGAAGAACAGAACACAGCACATGAAATAAACAGCCCCCCTGGGCAAGCCTGACATCATCACCCTGCCCTCCTCTTCCTTGTTTCAGGATGCTCAGTTGCACCCAGCACCAGGGATTAAGGGGCTCAGTGATTTATGCCTCATTTCATAGCAAAACTCAGCAACTCTGTGCTGAGCAGGATCCAGGATAGAGTCAGACTTCCTTCCTGGGGCTGCCAGAGTCATTGCAGGTCAGAGGCTGTTTGGTGCTCCCCAGCTTGCTTAGGAAGAGAAAGGAGAGAACAGACTAGTTTAATCTTTCTATCCCCAACACAGACCCTTAGCTCCACTGTGCTCACCTGAACAGTGGTCACTGAGCTCCACTGACCAGCACTCAAGAGAAAGGAGGCGGTGATGAGTTAGCAACAAACAGCAGGAAAAGCAGCCATGCACCCCTGCAGGAGCAGCCCAGCGCTGGCCAAAGGGCTGCAGATGCCATTGGAGCTAAGACCTGACCCAGAGCACAAGCCGTTTCTCCTTCACTCAAGAATGAGTGATAAAGGCAAGACAGTGGCAAAGCTTCCCAAGGGAAAGAGAAAATTTGGTTTTATCTTGGAGGAAAATGTTGTCCCTGTGCTTCATGCAGCAAGAAGAGACCAGCCAGAGTCAGTGCTGTGACAAAGCACTTCCTCACTGATAAACAGAGCTTTTGAGAAGCCCTGCATTTCACAGGGGTGTCTTCATGCCAGCTGAAATCAATCAGCCAGTGTTGACTTTGATTCAAATGACATGTAGTTTATGGCTGTTCTGTTGTATGTAACATTGTATCAGAGTATTAATAACCGAAATTTGGAAAGCCATGAAACATTCCCGCTTTTTGCCTCTGGAGATGTTTCAAAGCTTCAAAATTTCAAACCCACTTTGTTTCCCTTGACATTTCCTTCCAAATCCCATTAGGACTTGCCAAGACATGAACGTCTGGGGTTCCCAGGAGCTCTCCCTGTGCTAATGCCAGGAGCGGGAGGGCTCCAGGTTTGGCAATACAGCTTCCCCCCAGGACGTTTCTTGCCCTGCCACACCCACCCTCAAGACCAGCTGAGGTTACCTCAGGAGAGTAACAAAGCCAAGACTGATGCTCTTCTGCCACAGTATTGACTCCATATTCGTAGCTTTTAGAGAGAGGAAGAGGAGGACCTGTGTATAAATATTTCCGAATCCTGCCCAGGGCTAAGCCCACACCAACTCTAAACTTGGGTCTTTTCTTGCAGGAAATGACAATGCTGATAACAGTATCATCCTCCACCCAGCCTGTTCCCATCCACCACCCCCTTTCTCCCCCTCCCACCCTACCAAAGCCCAGGAAGGACAACGTGCGGCTGCAGCGGCTGCTGAAGAAGGCAGCCAGGAAGAACGCCATCCTCACCTCAGAGCAGGGCAAGGCCTTCCGCTCCAGCCTTTCGCCTGTGAACGAAGCCAGCCCCGACCAAGAGCGTGCTGAGAGCGCTGCCCCAGCAGAGGCCCCTGAAACCACAGCACCCCCCTCTGACCCCCTGCCAACCCCCCTCTCCATCAGGCCCGTCAACCACCGCGCCCCCTCCCCCTTCCGAAAGGGGAAGCCTTTCGCACTGAAGGTCACCGAGCAGCGGCGCATCGCTGAACATGTCAAGCTCACAACCTCCTCGGCCATGCCCCTGCTACAGAAGCCAGGACCTCCTGAGACTCCACAGCAGCCTGAAGGCATGGGGTCCCACCTTCCCTCTCCATCCAACCCTTCAGTATCTGTTTTCCCCCAGCCTTCTTCCAGTACACCCAGTAAAGAAAGGGCACCAGATGTTACCTATGCCACCAAGGTGAACACTTACTTCCACAGTGTCAAGCCACCCAGGGCTAAGATTCCCACACCAAACCCGACCCAAGGAACTGTCAGCCACGAAGACAAAAGGCCTACTTCCCCAGCACCTCAAACAAGGAGCTCTGAACCATCTCCAGAGCAGACACCCACCTCACTTAAAGACAGCAAGAACACTCCCCCCTTGCTGGAACCTCCCCTCCTTCCTGCTGCAGAGGCAGAGCCTCCTGATCAAGCTCTCAAGCCTGTTCCTACTGAGAAGCCCAGCACCTCTGATGCCCACACCAATAAGCCTACAACCCATGGAAGCGATGCCGAAATAGCTGGATCAGAGACAGCTCCTGAATTACCCAAGAAAGACAAAGACATGCTAAAACCATCAACATCCAGCACTCCCTGGAGGCAAGCACACCCAGCAACTCCAGCACAAGCTGATGGGACCGGGTCCACCTCCCCAGACACCAAGGCAGAACATGGCACCGAACCCCAGCTGACCCCCAGCTTACCCAGCACCAGCTGTCCTCCCAAGGCTGAGCCAGCACCATCATCAGGAGAAGCAGCAAGACCTCCTGGAACCGGTGCCAGTGGCTGGCATCGCCTCAGGAAGCACTTGATGGTGCAGCCAGAAGCAACCAACTTCCCAGAGTCCAAGCCAGAAAAGCTGGAACAGGAGGAAGGGAATAAAGAGGACACTGCTAAAGCAGTCATCAAGCAAGACTGCATGCTGGTTAAATCAAAAGCCATGAGAATGTGGGATGCCATTTTATACCAGGTGACACTCACTAAGCAGAGGAAGCAGCAAGCAGAAGAGAAGAAGGCACAGAAGGAAGAAAGAGTCTTTCTTCCCTGCCGCTTACCCATCCTTCTACACAAGCCACGTTTTGATGCCCGGAAACTGAAGGAGCTGGCTGCCAAACCCATGACAAAGATCAGCACGGTGTTTGAGGTGAGCCGCTTCCAACCCAACGTGGCCGAGGAGCACACCAAGAGCTTCAACAGAACGGCATCAGGATGGTCAGTCAACTGAAGCCAGGCAGCTCCACGCCTCAAGGTTCCTACAGGGCACCAAGCAAGAGGGCACCTATGACCGAGTTTACTGCCCAGTGGAGCCAAGTGTAAGGGAAAAAAGGAAATTAAATAAATCCCCTCCAAGCCAGCAGCCCCATGCTGCAGGTTTAGGGGTTACTCTCCATATGTTTAAAAGCTTAAATGCGTAACTACCACATCCACAGGTCACAGGAAAACAAACAGGAACCTGTTTTAAGAAGAGTCAGCAACAATCACTGGACACAGTAACAGGGTGAAGGAAGGGGAGGCACACAGTGAAAAGGACGAGTTGCCTACAGAAAGAAAGACCAGTTTAGAGGAGGATAATGGAATCTGATTTTTTTTTGTTGCATTTATCTAAGACAGAGATAGATCCCAGAAACAGCAGCAATTGCAGATGAGAGGAAGGAATCTGGGTTGCTCCACATCTCCAGGGAGTCTTAGACACCAAACTTGAAAAGGATACATATAATCCATTTTATCTTCTCTACTCAAAGTGTACCCACACCCATTTGCTGAGAACAAAATGGAAACTCATTCTTTCCCCAAGGTACACACAAGAGACAGCAGAAGACATCCTGCTCTCACCAAGCAATTCCTGCCTAACAAAACAGTCATCATTTGACATCCTCCTAGGCCAGTCTACTAAATATAATAATGCACAGAAGAATAGTTTTTTTTCACTAGTCAAGTTCTGTTACGTATTTTACCACATTTTCTCCACAACAGCTGATGGTTAATGTTTCCATGATAACCAACAAGACCCTGCTTTACCATGTGGGTATCCAACTCTGTATTTAACAAGGTGCTGGTTTCTGAGGGGTTCTGCTAACCATATGTAGTCTCATTTTCAGGGTGAACATCATGACAGTTGCATACCTGCTTGTCCCTGATGTCCTGAAAAAAGGCTATTTAAAGGAAAATCCCCAACTCTGCCCATCCACAGGGACAGCTGTGCTTTCCAGTACTACAGTCACCCTTTGCAACTCCACTGGCCAGCAGGCCTGTGAGCATGAAAGCTGGGAGATCAGTTATTTCTGTTTCACAAGGGACTCGGTCAGATGCTGGGGTGTTCCTATACAGCTAATATAAGATTGCTGTGTTTAGTCCAAATAGAGTATAAAGAGCTGTGTACAGAGATTCCTTTTTCATGTGCAGAGGATATGGAACTGACCAATATTTCCTCAAGCCAAACTGCAAGCAGACTTAGAAACAAAGCAAAGAGCCCCTTTTGCCTTTTTGAAGTTTTCCTATTTCACAGTAATGCTATAAGAGCAGTTCAGTTAACAAACCTTCACTTAAGTTTTCACTTTGCCAGTCTTATCTCTATTTTGTAACCCTTTCCCTACCCAAAGGGCAAAAAACAAGTAGGAAGAATAACCCAATTATCTAGAGTGGGGATTTCTTCAAACGCCCAGTTTTCAAAGAAAAAGATAAGAAGAGGTTAGAAATGTGCCAGTAACCACAAGTGGATCCTAGGTAAGCCTCTGCAGGATAATTTAACATTGCTGCAAGACAAGGCTACAGAGAAAGATCCACGCAGCAGCACAAACATAAAAATTTAAAGAGTGCAGTGTAAAACACGTAATGCAGATAAAGGCAACCTTTATCACAGAGTGATAAATGGCACCTTGCTGCAGCATGGCCAGATGGATGCCTCTGCACAAAGGCCTGTATGCACAAGAGCCACAGTACTGGCATGAAGCAGAACAGCCAACGTCGATGACATTTGGAAGGCTAAGGGAAATCTGGCCAGAGAAGGTGGTTTAAGCAGCACTTGTGCTTTAAAACAGCTTTTGTCCTGCAGCAAGGACAACCACCCAGAGCAAATCAGCACTCTCACCTAAGGCTTAGCTTTTGCATCTGCTAGGCTTCCAGTGAGGCTGCATCCACACCCCAGCCCCACTACACATGGATCAAAGACGCAGAAATGCCACTGGGGAGAGCAATTGCCATAAGCAGAAGGAAGGAGACAGAGGAAAGCAGGTCTGGGTGCATGGTTTAGCACTTTTACCCCATAAGCAAAGGGCAGAGGCGCACAGCAAGCATGGCAAGTCCTGCAGAGACAGACCCTGACATCAGAGTATCACAAAGGGGAGGACATATCCCTGTAAGCAACAGATTTCCACCAAAGGCTGTGCACTGGAAGTCACTGCAGTGTGTTCCAGCCTGAGCTGCTGTGCTGAGACAGAGAAGGGGAATGCTACGGGGCACAGAGTTTGGTTATTTTTCAATGCCAAACAGCATCAAGCAGTTGCTAAGACCCCAAACTGATACAGAAAAACCCTTGCTCCATGGCCTGCAGTGAGGTCCTGCAGCTCAGGAAGTGAGGGGAGGAGAGAAAACCACACCTGTGTTTAAGCAACTAGAAAGCTGGTAAGGTGGTGTAAAGCAAGTGACAGAGGTGAGCCAGAAGGGTTTGGGAGCAAAAAGGCCATGACAGTGATCCAGTAGCAGGGAAAAAGGATGCATGTAACTCAGATGTGAGGAGGAGCTGGGGAGCAGGGAGCTCACAGCATACAAAACAGACAGCAAAGAACCTAAGAACAGAAACAAGCCAAGCTCCCTCAGCTGTCACAGCCATTTTGCTATTTACAGTAAAAAAAAAAAAAAACAATACCTCCGTGTGAACAAACCCATAAGGTAACAGTGTTGTGCTATGGCTGCCTGGAGTGCTGGATGGATCCTAGAGGACATCCTGTGACATCCTGCCTTTCAAGAAAGGATGCTGGACAAAGACCAGAGCCAAAGGCACTTTCATCTGAGCTGCTTAGAGGAACTCAGGTAGGGCAAACAAAACCTGCTGACAACCTAACAAAACCTGTTTGCTGTAGAGAACTGAAGCTCAGTAGGTTCCCACCTGGTGCACTGAAACAGACTTCAGGAAAAAGAGGAGATTGATCAAAGGGGAAACCTTATAATAGGTTTCTTGAAGTGACAGGCAGAGAAGCAAGTTGAGGATACAAGTTCTGTGGGCTAAAAACATAGCTTTGGGCAGTCTTGGGCTTGTACTGCTGCCCATCTCCAAGCAGCATTCAAAAGGGCATCTTCTCTAAATGGGCACTACAAAAGGAAAAAAAACAAGCCTAAACAAACACAACAATATGCAACACTGAGAAACCAGCTCCTTAAGGGTGGGGGGGAGGGAGGGGAAAGAAGGAACACAGGCCCCTGAAGTATTCAGAAACAAAAGGTGTTTTGTAGCAGGCAGAGCTATTTTAACCTTGGCAATGAAATAAAGCTTCTTTTTTATAGTAGGAAAAAAAGAGAATGAGCTTGTTTTCACCCTCAACTTCCTCTCCACTCATTGTGCCAGATGCTGCCCAGTTGGATCCAACCAGTTATCTCCTCCCTCTACACCATTCCTCCTTATTGCCACAACCCTCTACTGTCATCCACTCAAGATAACACCAGGATATCTATGAGCATAAACACAATAGGAGCATGAGATCCAAAGACCATTCCAAGAGAGCACAGAGACAGCAACCCAGCTCTGCCTTCCCCTTGCTGCACATCAGAGAACAGTCCTTTCTGCTCTGTTGGTCTACCCAGTACAGCAGATATTCACATCCTTCCTGCTACAACCTTATTATAGACTGCTTCCAAGAGGTTACCGAAGTCATTAGACATTTTCTCCCTGATTAATTCAGTAAATCTGGGAATTAAACCCCAGAAACATTTGAATTTCAGAAGTACATCAGCCCCCACGCTCAGCCAGAATGACCTTCAGCTATCTACTCCTTGCAATTTAAGAGAGCATAAGGAAAGACAGAAGAAGAGACTGTTCCTTTGAGCTAGCTAAGGCAAACACATCTTCACCCAAACAGCAGCTGCTCAGGGACTTGCCCTGCAGACTAAACTAACAGAGGTATCCTGCTTCCTAGCAGGATCAGAAAGGCAGAGACCAAAACAACCCCTGCTGGGTACCCATTCTGTTCCAGCCCAGAGAGTCAGGCCCAGAAGCAAGGCTCCAGCTGTTCCCATACAGCACCTTCCAACTCACCCAAAGTGCTGCTGGCAGAAACAACCCCAGCATCCTGCCAGAACAGCCCAGGAGTTTGATACACGGTGCAGAGTCATATCCCACCTACCTGGTTAATGAGTTCTCCAGACATACTATTGCTCTGCAGCATCGTCTATCAACACCTTCTTGTACTGGCCATGGCCTGTTGCAACAAACTTATACTTTTTGCCAGAAGGAGTGGACTGAACAGGAGAGAAAGGAAGAGCCAAAGTCAGCATTTTTCTCCGTTAAATAGGCAGTCAAAAATCAAATAACTGAAGCCAGAGGAGCACACGATGCAGTCGCCTTTAATCCCAGGGAGCTTGGAGACAGCCTGTTCTGTACTACCTTCTTGCCCCCTTCACACAAACTCTCTGCCCAGACCCATCACCACTTTCTACAAGCACAAGGTAACACAAGCAGAACAGGTTATGCAATAGGAAAGAAGATGCAATGCAGGCATTGTGAGGGAGGGCTCATGTAAGAGCCCAGACCCCCAAGCCAGGGTTGTTTTTATCCATGGTAAGAGACTGCGTGATTCACCAGATACTGGCAGTTTCAACACAGGAACTGACAAGATACTTTGCTCTTCCTCTCCCAGCCTAGACAGGTCAAGCAGTAGCTGCTTGCTGCATTTTAGAAGACATTTCTACAAACATCCCACAAAACCCCAGATCCATCTGCAAGTGATACTGTCTTAGATTCAGTTCCACTTAGTTTTGCATGTTTTGTTTACTCTCAGTGCTAAAAAGCATAACAAGAGCAAAATTACCCAAATTTGCAGTTTGATTTGAGCCTAGAAGGCTGGGACTCCCAGCTCATGGGCTGAGAACAACATGCTACTCAAGAGACCTTTCAGAATAACTGGATATAAAAGTAATTTTGCCCCCATTTTCACTAGAGCTGAACCAATAGCAGTTCACTGTTAGGAAGAGCTCTGAAGTATGCAACTGCATTGATAGATACAGGCAGCCCTTGTCCCTGCAGAACATCTTCTCAATACTTCCAACCCAGCCACCAGCTCTTTTCTTTCTCAGCAGAGCAAGTGCTCTCACAGCCACAGGCACTAACTCACCTTGATACTGCTCTCAGGCTTGGGACTGCCCTTCTGTTCCCAAAGGCTTCTTTTACTCACAATGTCTCCGGCCACGATATCCTGAGAAAATGATGCTCTCATTACTCTTTACTGCCAATGCTGCTGAACGTGTCTTTGTTCACATCCATTTCCAACCCACACATCTGACCTCCTTTTTTTTATTTATAATATCACATCATCTGACCTATAACAGCTGCAGCTAAAATCCATGACTGTGAAAATGTCTTCCTGTTCCCAGTATGTCCTATGTTTTCTTATCACTCTTCCACAAGAGTCTGAATTAGCTCCAAGATGTTTATTTTCTTAAGTTCATTAACTATTTAGGACATGTAAACATCAAGGCTTCTCTACTGTAAAGAATTCTGCTCTCATAAACACAGATTTGCAACCAACTTGTTACAGAACCAGCTTCGCCCACAACAACCAGAAAGTGAAATCACTGAGAGCAATATATAACACTCTCTGCATTTTCCAAGTTTACAAGATTTTTCACTTTGGTACTAGATGCAACTTCATGCTTGACAACTGGAGCTCAGCCCAAGCCCCTGCAGGAGACACATGCATTCTCCCCACCAGCTGATTTTATTCCCATTTCAAATCAGAGCCTCAACCAGCATCACAGAGGTTTTCCTAAATGTACCACCAAGGAACAATGGGGGACCCTACCAAAAAAAAACTGAATCTCCAATGTACAAAAACTTACAACATGTTGGAAGATCTCTAGTACAGACACCTTTGGAGCTTGTAGGCCCAACAAACAAGATGTACCAACAGGATAAACAAGGACAATGCACATTGTGCCCCTGCCTCCAGCACAAGCAAGGCAAGTCCTCCAAGGGGCCATACCTTACAGGGCGAGGGCTTCATGACAGATTGAGCTGTGACCTCCCCAGTCTCCCAGAGGCTTTTTGTGCTGGCCACCATCATGCTCGTGGTGGGAAGGTCAAGAGAGGGCTGCCGGACAGGTTTTGGAGCCTTTGTGGAGGTCTGGAAAATAAATGGAGACAGTTCACCATCAGAGTGTGTCTCTTGTTAATTTTTAACCCCTGTAATTGGAAGGTCCTTGGAGATAAGGGGTTGTAAAAGGAGACTTGTAGAGTCCTACTAGTTCCTGTCAGATACCCTCACTCTTTAAGCAGAGAACATGAAAAAACAAGCATGGGACAGCTTCCTAAAGAAACCTACTTTATGCTGTGGAGGGAGCTACAGACAGGAGCAAGGAGTGCTCCCACCCAAGGGAAGACAATTTAGCTGTCATCTCCCAGATGGTAAGGCTAAGAGGCATGCTGGGAGAGCAACATCGGCAAAGAGGGCTCTTGGGAGGGTGGGGGCAGAGACAACACAGCAACTCACCTCAATAGCCTGTGTGTACTGCTCCAGCCTGTCATCAATCTTCGACACAGGGAGAGGAGGCTGACTCTTCTTTATGCTGTTACTGCAGAACAGAGAGGAGGATTAAGGTGTTCCCCCAGTGCCTCAGGCAGAAGGGAGGACTTTGAGGGCCACAGGCAGCCTGCCACTCCTGCCCCTCCCCACAGCAGGACCTGCTGACAATCTCCACCTGCAGCAAGTGACCTGCTTTACCCTGAGGCCAACCCTAGAAATACCTTTTCTGTATTGAGCGGTTCAGCGACTCGGTTCTGTCTGTGATCTGAATGGAGGAGAAAGAAGACAAAGATATAACTTTTGTCCAGGGACCTCAGATGAATGCAGGTCACCTTAGCTGACCCTTTCTTGGCCCTGACCCCTCATCCATATTTTGGTTAGAAATGCCTCACTCGGCCCCCATGTTCCCCTACTGATCAGGGAGACAGTGAGCATTCCCTTTCCTCCTTCTTTCCAAGCAGGGGAAGAGAATCCCAACCAATTTCAGGGGCAAACCAACAACGTGTAAATTGACTGACAGCTGAAACATCAACCAAGACCATTTTCTCTACTCCCTCTGCTGAAGGAGAAGGTCTCTCTCAGACCCTTGGCTTCCTAACCAGACACAAAAGGGGAAATGGCAAGTACAGAAAGACGAGGGGGAAAACTAGAGGCCACATCTGCAGAAGAGAAGCCAAGCATGGGAGCAGCATAGGCATGAGTTAGGTCAACTTATCCACGCCAGAGAAGCACACAGACAGGGTAAATCAGCACATGGAGCCACCTGCAAGGCAGCTCTTCATGTCAAGCCATCAGGAAAGAGTTTTGCACCAGAGGCTCCTGTGCAATAACTCTTTGGCCAAGACAGGAAGGCAAGCAAACACTGCACAACCACTGTAGGAAAGGAATGCTGAAATGTTGCTGAACCTCGCAACTCTTTCATGCCCCAGAAAACAAGCATACAGAGAGAAAATTCACCTTGAAGCCAAAGGAGAGGCTTTCTTAACACCAGCTCCCACAGAGTCAAGGAGCAGCAACCAAGTAAAAAGGAGCCTTCTCCCCCTGTAAAACTGCTGCCTGTTCCACAGGAAACATCACCTACCAAGTTAGCAGATAAAAAACAGCACTAAATGATCCTTTAAGAAGCTTTCAGGATGCCAGTGCTAAATTTTAGCTAAACAGAAGACAAGACAGTGTCACATAGAGGACACATTTGCCAGCTGTGCCCAAGAGCACGAGGCCCATTGGAGAACAACCAAACAGTGCAACCCTGGCTAATAGAGATGACCTGGGGAGAGTCACTCTGCAGGGTCCCCCCACAGCAGCATGGCAGCAGCCCATCAGCCAGCTCTGTCTGCCGGGCAGGCTGTCTGCCTGCTGTCAGCTCACTCCTTTGCTTGGTGCTGCAGGAGCTGCTGCTTGCCTCTGAGCCATGACTTCAGAGGCTGGGCTGACCACCTTGCTCATTGATGGGCAGGCTGGTACCTCACAGGGCACAGCACCAACCTGAAAGGGGAATCTGGTAGATTTTTGCCTCAGCTTCTCAGCCACAAGTACATGTCAATAGGAAAAAGCCTTGCCAACCCTGCCAGGGAGATGGTGTGCAGGTGCAAACCACACAGAAGCACTTCTGAAAGGTCATAAATGAGCACCAGGTTAAATTGGGACTAGAAAAAGCTGTAAGTGGCAATGTATCTCAGCATAACAGTCTAGGTAGGAACAAACTTCCACTCTGCTATTTGGAGCACCCCCCCCCCCCGGCACTTCCTTGCAGTGAGAATTGTGCACTTCCCTGGTCCCAAGCACTTTCTGAAGGTCAGAAGAAATTTTGCTCACTCAGCCAGCCTCAAAACTCAGGGCTCACAAGCAGCCTAGCACAAAACAGGACTGGTACAAGACTTCCCCCTTGCCTCCATACACCCCTATTTCAGCCCTGAGGCCACACTGGCCCTCTGAGCCCCAAACAGCCCATCACCCTACAACCCAACATCAGCCTGCCCCAAATGTGTACCCGGCCTCCACCAACCACATCTGGCAGGGGAACACACCACCAACTGCAGACACTTTTGTCTTTCCACTACAAGCAGGGTTTCTGCTGAGCTTCCTGTGCCAAAACACCTTCTTGGTGGCCAGTGTGTTTAGTTCTCAGTGTTCACAGAGCCTGGCTAGCTGGGGTGTAAATATCATCCTCCCTTTGGAAAGATTCCAAGCCCAGATTTTTCCCAAACAGCTTTACATCCAGTTTAGTGTGCAGGTGAGCTCTGACATCACTGTTATGAAACAAAAAGACTATTTCTAAACCTTTCCCTGGGCTAATCCTAGCAGCAGCAGTTAAGCTGAAGTCAAGAAGCTATGTGTGTTTTGGGGTTGTAAAGACAGAAGTTTCAGCACATAAAAGTTGCTGAAAGCATTTTCTGCATTTTCCCACCAGTCCCACTTCAGGAATATGCTCTGGCTACCCCCACCACACTTTTCAAGCCTGGCAATAGCACAGAGCCTGCATCCGAACCCACCCTGTCTCCTCTCTTTTAATTTGACTATAAAAAGGATTCTCCATTAAGAGTGAAAATCTGATGGCTGTAGATGATGAAACCTTCCTCTTGCCATCTATTTACCAATGCAAAAGGAAGTACTCATACAATCATCCCCTGTCAGGAAATACTGAGTAAGCAGCAAATAGCACAAAACTAAATGCAAAAAAAAGGAAAGATAGCACTAACAGCAGATTAACAGGCTACACAGACTCCTCACCATTTCCCTCACTGCTACAATCAAAAAGCTTAGGGCTTAAAAAGACAAAAAAAACACCCATTCAGTACAGAATCACTTATCCATATCTACTGTATTCAAGAGCACACGTGCAGAACTGAGGATTTGTAGTAAATGCAAGACAAGTCACAAGGTGCAGTTCAGGTGGCATTAGTAATGGAAGTTTCACAAGAGCATCAATGCAGACAGACGTGATTGAGAAGGACACAATGCTTCAGAGATCAGGAATCCCCGTTTGTTTAAACAACTTAAGTCATTCATTTTGTTCTCAGTAAGATAGGGAAATGCCACTGTTTCAGTGATTGGGGTTTTTTCCCTTTGGAAGGGAAATTTCATTAGGTTCTTGTGTAGTCTTTAACAAAATTCACAATTTGAAAGCACAGGTATCTCAGTATTACAATACTCCCTGGAGTCATCACTGAACTTTGGAATTTTAGAGGGACTGCTACAGCTTCCAACAGCTCAAGAAAGCAAAGTAGGAGGAGAGGGGGTTGACAGCCATGAAAGACAAGGCAAGTGGCTCAAGCGGTTTGTCTCAGCTTGTAGCAGAAGGGATAATGGGATTGACACCCCACATTGCTGTAAGCCCTGGATAATCTTTCCTCATCATTAGTAGGGTGTTGTGACAGTTGCCATGCATCCAGAGGGGCCCCAGGAACACAAACCTTTGTGGAGCACACTGCAGTGTGGTCAGAGCACAGCTCCTCCTCTTCCAGGCTGGCAACACTTGGGGCCTTCTGGCGTTTCTCTGGTGTTTCTTCTTCTTTCTCCCCATCATTTCTCCTTCTCTTCTTTTCCTGAGTCCAGAAAAGGAACAAGCCAGGAAGTGAGTTGGTCAAATTGCTTATTATGCAACAACAGTGATTTTTCCCGTCTCCCAGGCTTCCTGCTTTACACTAAATAAACACAAAAGCACAGAAACTTTGAGTTTAACATTATCTAATTTGGAAACATTCAGGAAGAAGCTCATAGGTCATTTGGAAGGGAGGGCAGAAATCAGAAATTCTGACGGTTCAAGATTCCCAAATGGTATGAAAAGGGGTCCTTGCATCAGTTACAAAGATCTCTTACCACAACTGAGGTAGGAAAACATTGATTTCTCATTTAGAGGCCAAAAGGAGAGAGAGAGAAGCTGTCTTTAGAATAAAGGGTTGGAAAGAGTAACACGCAGTTCAAATGCAAAAATCTTACCAGGCCCAGACAGTCAAAATCCATTTACAACAAATGATATTTGAAGCTTAGCCCCCTAACTTGCACACCATTTGAATTCCAGCTTTGTCTCTCTCTCTCTCTCTCTCCTCCCTTAACCAGGAATTATCAGAACAGAAAAAAACCTCAGCTGGGAGCAATGCAAGGCTCAGAGATCTATCAAGACAAGGTGCTCCAAAGGTGTGATAAAGGCTGGGGAGAGAAAAACAAGCAGTATAATTCAGATTTGAGTTCTCCTGTAAAGCTACTCAGTGCCCACCAAGCCACAGAGAATTAACACTTTCCTCCTCAATATGGCAGGGACATGGTGAAGCCACCACAAACTCTGGAAGCAAACACACCACCCTCACAGATGGGCAGAGGCTGCCTGCAGTGACCACGAGAAGGCACAGCACACAGGCAAGGGTGGCACCAGCCCCAGGTTACACCATGAAAGCACATCTAATGTCTATGTAGGCTCAACTTCCAGCAGCAATGGTAAGCTAAGACATGGGAGAGCAGCCTCCAGCATCAGCTCTCCCACCCATCCTCTGGAAAGCAGGTCAGCTCTTCCTGATCCCACCTCTTGCTCAGCTTGTTCCCCCTCCTCCTGCTCTTGGGCCTCTTCTTCCTTCTGGCACAGCCTCTCCTCCTCTCTGATAACCATGTTCTCCTCCGGGCTTTCTTGATCCAGCTGGATCTGCTCCAGTTTGACTTCAGCTTCCCTCACACCACTGTCCTCTTCTCCGTATGACTGTCTTGGAGACCTAGAGGTGGGGGGAGAGATCAAAGAAGAAAAATACAGTTATGAGCCTACAGACACCATGAGGTACCTCAGACCTCTAGAAATCCAATTTTATCACTCCCTGAGCCTACAGCTTGCTGGGTATTCCACACCAGGGCTCATAGCCAGTTCTAGGCACCCAGTTGTAACAGCAGTCACACCTCACTCCCCCACTTCAAATGTCCAAGACCCAGCTCAACTAAGAGCTGTGGCAGAGCTGAAGGTATCTGCACATTACCAGCATCGTGATGGGCAAGACCCACAGGAAAGCAGAGAAGAGCCCTCTGCTCAAACCCCTGGCAGAGAGGGCACTGCTACCATGGTGTGATGCTGGCTCAATTCCCTGCCTGGTCACAGCTAAAGTCCCAGGTGAACCAGCACATCCTGCAGTCCTGTGCACAAGCACAAATCTGATGCTGCCCCCACAGTTCCCAGCATCAATTCAACGTGGGGAACCAAACACAGCCCTTCTCTGCCTAAACTCATCCTCTTTGTTAACAGAGTCTCTTGCTGGAGGAGGATCCAACCAACAACACATGAACATGCTTCTCAAGCTGAAACGAAACTCTAGGGCAAGGCTGCAGAGCCACTCCCCTGGAATCTTTTCATGCACGAAGCACAGTGCTTCACAAGCAACCCTGTATTGACACCAGATCCCAAGCCTTAGTTTTGCCCACTGGAAAAAATTACACTTCTACTCACATCACTTATCTCATAGGCCAGCAAAACAAAGGAGCTCCAAAGCAGATGGGGTCACCCCTTGGCTTAAGGGTTTAAAAAACCACAATGGGTTTGTTGCAAGAGAATTGCTCCAGGTCTCCGAGGCTGCAAGAGGAGACCCAGGAGTATGCTTATGCAATCAGCTTTACAAAAGCAGAGCAGCCCATGCCTTTGGGCACTGGGAAGACAGAACCCAAGAACTCTCACTGGCTCACAGCCACACACCAAGCTGCTACTGCCATCTTACTTTCCCCAGCCAAAAGACAGCTTTCTCCTCCCACCCAGTTCTTAGAAAATTGCCTGGCTTGAGAGAGCAGGGCTAGAGAGCTGGCTAGCAGGCAGCTGCCAAAGGGCAAGGCTGCCTGACTCATTGCTTCTCCCTCAGCAGCCAGCACCAAAGCACAAAAACAAGTTCCAACAAGACCTTTCCACCCACCTCTCTGCTGCTGGGAAGGCAGCTCACAGGTCAGCCTCCATCCAGCCCTCCATATTGGCCACACGGGGAAAAACATGATGTATATGCTGGCTCACTTGACTTGTTTCTCATCATCCTCTCACAAGAGCAAACAGGCTCTGAAGGCCCAGAAGGCCAGCAGCTCTCCACCAGGATGCCAGCAGTACCTCCAGCTCAAGTGCAAGCTCATATTAAAAATTAAGGCCAGCAAACACATTGCAGCCTATAGGACACCTTTCGCAGCACAGCAATTTTGTACGGGACAGAGCTAGGCTGGCACAGCTTCACCTTCTTGCACACAGCTGACAGCGCTGATCTCCCACCTCAAAGAGGAGAGCCAGAACCACAAAGAAAACGTGCCTTAGCACCAAGGCCCTCAGGGGATGCAGGATCTGGTTTAGGTCCATCCAACAGAGAGCAGCTGTCTCCATTCACCCTTTCACAGCCACCACTTAAACCCCAGGCTTTGCTCCATCTTCAGTTAAGGAGAGAGTGGAGTTGGGAAATCCTGACCACAGCACAGGGCACTGCAGGCAGACACACAACCCACCTGTGCTCACACCACACTCCAAGCTCGTCCTCTGGATGAGACAGGTCCCTAAGAGCAAAGCTGCTGAAAGGACTTTATAGGGCACAACTTCCTGCTAGGAAGCAAGCCCACAGTCTAAGCCCCTTCA
Organism: Corvus hawaiiensis; assembly: GCF_020740725.1. Classification (NCBI taxonomy): domain Eukaryota; kingdom Metazoa; phylum Chordata; class Aves; order Passeriformes; family Corvidae; genus Corvus; species Corvus hawaiiensis. The sequence continues at coordinate 48,179,011 of NC_063218.1, read as the reverse complement.
GCTCCCTCTCCCAACCAGTCTCTAGCCAAGTAGCCTTTCAGCTACAGCTCCTGCTTTTAAAGCACCACCTCTCACTGATGGGCTTCACCTGCCACGAACACCTCCCCTGTTCAGCACCTTCCCCTCCAGCTACAGGATAAAGACAAGCATCACACAAAAACCCAGGGAGAAATACCTGGAGAGGATAACGTTAATTCTAACTAATTCTCTTTTGAAGGCCAAGGAGGGAATAGCAGTAGCCTTTCTTTCCAGAAAAGCTCTTTGTAAAGGGGGCTGGAATAAGAGGCAGCAAACTGAAAAGCAGATGATTTCTAATTGCTCCCACAGATGTTATAATCATGTTATGCTGGACCTTGGAGATACTTAGGCAGTGCTTATGGGGTCAGGGCTGCAAAGGTACAGCTTGCAGTGTGGTTTAGCCACAATGTTTGGAGAAAAGTAACAAAACTTTGAGCTCTTTTTATTTATTTAGCAGTAAATATTAATCTTAAGCATTTTTTTCAGTCATAGAATAGTTAGGGTTGGAAAGGACCTTTAAAGGTCATCTAGTCCAATCCCTCTGAAATAAGCAGGGACTTTTTCCATTAGATCAGGTTTCTCAGAGCCCTGTCCAACTTGACCTTGAATGTTTCCAGGGAAGGGACATCCACCACCTCTCTGTGCAAAGAATTCTTCAGGGTAAAGAAAAGGCTACAGCAAAAATTCCCTCCAAAATCAAGCTGCCAAGACAGCTGAGTCACAGAGTTCATGTGCAGGTAGATGGTGTCCAAGGGAAGTGGTTAAGGCAGGAGTTTGGTTTCGTTCAGCAAGGGAGGAGTGACGGGAGATGGGGACTAAACAGCTGGCACACAAGCACCTCTCAGGGCTCTTTGCTGCCTGTTTTTCCCTGCTCAAAGAGGAGTCAGGCACAAGGTGGGCTGGGGCCATAACACCCACTATGCTGACATGAGCCAGGAAGCAGCAATAACTTAGAACAGCTTTTTAGGCTGGCCTGGATTATGTTAGAGACCATTTCAGCCCCTGCAGCAGCTCAGGTGGCTTAAATCTGCTGTTGTCACTCCTCCAAACCCAGGCATCCTGGCAGGCTGCCATTGCTTGGAGCACAAAGCTCAATCCAAACATCCCCAAAGCTTGGGGCCATCCCTGGGCCATTCCTCCCTGCTAGCCCAAATGGCAGGCGGAGAGCATCTGTCCCACGGGTGCAGGGCCTGCTCTGCCCTGCTGATGTTCCGGCCTCTGGCCTCACTCTTACACGTGCTAGACTTGACCCGGTTTGGTCACCCCTCCTCAGGGACAGTTCCTTTGCTGGGGATGTGGGTACCCCTCCCCTTGGTTCATCTGTGTCCTACCCACCTCTGCTTGCGCTGCTCGAGCTTCTGGGACCAGTCACTGAACCCCTCATCTTCCTCCAGCTCCGAAGTCCCAGATGGCTTGAAGTCATAGCTGAAACACAGCAAGAAGGAAAATTGGCATGAGAGGCATGCAAAAAGGCCTAAACCTGGCCTGAAAGAGCCACAGTCCTTCTCTCCTTCCAGTTATTCCATTTATTCTTCTTTGGGTGAGCTGCACTGTTGAAGACAGCCAAGGCAAAATCATTTCAGTATCTGTGGCTCTGGTCACAAATGTGTGCTCAGGCTAACAGGAAAGCTCCCAGGGAGCAAGGGAGACTAGCTGAATGCTGTTGGAAAACTGGTTGCTTCCCTGTGTCCCTCTGCAAACACAACCCCAGGAGAAGCATGAAGCCAGCACAGCCTCATCATCAGCACGTCAGCTGATGTTGTCCATCCCTCTGGCTCCAAGCACACTCCTGTCTTTCCTGCAAACCCTCTGTTCTCCAGACTATTTCTGGTTTTCTTTAGTGGGGGCAAGGGATAACAGGAGGTTCACTCTGTCCCTTTGGACCAAGGAAATGCAAGGGTGGGTTTGAACTAAGGGGAGTGACATGGATAGGATCAGTCCCAGCAGGAGAAGAGCCAGGGGAAGGAGGAGGCAGTATTTACACAAGAGAGAATGAAGCTTTTCAGGAGATTAATAGCCAGGGCTGACCCTGGCTGCATGAGCAAGCCCAGGTGGCTGTCAGCAGCTCTAAACTAAACCAGGGAATGGCCAGAGAGGAAGAAACATCCTTCTGATTGAGCCTGGCCCAGCAAGCTTAGGCAGCATGGAGCAGGGACCAAAACCCTTAATTTTAGGAGTTGTTCTTGTCATAAGTACTCAAATTTAGGCAAGGCTGATAGTCCTGTGGGGTCAGCAGGGTGGCTGCGCTCATGCCAGCAGGACTGAAGCCTGCAAGCTGGGTTACTGGGGCTGCTGCACACTGCTCTGGGCCTGCGGCTGCTCACTGCACCTCCCAGCAAAGCAGAGACCAGAGATCTCATCTGCTGTTTTAAAGACCTTTTCAAATTATTTCCTAGCCCCCACGTGAAGGGGGGTTTGGAAAAGCTAATGGCCATTATTACTTTCCAGACCTTCTGTTTGCTTTTAGAGCAGATTGCAGAGGTTTTGTCTGTGGAATATCACCGTGTGTATTTCCACAAAAGATTGTGAACGTGTTTTGCAATGCTTTTATAATAAAAAAAAAGTCCTGAATAATTTTGGCTGTATCTCGAAAAAAAAAAGATCTTTTAATGGAAAAAGAATAGGTTTTCATAAATAACTTTTTCTATTTTTCCAGTAAAATGAAGATATTGCTTCTCTCTAACAATAACCCCAAATCCTGCCACCACTTTTCTATAGTGCTCAATAGATTCAAAAATAAGTTGAACACATAAATAGTGGTAAGACTGAGGTCTTTGAGACAAGGATTTGGCAATTCGGAGTGCAGACTAGTTTTTGTGCTAGCCCCAGTGCTGCACAGCATCTGGGCTGCTGAACCATGGACATGGGAAGGCTGCAATAGGATGTGGCGTGGGATCCTGGGGATGTCATCCTATCCCTTCTCCAGATGTTTCCTCTTTGACAGCACATAGCTCAGCATCTCCATAAATGCCTCCTGAGCTATTTCCATTTAGGACCTGCCCCATTAAAGCACAATTTTAACCCCTGAAGCTGTGAACTGCACCAGCTCAGGGGCTGCTTCATGCTTCCCAGTGCCAGGGCAGCATCCTCTGAGGGAGAAGTGGGAGGCCCAGCCAGGATAGGTGATTGCTTGCACCGTGATCTGCCTGGGGTTTTGCATCACATCCTCAGGCACGTCTGTCTTTGCATGTATCAGGAAACTCCATTACTTTCGGTGTAGGATGACTCCCAAGTTGAAATTTAACCAGGCACTGAACCCACTGGCAGTGGGGACTCTCTGCCAGAGCCCAGCCTGTCCCAAGCTGTCCCAGTGTAAACTCTCAGGGCAGTAAAACCCCCAGCCTCCAGCCAAGAGAAAGATCAAAGCAGGACTTCTGGGGTTTTCTGCCCAAACAAGAAAGCACATTATTTGCTAGTGTGCGCTACATCCCCCAGCCCAAACCTATTAGAGAACTTCCCCATCTTCCCCAAACCACCCCAAACAACAGCGACACACACTCAGTGGCTGCAGGAGGGGTTTGCTGCAAGTGCAAGTGCTGCAAGTTTGCTGAAAGTGTGTTGCTGAAGGACTTATCCACGGGTATTTCTTACTGGTTCTCCTGTGCCAGAGCCGCGCTCTCCGAGCAGGAGACGGTGCCGTTCAAGCCCTCTTCTGCCTGGGACCGCAGCTGCTTCTCCCGCTCCCGCCGCCGCCGCTCTCTCGCCGCCTCCTCCTCATCTTCCACGCTCCACTGCGCTGTCAGCCTGCCAAGCCAGAGGGAAAACCCATCTTTAATGCCATCAGGCAGTCCTGTGAAAGCTGGTAACAATCCTCTGAGGTGTCTGGGCTCCCCCCAGCAAGCAGGAGCCTTCTTCAGAGGAGTGCTCCCACCATGAGCAGTGATCCTCAAAGCGGCATCCTCACCTCCATCCGCACAGCTCCGCAGTGGGACTGACCAATGGGCAAGGATAAGGTGGGACATAGGGACTGGGAGAGGGCTGCAGGAGAGCCTGCAAGTCTCTAGAAGGAAGACGTGGTACATACCCCCTTCCTCCCAGACCAGCCACCTTCCTGTGGGCTGAAGCCCACTGGAAAGCAGCATTCCCTGCAAAAATGGCTTTGTAACCCAGGAAGGGTTTGCAAATGGTCCTGCAATGCTGCAAGATTTCTGAAGGGTTTGTAAAGGATCTTGCAGTGCTGCAAGGTACCTAACACCCGCTTCTCAAGCTCTGGCCCAAGGAAGGCAGGATCTGTACCCTGGGGGTGAGTTTCCTCGGGCAGTTGAGCTGCTCCTGCCTGACCAGGAGCCAAGGAAACAGTGGCAGAGGGCAGCACCTGTGTCCTGCTCTGCCCTGCCTGGCTTCCTTCCACCCCTGCAGAGACGAAAAACCTGCCCTGGCTTCTCCCAGACATCTCCACTGCTGGACAATCATGCCTCTGTCAGCAGAACAGCCTCTTGCATCCTCAAGGAAGCGATAAGGCGGATGCCGCATTCCTTCTCTGGTGATAACACCAGTCCAGTCGCTCCCCACGTGGGATCAGCTCCTGTGGCACTGGTGGCACCAGCTGAGATTGAGGCAGAAGGGGGCACACCATGGGGTGGCCACCACTCACCCAAAGGGCCTGTGATGGCAGCTGGAGCTGGGCAGGTCTGACTCGCCGGTACCCAGGGCTGATGCTGGGGCAGATGCCTCCTCACTCCACTCACCCCTGGCTCAGCCAGGTCCAAAACAGACCTCAAAGGCTGCTTCCCCAGGCCTTTTCAAGCCGATTTACAGAAATGTTTTTCAGGAAAGCACACACATGGGAGCTGGGGAGTCAATCTCCCACCAGCAGCAGGATCCAGCCCAACCTGCATTTCCCCCCACCAGGCACACCCTGAGAACTGCAGTCCTCTTAGGATGAACCTGCCCAATGGGAGATACAGTGCAACATCACTCAGATTGGAAAGGAAAATGGGGAAAAAACCCAAACAGAAATGCCTTAGCTGAGACTTATTTCAGCCCATTTTGAGTGAACAAGGGGCAGGTTTCAGCTGGCCCCAGGAGTGCCACTCTGCCAACCTGCTTGGCTTTGCCCACAGTCTGGCCTGTGAACCATGTGAGAGGGCCTCACTTCACCATGAGTCTCATCATAAAGCTCTTTTCTTTTGAGGTTCATGACAGATATGTCCCTCTCCCAGCAATGGGGGGGGAAAGCCCATTGGAATTAATTGATGAAAAATGTAGCCTTTCTCTTTACACTGTGAACCTTGTTAGCCTTTCCAGGGAAGATTCACTCAGAGCCTACTGTACTCTGCAGTGCCCACAGGACTGTTGAGCTTAACCCCAGTAGCATCCCTTTGCACAGTGGTCCCACCATCACCCTGTCAGGAAGCTGGGGATGAGCCCAAATCACTGCCCTCCCAAACTCCCACCTGCCCCAAAGCAGCAAAGCCAGGTTGTGAGACCAAAGAGGGAAGGTCACCCATCCCTGCTGTGCCCACAGAGGAGCAGGGAACAAAGCAGACCCCAGGACTAGCCCAAGAGAATGCTCCACTGCTCTGTAGTTATTGCCTGCCTTAGTTTGGGTGGGGTCTTCTTGCAAGCACCAAATTCAGCTCTTCCCCTTTTTACCCCCTCATTGCCCCTGGCCACCTTGGTCTCCATGAGGAACAAAGCAGACCCAGACCACAGCCTGGGCTCCCCTCCTCCCTTCCCTACTCATCCCACACTCCTATTTATTATTTTTCCTCAGGTTCCCATAGAAACCCTTGTCTGTGGACCTGGCAGGAAGCCACCATGTTGTTGTTTTTTTTTTTTTTTTTTTAATATATAAATGAAGTCATTCATTAAACTCTGCCATGATCTCCCTCCCTTGTGCGACAGCCCCAGATAGTCTCCAATTCAGAAAGGCTCTTAACCCCCTCTCGCCCATATCACCCCAGTTACAAGAATCAAAGTCCACATTTATGCCAGAACAACTTAGATTTCAATTAAAATCTTTCACCCCCTCCTCCAGTTCCTTGGGAAGCTGCTGCAGAGGCAGTGCTGCACCAACACCCCCAGCTTGGCCAGGGTGCTCTAGTGAGCCTGGAGGGGGGGTCCCCTTCTGAACCACACAAGCTTTCCACACTGTGAGAGCAACACTGGTTGGCAGCCCTCTCCCTTTCCCAGTTGGATGTGACTAACTCTCTCCCCATGACCTCACCGGCTCGCTATTCTGTCCCTGCATCCTCCGAACAGGCTGAGGACAGAGCCGGGGGCGACCGTTTTGGGGAGAAGGATTTTTCTGCAAAAGCAGAGAAATAACTTTCCCAGCTCCTTTTGCCACAGAGCAATCCAGCTTTGTCACAGAGCAATTCCAGCTTCCAGGTCACCCGCTGCTGTGCTGGGACGTGGCTCAAACACTCTGAGCATCCTGGGGGGGCTGCAATGCTGGGAACACCATGCCTCTGCTCAGCAGTAAGGGCTGCAGATAAAGCCCCCACAGATTCAAAAATACCAGCACCCTCCAGCAAACAGCTAAACCCAGTTTATTTTCAGATTCTGAGCTCTCTGTCATGCTCAAACAGGCTGGTAGGGGAGCGAGGTTTAATAAGTGATGCGCTGGGGTTCAATAATCACACTGACAAGCAGAGAAAAAAGGACGATTACTTTTTGACTGACCTAGCAGCACAAATATTTGTCTTTCGTGAAAAACAAACAAAACAAAATGAAGCAAAAAAACACAAGCAAATGAGAAACTAAGCCTTGCCAAAGTCCTTGTGTTTGGGTCAGCTACAGGGGTTTGTTGGACCACAGACAAAATGTGCCATTTCAATTTGGACAAGCACAAGTGTGAGCAGGGGGTCAGCTGTTAAACTGCCTTTCGAAGCAAAAAGGTGGAAAGATTTAATTTCCAAATGGTTCCATTTACTAAAACGGGGCCATGGTCTCCCATTTGCTCTAATTGTTCACAACCACATTCAGTAACTCCACATGCTCAGCCCACAGTGCTATTTCACAACCATCTTTCCCAATTCTAGAAATAATTACCCAGTGCTTCAGGATCAGGCTGATCCCACGTATCTTCACCTCCAGCCAGCATTGTCCCAGGCTGGTCTCAGGCTGGGGATATTTGGGGAAGAAGCAGACTCATAGCTGCCTGTGGGACCAAGAGTTCTCAACTTCATTTCACCCATCACAGGATAGGGAGATGGAAAGCAAGACTCGAAGCTTGAGGAGCTGCAAGATGAGCTACAGCGTGCTACGCTCCTGCATCCAGAGACGTGCCTTTATAAAATCCCTCTACAGAGGGATTTTCATGCAATGTGAAAGGAAATTCACTCCCTTACACAAACTTTAGTGGGACTGGAGAAGGGAGGAGAAAAGGTAGAGAGACCTCAGTGGCCCCAGCAGCCCAGAGCTGTGGCAAGACTTGCTCCAGCAGGAGCTCATCACAGGGCAGGGTCATTTCTCTTACACGGTCCCTACATCTCTACCAACACCTTTTGGAGGTCCTGGTTGAGCCAAAAACACTTTGTGGAAGGGGCTTCTCTCTTTCTGGGGACATCCTGCAGGTGTAAGGATGAGCTGAAAGCACCTTGGTTCAGCTGTGCCCACAGACGCTGCCTGCCAAGCATTTGGGATGCTTGGACTTCTGCTCTGACTGGGGCCAGCTGCCTGTTTCAGATCCAGCTCTTGACCTCACCTCCCTCTGGACCCCCAGCCAAGGGAGGGGTTTTATTTCTGTGTGTGCTACAAAACACCTCTTCCTGCAGAACAGCAACACAGGTACCCACACTCTGCGTGCCCTGCTCCACATGGCCACAAACGCCCTCTCCAGACAAGCCAGCATGGCTGGGAAGGTCACGTTTCCTTTGGGTAATTCCTCACTGGCACTTGAGGAGATTTTAATATTCAGGCAAGGGAAATTTCTGGCACCAGATGAGCTGTGTTTAAGGGAAACTCTGCAGACTCGAGGAGTCTTTTGCATGGTTGATGGCTCAAAGGAAGCTTTACTGGCCCAAACCCAACCTTCAGCACTAAAGCTAATTCCAGAAAGGAAAATCAAATGCCTCCCAGAGGCTTTGGGCTTCACAGACCTGCACCAGAAAAACTCAGGAACCCTCTACCAGCACACTGGACATTCCTGGCTCCTGCGCTCACCGGGGTATCAGGCCAGGAGTGTGCTGGCTTTGGTTGCTGCCTCTGTTGGGTAGGTTGCCCCTGCAAAGCCAGGATACAAGAGGGAAGAGGTTTTGGGAACAGGATTTAGGAGGAGCCATGTGAAACCCCAGGAGACACATTGCCGCACCACCTGTGAAAAACCCAGCGTCCACCACAGCTGGAAATACCCCCTGGAAGCCATGGGACTGCATGAATTAGAGAAGAACTGGGAAGGGCAGCCCTGCCTCCACTGGCAGCCATCCCATTGCTGCTCTGTTGAGGTCTAGGGAAAGGGAAATGCCAGAAACCAATACAAGGGACCTTCCCCTTCCATGGAACCCACTGCAGCCTGCATTGGCCTGTCACAGGGCCAGATACAACATCAGTGCAGAATACGGCCTAGGACTGTCAACAAGTTCATCTGCTGCCGAGCAGAGCTGCCAGGCTTTATTTCATATTGCATTTATCACACATTTATAAAGGGCCCTGACTGCTGGCAGGAGACATGCAGCTCACCCTGCCACACGCAGGGGAAGACGACACCCTCAGAAGGCTGCAACTCCCTCGCCCACTTGACCTTCTGCCAAAAAATTAATCACGTATTAATTTAATGCATATAATGGCTCTGTGTGACTGAGTCGAGTACGCTGAAACACGCAGATAATGCCTCCACTCATGCCATTCAGGACCACTGGTGTCAGGCCACCGCTGAAGTCATGGGTTTCCATGGCTTAGGAGTAACGTGGCTGGATAGCAAAGATTACAGCAGGGTCATCATCCCACTGAATAAGGAAGAGCGTGTGGATAGCGGTATGATACAGGGAGACTGGGAAAAGACATAAAATCAAGAATTATTATGTCACAGCCTGAAGTTTATTTCAGCCTTGCCTCAGGAGAGTTATTCTAGCTCTGAAACGGCAGCATGTCAGTCAAAGGCAGCCAGAGATACTCCACAAGCCTCTCCCTCCCATACATTCATGTAATTCCTCAGATGCATTGCTCTGTTCAGAGTCCAGGCTACAGAGTTTGAACAAGAAGGGGGGCAGGGGGAGAGGAAAAAAATGCATCTGTGTGCTTCACCCTCAGCCTTTTTCTCATACCAAGCTTCCCCACCCCACCCGTAGCTGTGCAGTTTCAGCCACATCTCCCCATTTCTCCCATAAATCATGGGTCACCTTCAGGATGGGAACAGCAGGGTAGAGCTGCTTCACACCCAGGAGTGGCCGTAGAGCCCATCCCCACCTCCCACTGGAACTGGGGGTGTGGAAAGGCAGCACGTATGGGGTGGTAAGGGCACACCAAGGCATCTGAACAGAGTATGATACAGCCCAAACTTTCATCAAGCAGAAACAGAAGGAAAGCCACATTCAGCATGGCAGAGACCTATCTCCCTTTTATAAATAAAAGCAACTCTTCTTTTTTTCAACAGATCTTGGATTTCCTCCGCAAAAGCACATCCCGTTTCTGCCCAGAGAAGGATGTGCAGATGGTGTAGCCATGCACCACAAGTGCCACATGTAAGACTCTTGTCTAGTTTAGCCTTCATTAAACCCCCTGCAACGATTGACCTGTCACTGTGGCATGACAGGCAGAGAAAGCCCCAAGATGGTAATTTACTGCTTCCACAAGCAAAACAAGACACACTTGAGAAAGCTGGTGGCAAATGGCAGGAGCAGACCCTGGAGGAGGGATGCAGGCAGGGCTGGTCCTTCATCATGAGCTGCGTGTGTCCCCTCCTGTCACTCACAGGGCAGCGGCTCCAACAAGGTACATGGAATGCCCCGTGCTTCCAGACACCATAGGTGATGCACAACCACTCAGAGAGGCATGAGGCAACCAGTGGAAACAACTGTTTCTTTTTATTATTATTGATTTTAATCATAGCAGACAGAATCCAAACGAACCCCTTCCAAGATGATGAATTGCACCCTCAGGACCATGGGTCCTTAGCACACAGATAGGCTGGTGCAATAAGGTATTAACATCACCGGTCAGGAATTTGGCAGGGGGGAGGAAAGGGCTGGAGCCCGAGCCCTCGCAGCACTCCACTGCATTCAGTAGGTGTGAGAAATCAGTGCTGTGTACAACCTCGAACCGTGGCTCATTCTCACGGTGTCTCCATCTCAACGCTAAGGTTCAAGGAATTGGAGGTTTTTTTCTAAAGGGCAGGAAGTCTGGGCTCTGTTTTTGCAAGGGAGAAGCATGTCAAAGGAGAAAATAGACTTGTCAAAGAGACGCAGATTGCCTTACCCAGCTTTTGTGTTTTATTTTTCTCTTCTTTCAGCGGCAAGCAAGCCTCCACAGCCTCTCTGCCTTGGCCAGTCAGCCAGCATCCTTCTTGACACACTCGTGCTGGAAAGAAGTCTGAGCCTAGAAAGGTGAGCAATCACCTTACCCCTGCTTCAAACTGGGATTAAGAGCAAGATTTGTATCAGCGTGGTGCTTCTTACAGCACAGCTGGCTTGGCCTTCACTTGGCAGCCCCTGGGGTGAGGCGGTCCCCCCAGCAGCAGCAGGGGGTTTGCTGGCCGAGGAGGCAGCAGGGAGGCCGTGAGAATGCGCTGCTCCCCTCCCTGGGAGCGCTGAGGCTCTCTGCGTTCGTGGAACGCGCTGCTCCCCTCCCTGGGAGCGCTGAGGCTCTCTGCGTTCATGGAACGCGCTGCTCCCCTCCCTGGGAGCGCTGAGGCTCTCTGCGTTCGTGGAACGCGCTGCTCCCCTCCCTGGGAGCGCTGAGGCTCTCTGAGTTCGTGGCCACTGCTGACGAGCTGTGCTGCAGCAGGAATCAGAGTCAGCAGCGAGCCCTCAGTCCCTGCTGCGCTAAGGCACAGCACCTTCATCAGGAAAAAGTCTTTGCCCCAAGATACTGATCCCACAACCCTGTGTTTGAGGGCCTGGCACCCAAGCTTCTTGCTGTGCAACAGAGGCACTTGGCTGCCCCAGTTGCCCTTTGCCCTCCACGGAGCTGAGGGATGGTGCTGCTACTATTTCATGCCTGTTTGATGCTCCATCAAAGAGTTAGAAATGGAAGGAGAAGGAGAAAAATAGATCTGGAAGCTGAAAATTAGTTTTTAGACACCATCCCAGCTGCAAAGCCTCAGGCCTCAGCTTCTCCATCCAGTGCCCCTTCTAGCTGAACCACGCTCAGATACACATGGTGGTCCTTCTCCACACCATCAGAGGATGCCAATAACCTGTGGCTGCAGCCCTCAGGGGCTCAAAGGCCCACTACAGCTTCCCAAAATTTCCATGGGCTCAAAGTTCAGGCCCTGAACATCCAATTGCTTGAGAGCAGGTAAAATTCTGAGTCAGGCCAGGCTAAAGGCAAACAAAACCCATGCACTGGTTTCTGGGAAAGGTCACTGGTAGGTGGAGTTCTGACAAAACAAACCCCAGGGCTGGAAAAATCTGGGAATGGATCCACAGAGTACTCAGAGGGGCCAGGTGAGATGCTTCAGCTGGAAAGATAGGATGAGCTGCTATCCTTGGACTGAAAGCTGAGGGTGGGCACCCCACAAGGCACTCAGGGAGGGACTTACCCACCACACCCTGGCTTAGCCCTTACCCTCACCCTGCCCCACAGCTCAGCTGGGCTGCAAATCCCCAGGTTCCTCCTGGCTTGCAAAATATGGTGGAATCATTCTGCAAGCAGCTGGCACCACAGAAGCCACCCTGGGATGTGGAAATCCCCCAGGCATGCCATCAGACTGGCCCAAAGGGCTTTCCTGGACACTCCTCCCTGCCAGCAGCCTCTGCTCATGTCTCCCTTCCCATCCGCCCTCCATCTGTGGGGTCTGCAAAGGTGTCCATCAGTTCTGCCCTGGCCATGATGATGGGACACAGAGGGATAAAGAAAATGAAGACCACTAATAAAAACGTCAAAATAGGGAAAATTCAAGAAGAGGAGCACCATAGGCTATTCATGACACATTGAGGCAGCATTGCAAAGCATGAATCACACTGATGAAGGCCACTGTCCCCATGCAGGTATCCTTCCCTCCTCCTCCCACGCAGGAGCTCTGCTACTGGCTCATTCCTACATGTTTCAGTTTCCCCATCTTCCCCATAAAGAGCTGCCCCACATCTTCACAGCAAGAATTCCTCGCTCCCTACACCTATCCAAGAGCCAGGGAGTTGAAGCAAAGTGGTGCTGCAATAGCCCCTGGAGGCAGTAGCTATCTCCCAGGCAACAAACTGTGCCCAGACCACGTCCTGGCATCAACCACACACTCCCCCACCTCACAGAAAATGTTCTTCCCCTTCTAAACGCCATCCAGCCCTCCCAAGTGCTTCAAGCTCCTTGTTCCCAGCTCAGCACTCAGGAGGTCAAGACAGAAACACTGGAGTAGCGTCTTCCCTGCTGAGACACATCCTGGCAAGCTTTGGGAAACATCTGAGTGCAGGCAGAAAGGAAGGCATCCTGCAGAGCTGGGCACAGTCCCCATATTCTGATCAAACTAAATATTACACTCTTGACACACACCAAAATTCAAGGAGTCCAGGGAATTTTAAAGCTACCCCTAGTGCTGAGGAACTCTTAAGCATCACCAAGGCATTGCTTGAACATGTTTTAAGGAGAAAGAAGAGGCCCTGCAGCTGCTTCATGGGTGCCAGGACATGAATGCTGGCATCAGCTGGAGGTGGCAAGCATCTCATCACATATAGCAGGCCAAAACACAAATGCAAGATTCATTTCATATCTCACATTTTGGCTTCCCATGTTAATGACTTCACAGAAGATAACAAAGCAAAAATCCCATCCTACAGAGTAAATAATTAGCTCTATCCCATGATCAAATTTTCTGACTTGTTTTCTTCCCCTGAGCTTTTCCATCCTCAAGATTCAGCCCCCTTTTCCCACAGCATTATTTGCACTTCAGGCTCTATGGCACTGCAAAGACATAATTAGAGACACTGGTTTATTTGTTGCTTGTGCAGCAACCATGCTCTGGAGCCCCTGTTCTGGACCAGGTCCCTGTTGTGCTGGGAGGCACAGGGTGTTGGAGCGTGTAAGAACACTGTCCTTTTTCCCCAAGAACAAATCACAGCTCGCTTCCTAACGGCACCCCAGATTCACCCACATGCTGGATAAAAACCAAACCAGCTGAGACAAGAGAGGTAGTGCTTCCAGCTCACATCCATCTGCATGCACGCTTCCCCCCACAGCTGCACGCCCCAGCCAGGCACCCACAGCCCAGCGATGGGGACACAACTGCAGCAAGCCACCACAGCACCCCGTGGGAGCAGTGTCAACCAAGAGGCCCAATAATCCAGTTCCAAGGAGCAGCACAGCTGCTTCACAGAGAGGCTGATTTGTAGGTTAATTAAACAGCCATATTCTTTTGTGAAACACTTGAGGCTCGATAAACAGAGGGAGAGTAAAATTCCAGCAGGAGCAGATAATGAACTGAATGAATCGACATGACAGGTGCTGGATCCCTATCTTATTTATAGGAATTCATTAGAAGGATAAGGAGAAAAAGATCGTGATAACAAGATAAAGCAGCTCATGTTTGGAGAGGACTTTAAAAAAATACAAAGTCTTGTGGGCGTGTGAGGGATCATCACTGTAAACGTGCTACAAAGGGAGAAATATTTCCCCAGTGATATCCTGATAGAGAAACTATGCTGGACGAGGGGAGTGCCTGGGCACACGGGGCAAAGCAGGGAAGGTAGATAGCCCTGAAATTGTCCATTCTTCTCATACCTTTCCCAGGTAATTACTCAGCCACTTGTGCTCTGCAGTTGCAAGACCTAACCCTGGGCTCTTTCCAGCCTCCAACTTTTCAGATGTAAAAGGAACGTCCCTGCCTGCACCTTCTGCAAAGCCACTGAGGAAGAAGGAGGGCTAATTTTTCCAGTTCACCTCCTGGCTGGGCAGAGGTGAAAGATGGTTCCCAAAGTGCTGGCTCAGTGCTTGGGCCTCCGTGTGTCTCCAACACGTCCTAGTGCTCCCAAGCACACCAAACCACTCCAGAGCACGGTGTGCACTAAGCCTGTCAGCAGTCAGTGGAAAAGCCATTTCATGTAAATCTGACTCCTGGAACTGATGTTTGGGTGATGCTTCACCCATGGGCCCCTTTGTCTGAAATGATGGGGTTTTGTATCAAGCACCAGGCAGGATGCTTAAAGCAATGGGAGTCAGCTCTTGAACCCAAAATCCACAGGACTTACACTGGTTTCAGCTCAGGAACCCTTAACCCAGCTGTTGGACAGCTGGCAAGCAGCTCCCGCAGCTGAGCAATGCTCAGAGAAGGTAATTCCCTGGTTGTCCCTGCTGATGCCCTGCAGCAGGAGCAGCCAGGTAAATCCTGACACAACACTGATATCCTCAGGGCTCATGAATATGGCTCTGAGCAGCTGTTTTCACTTGTGTGCTCCAGGTCTCCAAAGCACCCGGACACACCAGAAGAGCCCAGGACCTACACAGCATAACCACTCTGTTGCAGTCACCTTGGGACAGAAAAAAGCAGAGCACAGCAATCTTGACAGCAACATATCTTCAAGCCAGGAGCCTCAAGCCATTCACTAAGGAAGCTCCTTCCTCCAGATGAGGTGGCAGGGCTTGCAGAGCCAGCCCCGTGGCTGATCTCAGGATCTCTGGGAGAAACTGCTCCAGGAGAGAACTACAACTGCAAAACAGGCTATGGTGTGTATGGAACATATCCTGCCTGTTCTGCTGTTGAATCCTGTGAACATGAGTGAGGCTTTTTGTGTGTAAACCATGGAAATCCCTCACACCCCACTCCATTCCTCATCTGTAAGCAGTTCTGTAAAATACAGCCACAAAGCTAAACCTCAATCAGGTTAAGTGTAATAACCCCACTGAGGAAAAATGTTACCTTGTAAAAAAGCCCCTTCGGACTCTCTGGGACAGCAGGAGGAACTTGGAGATGCCATTCAGAACAGGAAAACACCCTGGTTTAGGATGTACTGAGGACAGTTCTTTGGACACCCCTTTACTGTGTATGAAGCACATGTGCTTGCCCTTGCTCCCCCCATCTGTCACCCTGCAAAATAAATTGCCACCCAGCTGTAAGCAGGCAATTCCCACCCCAGTTCATTTGCCTGGCCCTCCTCTGTACCAGCTGGCCCCAAATCAGAGCTTGTCCCTGCCTTCTGCACACCCACAGAGGTTTCCCTACCCCTGACAAAGCCCTGTTCTGAAACAGGGATATGTAACTGAGATCCCAGTCCCCCTGGGCTGAGACCAGGGAATGGGTCCAACAGGCCAAACAAAAGATGAACAGAGAGGAGTCAGCTTCTCCTGCTCACTTCCCACCCCAGGAGCCTGTGCAACCAGTCAGAGCTTTTCTGCCGACTTCCCTGGGCCCAGAAGGGGAGAGAGTGGCAGGGACTGGATGGGCTGCAGGCACGCATTTCCCTTCCAAGGCAAGGAACTTATTTGAGAGATGAGGTTTAGAGGCTGCATTATCAACCAAGGAGACCCCAAATTGACTGGAAAATACATGGTGAAATAAACCCCACCATGACATCCTCCACCTCTCAGCTGGAGACCAGCAGACACAGCTGGCAAGGGAGCCAAGAGGCACCCAAGACGCAAAATGTGAGTCCAGCACTCCCTAATTCCATCTCTCACCCATCCAGCTGCTCAATTAAATATGAAGAGGTGAGAAGTGCCTCTCTTCAGCCCAGTCAGAGCCATCAGCATGGCACACCACCATCATCCAGAGATGGATCCCAGAGACTCATGGAGGGAAGCAGCAACTTCAGCCCTCAGGGAAGAGCACAGTGACCGCATGGCCGGGAATCCCAAAGCCAGCAGACAATGTAACCATCCTCCCCGGCTCAGCGCCGGCTGACAAACGGGAATAAACCCAACCGAGCCATCCACCTCCCTGCCCTGGCAATTATACTCTGAGAGAAAGGTTCAAAGCACTATTGTGATCAATTAAATCGAAAAAAAAGAGCAGTGTCAGCTTGCAGCCCTGGGAGGATCCAGCCCTTTACTGATCTCTGAATTAAAAACGCACATCACAGCGTGCACAACGTACAGTTCCTGCGGGGAAAAAAGAAAAACCCTTTTTCTAGGCAGAAGCGTTCAGCACTCAGGAGACACAAAAAGCCACGTACTGAGCCTCTCCTTGCAGGGAGAGGGGAAACCAGCGGCTCAGGTGAGTGTCACAGTACAGTTGTGCTCAGTTATTTCAGTTGTGAGCTCCTGGAAAAGCCATCAGTAAGTTCAAATCTGCTTTTCTCATACAGCTTTTGGGGAGAAGAGGGAGGGTTATCTATTATCCTTCCTTCCAATGCATCGGATCTGCTGGAAAACCAAGGTAAGGACGAAATCCAGCCGATTTAAAGGGACACGAAGACGGTCGGTCTGAAACACACGCTCCCTTTCCCCCCCCCGGCGTCCCCCACCGCGCCCCTCGGCGCGGGCACATCCAGCCGGAGCCGGGAGCGGATCCCCGCGGGCAGGTGGGCGCTCACCTGATGAGGTTCTGCAGGCCCTGCTTGCTGGAGTTCCTCCTCAGGATCGCGCTGGTCATGGTGGCCGAGCCGCGGCGGGCAGGGTCCCGCAGCCGCCCCCTCCCCAGCGCCGCAGGCAGCCGCCCGGCACTGCGCGCTCCCGCGGCCCCCTCTCCGCCTTCAGGAAGTTCTGCAGCTGGTTTCCTTTTGTTTCTGCTAGCCCCCCCTGCTCCACACCCCCGGCTTGTCTCCTCCACCTCTACCTCCTCCTCCTCCTCCTCCCCCTCTGCCTCGTGGAAGTGTCACGGGAGAATCTCTGGGAGCGCAGCCGCCGGCGGGCCCCGCAGCACAAAGCCCGGCGCTCCCCACTCCCCTGCGAGGGGGATTCTGTCCTGGCTTTAACTCTCTTCTCTCTCTCCTTCATCTTCGCCAGCCCCCTCATCCTCTCCCCCCTCTCCCCCACCCCCGCCCCCCCCCCGCCTTTCTTTTTTCTGTTTTTTCCCACCTTTAACACTGTTTTTCTGATTATACACAAAGCAAGCAGGGAGCAGAAATCCAGGCTGGCAACTTGCACTCGACGGGCTGTTAATCACTCCCGCTCCATTCACAGCAGAAGTCTTGCATGAAGGTCTCGCCTCCAAACAGTCCCCACACGTCCGAAGGTGAGCCAAGAGTCAGATTAACATGAAAGGGGCTTTGCACTGGGAAATGCCACACCAGAGAATAATGTTCTCCTGGGATGGAGATAGCAGCTGGATTTTGGGGGAAGCCACAAGAGCTGCAGCCTCAGGCAGGCAAGCAGCCTACACCCTGCTTCTGCTCTCAAACATTCCCCCTCACCTGCCCAAGTCACCAACTTGCCCATGTCTCAGTTTTCTTAGCCATCAAATTGGGCAAGAGGAAAAAAATCTGGCTAAATACGGCTTGCCTCCATGAAACACTGATATTTCAGGGGATTAAAGAAGTGTGTGAGTGTTTGATGAAGGACTAAGATTGCCACCTGCTAAAACAAAATGCCCATCTGCCACATATTCATATGGTTGTTCTTTGTGCTACCTCCTCATGGGAATAGTCTTGGGAAGAAAAAACAAAAGAGTCTTTTTCCCTAACCTGCATCTCCTTGTCCACGTGCTTTTGGGGTGAAAAGAGATCCTTCACCATGCCAAACCAACAGGTGCCTGGACTTGTACCTAGCAAGTTCCAGCCCTGCCATATACTTGCACATTATGGTGCTCATGGCACAGCCTGCCCGTGTTCCCCAACGTAAGTGGGAATATTCCTCTGGCTCTCTCCGAAATGGGAGCAGTTAGGATGGAACCATTCTGCTGAGACCCTCACCTTCCTTCTGCTTTCGGTCCCTCTCATCTCATTTACACATTTCCTTTCAATCACTTCTGCAGAAATGTTTCTTGATGCCTGGTAAGCTGAAATGGGGAAGTTGCCCGTGAAATACACCAAGAAATCTCAATTAAAAAAAAAGAAGTGCCTGCCCTCCTTTCCACTGTCTCTTCATTTCAAAACAGCTTGGTTTTTTTCCCTGCAGGTATTTACTAAGCATCACCTAACTGATTATGAACAACAAAAACCACAAAGCACAGACATTGATGCCACCCTCACTCTGTGGGCTGCTTAGATGATATCACGCTGCATATTTTTCTTTCTAAATTCAGTGAGAAGATGCAACAGATCCACCACAAAAGATCTCTGTTGCTAAAAAAGAGCTTGTCCCAGCCCTGCAAGTGCTTGCAGGAGTAATTAGGTTTAAGCATGTGAACATTCCTATTGACCTCACCACAGCTGGCCAGAGTTGAAATGAAGTGAGCACCTACAGGGTTTTCTTTTTGGAGAGAATCGGCCCAAACCTGCCACTGACTCCCATGGTCCGAGCCAGGCAAGGATGCAACTTGAAGGAGCCCTGGCAGGCAGAAATGTAGCTCACAGCCATGGGCCAGCAGCAACTTGGGGTTGGGTGAAATCACTGCAAGCACTCTTCGTTCAGGCAGAGATTCCAGATAATCCGCAGGGAGCTGAGGAGGGGCAAGGAAGAATGCAGCCACTGTCACCAGGAGAAGGCAGGAGCCTACTGGAGGCAAAGGGACGCTGCTACCTATCAGAGGTGAGATTCTCTGTGTAAATGGGCAGAGGGAAAAGCTGTTAATTCCCCCAGCAAGAGAGCCTTGGCTTCACACTGGGTTTGACTCCCGGAGGATGCCAGCATGAGCTCCTCATCTTGAAAGCACTTGGCAGACTTCCACCTCAGTTCCAGGACTGATTGCCTCTCAGAGATGGGGCTTTCCATGAACAGGGCTGACAGAAACCGTGCTTGGATGATGAAATGCAGGACCGGAGAGAGGTCATGACATTAGCTGTTACTGGTCTGAGGTGCTAAGATAATTTGGAAACACCAGAAGTGAAGCAGTGAGGAAGGGTGTCCCTTAACTGCAATAGGCAGCAGGCTGAGCTCTGTGTTGCTCCCAGGGAGAGAAATTTCTGGTACTGAACTCTGCCTGGAAAAATCTTTCAAGGTGGCTGGGTCACTCGACCTCTGGGGAAGGCTTCCTGCCTTTCTCCCTGGCTTTCACCTTTGAGAAAGATATTAAATATGACAAGAAAACTCATTCTTCCTCCAACATCAGCAGGGTCTGGCAGGACCACAGGAGAGGAGAGCATAGCAGGACCCCCGGCTTGCAAGAAGGGAGGGAACTGTGCACTAAGTGACACATGGACAGAGTCCCTATCCCCATCTCTGTGGGGCAGGGAGCGTTAAAACCCACTATTCAAAACCACAAAAGATGTGCCCACAGAGAAAGAGCAGTGCAGGAGAAATCCCACACCATAGCTTTAGAGTGCAGAGGTGCCTTGGGTCCCCTCTCCTCTCCTGCCTCTCACTGCCACGTGCATCAGTGTGAATCATACCCTGTATCTAGGAACAGTAAGGTCAGCATCAGTCCCACAGCTGCTCGGATCCTTTCACAGAAACAAACCCTCTGCTCCCACCAGGAAGTGGGTAGGAGTACAGTGGACACAGGAAGAAAAACAAAGAATTAATTCATCTGTTATTTTTTGGCACAGTTTAAGATAGAAGAACCACCATAAATCTCTGCAGCAAAACACCACCCCACTACAGGACCTGGGGCACCAGCCAACCCTGAGTGGCACCGGAGTTTCCCAAAGCTCTTCCCAGCAGCAGGGAAAGTAGAGGAGGTGAGATGCTGGGAGAGAGAGTGGGTCTGCCTCCGTCACTGTGGGAAGGAGGGCTGGAGTCCCAGAGAGATAGGGCTGCACCAGTTCCCGTTAATTACACAATCATTCTGCTATGTAGGACTAGTTGCAAAATCAGTTGAAGGCTCACACATGGTCAAGAGGGAAAAAAAAAAGAACAAAAATACTCTAGTCCTGCTAGTGAGGAAATACAACTCCAGCATTTCTCTCCAATACTGTTGGGATGTAAACCAGCACCAGCATAAGCCCCAAAGCACAGTCACTGCAAGGGCCAGTCCTTTACAAGTGCCACCATCTGCCAGCATGGTTTCCAGAGGTCCATGCCCGCATGTCAGTGGTGGATCCCACCCCAAGAAGATGTTCTCATCACAGGGACAGCCTCACATCTTCAGCAAGGACTAAAAGCCCTATCTCAGCTGGAGACCCTGTGCCTCCACCAGCAGCCTCCTAGGACAATGAGTAGATGGGGGAGCATCTCTGGTTTGCATCTTTCCCTCTGCTATCCCAAACCTCTCTCCCTATCCCAACATCCCACCAGCCTCTCTTCACCAGGCCCATGTATCCACCACTTTGAAACCAGCCTGGCAGGCCTCAGCATTTGCCCAGCCCCCCGAGAGGCCCACTTCAGGGAAAAGGGCACACCATTGGTACATCAGCTGCATAGATGGTGTGGTTTACACACTGGCCTGAGGGGTAGGGTTTGGCCACCTCACCTCCACCCCAAATTCCCACTTAACTTAGTCCAGCTTACTCTGCCAGCACTCACTTTTGGGCAGCCAAATACAGAGACCAAGACAGGCAGTCAAGAGATAATCCCAAGGAAACAGCAGGACTAGCAGCCAAAAGCAGCACATTGTCTCCTTCCCACCAGAACAGCTCTTCACAAGCATCAAAGTGTGCTGCCAGGAGGGCAGGGCACCTCACCTCTGCAATTAGCTCAGGGTGCAGGGCAAGGAGTCCAGTCCAGTGATGCTCCCCGGCAAGTCTTCCTCTGTCCTGGCCATGAGTCAGGAGAGGATATTCCCAAGCCAATACACGACCCCAGGAGTGTTCAGGGAAGGGGGGCTGTAGGCGGGAGCTGTCTTGGCTCAGAGGTGTTGCCAGGCCCACGCGCTCAGAGGAGCACCATGAAAAACATGTGTAATTGTGGGTCTAAACAGCCAACAAACACTGTGTCATACTAAGTCTGAAATATTTGGCATGGGATCAATGCTGACTTTCTTCCTATGATATCCAAAGAGGCAGAAATGAGGGGGAATCAGAAGCTGGATCTAGACGAGCATCGTTCTTCCTCTGCCCCACTGCTACCTCTCACCCTCACACAGAATGGAAAAGGGACACTCCCTGGGGAACTTAAACCTAAAAAACCAAGATAATAAATAATAATAATAAACCTAAAATATATAATAATATAATAATAAACCTAATAATAATAAACTTAAAATCCCAAGAGTTTGCTTCACTTACCAGTGAGAGGGGAGGCTTACAAGCCTTGTAAGAGAAGATGCTTTTGCTCCAGGGGTGATACACACAAGGACAAAGGATGGATTTAAAGAACAGGGGAAGGAGAGAAGCATTAATGGGGCAGCCCAGCACAGTTAAAGGAGATCTGAGCCCCCATTGCTCCAAGGGCTGTGCAAACAGCAAGAAACCATGGTGAGCCACTGCAGTGAGCCACCATCCGGGTTTCCCAGACCAGGGCCAAGGCCAAGTGACTCAGCCAAGCCCTGGAGGAGTGCTGCTGGTCCAGCATGTCGAGCCAGTATCATTACTGATACTGTGCACTGCTATCTATATATTTTGTTAAATCAACAAAGCCATTGGGAAAGAGACAGGAAGACAAAACAATGGCTGCAGATAAGATACTCCCAACCCACACAGGAGGGTCATTACAGGACAAGAGGAGAACTATTGGCCCTGAGGAGACAGGCTCCATCTCTTAGGGATGCTTGTCTACCGCAAGGCCAAGAAGCAGGACAAAGGACTCCAGCCAGGATGGATAAGATATAGGCAGCTGCTGCCAAGGGGTTGTCTTCCCCCAGCAGACACTGTAGGAAAAGTCTGAAAAAAGGCCTTTTTATAGCATATTGCTTCGTCATGAGTCTCTGCTCACCAAGGTTTGGAAAGCTGCTGAATGAATTTGAATTTTGAATGTCTGTTTAAAATAAATAGAGTGGTCTGTGACTAGGTGGATTAGATGGACACTGGGCAGCTGAAGACACTTCAGACATCTTCCACGTTGGGTATAAGAGGTGCACAACCAGTAACAGAGGCACCACCTTCCTTCACCAGGTGGCATCTGTGTGGTGTATTTAAGCATCGCCCAAAGCCATGCAGCACGTTTTGTGGATGGGCGTGTAGGTGAGTTCCACTGCACGAGCGCAGCCCCGCGTTGAGCCGTGCTGCTCAGCTGACCACATAGCTTTCAAGAAGTAAAATACAGCTTCTGCCCAATATAAACTTATTAGCTCATCTGCAGCTGGCTCCAGGCTCTGATGCAGCACCATGTTGTGCAACACAAGCAGCTTTAGCAACCATTAATCTCTGCTTTACACTGCTGGGCTGTTACTCCAGCTGGGGTCAGGGGAGACTAAATGGATAAGAAGAAACTCCCAAGCGCCATGTGGCAGTTCCTGCGTCCCTCACTTCAAGTTGCTCCTTGTCCCAGGGAAAGGCATCTAATATCAGCTTGCCCATATCCATCCATGCTTGCCTCGCGAAGCTGGACTAAAGACAGGAGCTGTTCTGAAAGGGCTCACAAAAGTATCTTCATGTATCCAAAAAGCTTGAAGACGCGTGGCTTCGTCAAGGGGGAAGACAGTCATTAATGCTCCAAAGCGAGGCCCAAAAAAAAGCTCAGAGGAGCCTCTCTGCACACAGGGCAGCTACTGCTGTATGCAAGAAGATGGCAACTGGAATGGAGAAGCAGCAGAAGAGACAAATGCCAGCCCCAGGAAGAAGTCCCACCAGAGCAGGGGTGCGCAGCCTGTGTATCACAGTAGTCTGCCCTTCAAGACAGCTCAGCTTGGGCACAAGGCTGTCAGCTCCTGTTATGGGAAGCTACGTGGCAACTGCAAGGAAGCACTTATTTTAAGAGGAAATTATTATTGTCATCCATTTTACTGGGAGAGAACCCTGCCCCTCCCAAATAGTTGGCAGCCGTGATTGTTTGGGGTCTGTCAATAGTTCCGGGTTTGTCAATGCTAATGGCTCCAAAGCAAGCTTGCACTGGAAAGGAAACTGCTTCTGCAGCAGAAAAGCACAAGCATGCACAAGCACAGGAGAAGAGATCATATTTTCCAAACTATCTGGCAAGGACTTGATAAAAGGCACTGCACAAACTGTCTACTCAGCTGCAGCAAGCAACAGATACCTAGAGCTGGGAGAGAGGCTTCCTTGGTAATGCAGAATGAATCCTTAACAACAAAATCTGTTTTCAAAATGAGCACATAAGCAAAAGAACCGAAGACCTCCAGCTGATGCAAACTGGCAGAGCTTTCTTTATGGCAGGCAGAGGGATGGTGCTGACATACACTGGCAAAAGCATTTGGGCCTACATGTCTGTGCAATAGCAAGAGAAATCCAAATAAACTGAGCTCCAACTAACCCAAGTCTTGCACTTCTCAGATCAGTTGCTTGCAGATTGCCCCAAGTTTTCAGACCACTGGATGCAAGTCACCAATAAAGCCAGTAGAAGCCCAGTGACTGCCATTTCCAGCTGGGTTGCCTCGTGTATCTTCCTCTTTACCCATGTATTCCTTGGACAGTTACCACATGCACCAGGCTGCTAGGAACCACCACTGCTCATGTGAGACGGGCTGAACCCAAATAGTTCCTGGGTTTGACACTCCCCCGTATGACTGAAGATGGAGCTCTGCTGCCAGCCCTAGCAGCCCATCCCAGGAGGGACTTGTTTAAAGTAGCAAATAACAGAAGATACTCTGTCCTGCCCTGCTGCAAGTTCTTCTGCAGACAAAGAGGGCTGCAGGAGTGGAGCCCCCAGAAAGCCAATGGAGACCTGCCCGTGAGGAAGACAACTCTGAGTGCCGAAACCTGGGATTAAGACACTTCAACGGCTGCCTCTCACATCTGGTGTGTGTTAGGATGGATACACTGACAAGGAAAATATCCATGGGCTCCAAGTGGGCTGGTTAACCCACTCATGGCTGAGCCTCTGTGGAATATGTGGACAGGCCGAGGACTGCCAGATACCTGGCCAAGCCTCAGGAGAGCTGGGCTCAAATCTCACTAGTGGACTGTGCTTCCTAGATGATACTGGGAAACCAGGAAGCAATTCAGGTGCCTAAACATGGGTGTCAAGCAGGGGATGCCTTGGGTTACCTGAGACAGCTGCCAAGGCCTGGCAGATGTCACACAGGTCCATTAGGAAACCACCTCTTCTGGGTACCAAACCCACAGTGGGCAAGTTCTACAGTCAGGGCATCCCTTCCCCTTCTTAAACATCTCAACCTCAGATGTCTGACCTCGCAGTAGAGATAACCTGTCCTCTTTCCCTGAGGCAGGAGGCCACGGGCATAGCCACAGAGCACCCAGCGTGGCGACACCGTGGGTGCTCCTGTAGTACTGATCATACCAAATCCATGCCAGGCAGGACAGCTGCTTTCCCAGAATGTGCAACACCTCCTAGGACATATCTTTTGACCCATACCAGATGGCCACGATCCAGAACATGACCTGGGTAAAGAGGCCATACAAATACACCCCTGTGTCTTTCTTTCCTTGACATACATCCCCAAGGTTTCTCATCCTGAAAGGCTTAAGAACAGAACCACAGCATGAAGATCCATTCCTCGTGCATTTGGCTTCAAAGGATGCCAAAGCACCTCCTCAGTAATCCCCAAAGACTCAGCCTGATGAGGAGTTTATTGGGCTCATATTAAGGGAACAGGAACTGCAGCTGCAGGAGGTCCAAGCTGCTGTGCAAGCTGGGGGAGCAGGGCCCTCCCTCACCTGTTCCAGGTGAGCAGGCACCATCCCTCCCAGGCAGGTTTGCAAAGCTGGACTGTGCCAGGAGGGCTGCATGGGAAGGATGAAGTGAGAGCACCAAATCCTTCTGATGTTCCCTGTGAGCCCCTGAGCACCACTGCAGGTTTGCAGTCAGTCAGAGCCAGATTACACTTTCAGGAGTCTGGTGGTCATACCAAGGCCTCCTGGAGCCTGAGCAACAACTTTATTTGGGCCAGCAGTCCCGCCCCCCTCAAAGAAAAAGCTGTTCCCAACAAAAACATGGCACTGACGAGCACCTCCTGGCCAGGTGGTCTGTCCAGATGTGAGTCAGTGTCCTGACAGAGGCAGCAGCCAGGCTGGATGAGTGCCTAGCTGGGAGCAAGCCCAGCTCTGGGGAGAGCACCAGAGCAGCAAGGAGTCAGCTCAGCCCCTAGGCAGACCCCACAGTTGGGCATGTGGGTCACAGGGGTGACAGATGCAAAGGGGGTTGCAGGCAGAGCATCAGTCAAGGCTGGATTAGCGAGGTCAGTGAGGGTCAGAGCAGAGGGGCCCAGGATCCCCAGGGCATGCCAGGGTTAAGCACTTCCCTTCTGCACAGCCAGCCCTTCCAGTTATCTCTAGGTTTTCAGATTTGGGGAAAAGCCCTAAACCCTCTGAAGTAAGTTCACCTCACAAAATCCAGGGGCAAGGGATTCCCACAAGCTTCAGAGCCAGACTTCACATCAAGAGTTTTAAGAAAGCCAGCCTTCCAGCCAGCAGAGAGTCTTTAGTGTTTTCAAAAGAAAAGTGCAATTCAAATGAAGGCTGCTGGGCAATCCCTTGCTTTAACACACACTCCTCCAAACCCATAGCTTTACATAGCAAAATAAGCTCGGAGGCAAGGCAAGGCAAGCCAGGCTTAATTTATTTTTTTTTTCCCCAAGGAGAAAAGGACAGTGAAGGCACCTGATACCTCCTATAATTAGAGACAGTTCTTTATCCCTAATGCCACTGCCAGAGCACCTATATCCAATTTGGAAACCATAAGTATAACCCGGCTTCATTAAATAATCCATCTGGGCCTCCCCTGTTAATTTCCCTACTATTTTTCCACTTTAATGAGCCCAGCTGGGTCAAACTGTGACCAGTCACTCCTGAGCAGGGATCAGCCATCCCTCCATTCTACTCCCAAGGAATCTGGTGTACTGAGGGGTCCAAAAACTCTCCAAGTATCAGCTTTCCCAAACAACCTCCTTCCAACCATGGGTATACTTAGCAACAGCAGCCATTTCAGCAAAGACCCTTGAGGCTCCTCTAAGGATCTGGAGAATTCAAGACAGCTGGGGATGGACATGGCAAGGAAAAGCCTGGGGCTTGCTGGCACAGCAGAGCCTCCCCCCAGGCAGTGACCATACATGGGCTGCCAAGGGCTCCCTGCCCTGCAGCTCATGGGGAGGGAAGACCCAGGAGGAAGGAGACAGGGGAAAAGCCAATCTGCCTCCCAGGTACAGATATCCTGCAGAGCACAGCCAAAGGGATGTGCACGGCTATGGGGGTAGGAACTAAAGGCAGGGGTTATCTGAAGCCTCCAGAGCTTTATGGAGAGAGCTCTGAGTAACAGACCTTGTGCATACTGGGTTCCCAAGCCCTGGGCATCAAGGGAGGACAAGCTAAGCAGCCACCTCCCCAGAGCTCCCCCCAGCTTCTCACTTATTTGGGAAGGCTCACACCACAGCAGTTTCCCATATAGCAAGTCCAGTTCATGGAAGAGAGCATAACACTGGTCTGGTTTAAGCAGTGTTACACCAGCATCAGCAGGACTTTGCCAGTATGTCCCAATTTGTATGAGGGAACAGAGTAGGCTATGTTCAAATTAAGATTTCTAGGACATTTTCTAATGCAAGCTCCTCTTCTATATACACTGGGCACAGTTAAATAGACAAAGTTCATTGTTTAAGGACACACAGCACTGATATTTTTCTCCTGCCATCTCCCACTGTGCATTACACCCAGGAGCCTTGGGATTCACTCTCCTGGCAGCTCCATCACAAGATTGTTGCTCTGACATCCATCATGCTTTAGGCTGTCCTTAGAACCTTATCCTGCCTCCATCCATCCATGGGTCAGCTTGAAAAGAGCTTTTTCGTCCAGGAGAGGATGATCAGGAAGATAAGCTAGCCACAGGGTGAGAAAAGGTAGACCCAAAACAGCAAGTAAGCACTTCCTTCCTCCATTTTGGGAGTGGAAATCACCAGAGTCTAGCAAACGTTTAAACAGCACAAGGAAAAGCAAGAGAAGTTTAGAGCTGCACATGAAACTATTATACAAATTGTAAGGGAAAGTTATTCTTCATATTTTTAAAACAAAGAGGAACTCATTTCTGCTCACTATTTTTGCCATCAAGTTTCATATTTCATTAAGATTCTAGAACACAGCTAGAGAGGAAGGGATGCGCCACCCTGCTGTCAGTGTTCACACCCTTTTTAAACAAGGCTGTAAGGGTCTGAGTGCAACAGAACAGACTCCTCCAGACAGCCTTTTATTTAGCTGAAACTCCAGCAGGAAACAGAAAAGGGAACAAGCTCACCCAGCCCCACCAGCAGACCCCACCGGTGGCCCT